>NW_025813436.1:365730-568230 GCF_021976095.1 Xenia sp. Carnegie-2017
TGTTAATGTATACCTGACGGAATACATTAAACGAACCATTACAAGAGGTAATGCTTCGTCTTTGTTATGAAAAATACAAAAAATGTCGTCAACGTATCTGCGTTAAAAAAAAGTTTTGTTGTTGCTGTAGTTATTTAACCAGTTTCGTTCGTGAAAACCCACGAAAATGTTGGCCAGAATGGGTACCTTGATGTCGCCTTCCTTAAAGATTGCAATTCACTTGGAGTTTTTCCAAAGTTCCTGTGTTTTCCACTGCCTAATGTTGACAATCGAGATACATACCACATTCGAAAGCGTTTACTACGAACTACGATAACGAAGAGATCTAAAGAACTACGGACACTGGATAGGGACCTGACGAACAAAACAGAAGAAATCAAAAGCTTTCTTTACCCAATTGACTGGCATATCTTGAATAAAGCCCTCAAAAAGAATGTCGACAAACAACTAAACAAAATATTTTCGAGACACCATAAGAAACTAAATAATTTGACCAAAAACAAGGCTATACCATTCACTCATAAAGACACTGTCACCAACCTATCATCTGTGAAGCTAAGTGAAGATGAACTTAACGCTCTAAAAAACGGTCTCAAATTCAGCATCAAACCTCCAAAAATCCACTCCTCCGACATTCTGGCAACATTCGAACGAATCCACTATTCATTAAGAAATAAACTTATCAAACAAGAGGACTATTCAATACTAAAAACGGATCTTGGTCACTTGGCACACACATGTACGTAACATCCTACCATCCAACTCCTAAAGACCTGAAGAAACATAAAATTCTAAAGAATATTCGTAATAATACCAAAATCATTGTTCTTAAACCTGACAAAGGCAATGGTGTAGTCATTATGGATCGTCAGGTATACATTAACTCTTGCCTCACTATCATTAACAATTTATCTAAGTTCAAACCACTCGATCATGATCCTACAATTTCCCGTGAAGCAAGGTTACAACGACTGCTACGTAACTTAAAGAAAAAGAACTCTATTAACGAAAAATAATTTCAAGAAATGTACCCTAGAGGTTCACAGCCAGCTCGATTATATGGTTTACCTAAACTTCATAAATTAAACAATATCAATGACATACCTCCTATCAGACCTATAATTTCTTCAATCGATTCGTATAACTACAAATTAGCCAAATACCTCATCTCTTTACTCCAACCCCTAATACCTAATGACCATTCTGCTAAAGATTCTTTTAGTTTTGTCGATGATTTTTTATCTTTTAACACTAACGCTCCACATGACAAATTCTTTATTTCTTTTGACGTTGAAAGCCTTTTTACCAACATACCACTGACCGAAACTATAGACATTGCTATTGACTTAATTTTTACCAACAACCCTACATTCAAAATGAACAGAACAGGACTAAAACTATTGTTTAACATCACTACGGCCGAGACTCATTTTTTATTTAACGGTAAGTACTACGACCAAATTGACGAGGTAAGTATGGGCTCACCCTTGGCACCCATTCTAGCCAACATTTTCATGGGTTTTCACGAACGAAACTGGTTAAATAACTACAGCAACAACAAACCTTTATTTTACCGCAGATACGTTGACGACATTTTTTGTATTTTTCATAACAAAGACGAAGCATTACTCTTTTACGAATACATCAACAAACAACATCAAAGCATAAACTTTACATACGAAACCGAACAAGACAATCAGATACCCTTCCTTGACATCTTACTAACTAAATCACATGAAAACTGTATGACCTCTACGTACCACAAACCAACATATACAGGACTACTGACTAACTTTTTTAGTTTCACACCATTAAATTACAAAATTGGACTGATACGAACACTGACCGACAGAGCACGGAAACTTAACAACTCAGACATCAACTTTCATCGGGATTTAAAGAAACTAATATTCACTCTCCAACGTAATTCTTTTCCTTTTCATTTCATCAACAACACTATACTACACTATTTGGACAACAAGAAAAGCACTGGCTCATCTTACTCCACAACTAACACTAACGATATACAACAACCTGACAATAATTACAGAGTAATGTAATTCCCGCTATATTGGTGAAACTTCTCGCCAATTATCTACCAGGATAAAGGAACATACTCACACAGACAAAAACTCCACTATCTACAAACATCTTCAAGCCTCTCCTTCATGTAAAAACAAATTCTCACCTTCCTGTTTTAAAATCATCGACACTGATCAATCCACTTTCTCACTCAAAATCAAGGAAGCTCTACACATTAATAAAACTAATCCCGATTTAAATATCCAAGTTCACCACTACAACACTATATTTACTTTATAATAATATTTTTTGTTATAAGTTCTTACTACTTATTTTTATTTTCCTTTTTTGTAAATATTTTATAAATATTTTATAATTTTGTAACTAAATCATAATCCTATTCATTGTAATTAATTTATTCATATCATATTACGTATCATATTACTTAACACTAACCATTCTGCACTGAAGATGGCATTCTGATAATGTCGAAACATGTTTGCTTTCAAAAAAATCGTCGTTTTTCTCAAGAAATTTTTAAATAAAGAACTGATTTTTAAAAATGATGTTAAAACTAAAGGAAATTGAAATAATGACCTGTTGTTGTAGTTAAGAAATTAAAAGCAATTACTTTGTTCAACAACTCAACAAGAAAACATAAATTAGTTAGTACAATGTAGGGAATACTGTTTATTAGGTAAGACTCAGCGACACACATATAATTAATGTTCTTGCCCTATTCTGCCCCTCATCGTTATCATCTAGCAAAAGTTTACCATATATCAAACGTCTATGAAGCGTACACTGTGTATTAAAACTGTGTTTTGAATTGTTGCTTTTATTGTGTTTAAATTGTGTTTTCAATTGTATGCATGTTGCTAAAACTGGGGATTAAAAATACACAGTTTTCTTGCACATAAAAGTTACGTATATGATGTGATTAGTTTCATGTTTGTAGATGTAGATCGTCCAGGTTAGTAGAGTTATGAGAAGGACTGTTTTTGTTTTTGATGACTGACGTTTCGAAAACCTTAGCGCTAGTCATCTTCAGTCTTTCTAAGGTTGACTCTGAAGATGGCGACCGCTTAGGTTGTCGAAACGTCCGACAACAACAACAAAAACAGTCCTTCTAAGGACTCTACTGACCTAGACAATCTACATCTACAAACATGTAACGATACTCCCGCGTTCAAACCATTTACATTATTACGATGATTAGTTTCCGTGGTAAAGGAATCACAGGACTTGTTACTGCTTGTCTTGTATTTTCACGTCTGTAGTATTACTTTTTGTATTATTCGTGTATAAATGCAATTACATTTGGCCAGTTGACAGAATGTTTGTTGCTGGACCAGATGGTTTTACTCACAATATATAACTACGTAAATCTTCCGCATTTTTTTTTCTTTATGGCTTTTATTGTTTTTGTAAAGAAACTTCCTTGTATATGTATATTATAGTAAATTTTCTATTTTTTTGCCTGAGATTCGAGTGGAAATATTTTTGATTGATATCATTGTATTATAAGAAGAACAGATTTTATATTATGCGCGTCATATCACGTAAGAAGTCCAAATAAAAAATTTCCGAGTCGTGAAATAAGACATTTATAACTACTTTGAACTTCACACTTTTTGTACTGCAGAGAAATTTCTTGTAAGTTATTTCTTAAAGTTTTCATACGGTACATCAATGAATGGAAAATGGCGATTTTGATGGAAGAAAAGTGTAGGGCAAGGCAGCGTGCTAAAACGTTTATCCACTGTTTTATAACAGTGGAATGAACATGAGCGGAAAGACTTTAGTTTCTTTTACTAAGATGTTTAGAAGAACAAAGACATCGTGGAATTTTTATTCAATTTTTCATATGTTGTTCTTTGAGCTAAATACTTTTTAATTTTACGTCTATGCGGATGCTTATGTCATGTCCTTTAGAAATCAGCAAATGGTGAAATATTTAATGCCTGATGATATTATTGTGCAGATTTCACTGTTACAATTTACGTTAAATTTCCAAAAACAATAACTTCAATAATAGTTGTCACATAGATAGATAGTTTACAACCAAATGAAATGAGATGCACTTTCTCACGTAAAAATTGACGTATGAAAATTGTCTGTAGTCGCAGCCTAGTGACAGAGCATTGGAAAATATACGAATAGATTATATGCTCAATATATGTTCTATTTCATAGATCATACACTCATTCTTTCATAAATGCATTAAAAAATATTCCAAAATAAATAGATAAGAAAATAAAATTTGCGATATGCTTAGAACAACTAGAGCTCATTTATTATCTAAAATATTTATGTAATACACGTACGCGGTTTTATTCAAGTGTTTTTCACCTATTAATCCAAAAAATAAGATGATTTAAAATTCTTTCTATGGAGATGAATAATAAATTCTAAAAAAAGCGTCAACTGTTGCTTGAAAAAAACACTAAGACGCTAACAACCAACGAATTATATTCCAGGTGTGTCAAAAAAGTAGACTCTTGGAAAAAATTTCTCTAAAATAAGACGCGCATGTGTATTTTAACGTTCTCTGGTACAGCTGGTAATGATTTATTTGCAAATTTGAATAAAGTACAATATGAGATTAAGAAGCCAATTCCTAAGGTAAGTGAAATGTGAAAAAGCAAAAAAAATTCAAGTGTTTTAAAGATCTTGCGTTGTCCAGCGCTTGCCCTCAAATTTCTTGCAATTAAGATAGCTTGCACAACCTCCTCCATTTTTCGACTCAAGATAATTAATTTTTCTTTTCAATGAAAATTTTTCGTGCGCAAATATTTCACGGCTATAACATTTTGCATTTTTGAAGCTTTCATTTCCAGCTGTACCCCTGTACCGCACGCGTCTTGTTACGAAGAACTTTTTACCATAATATACTTTTTTTGATACACTCTTAATGTACAAACAATATATAGGCAATACACGTTATATAGGCTATGCACACTATACACACTATATACGTTGTATAAACTATACACACTATATAGGCTACACACATTTTATACACTATATAGGCTGTTTACATTATATACACTGTATAGGCTATACACGCTATATATACTATATAGGCTATACAATACTATTTACTCTATATAGGCTATATACACTATATGCACTATATAGGCTATATACACTATATACACTATATAGGCTATATACACTATATACACTGTTTAGGCTATACACACTATTTACACTATGTAGGCTAGGCACATTATACACACTGTATTTAAAACACCCCACTAGATACCCTGCATACACTATATACACTATATACAATGCATAGGCTGTAAACAGTGAGTGTTTTCGCCAACGTCACAACGACGTCACAATTTTTTACTGTCCACTATTATATAGACGGAGTGTAACACAAAAGAAGAAACAATGGAAAGATAAAAGTATTATTATAATGTATAGTGAAAATATTGTGTTTAATATACAGTTTATAACATACATCAAACGACTTTTTCTGCATACGGCATTCCCATATCATACCTTACGTTCTATAAAGCAATTGGTGACGTATTACTTGTCATTCATCGTAGAAAAACCGGTTAAGGCTGCTTTCATGGAGTTAAGTACCAATTGCACAGTTTATTAACCAAATTTAAAACAGAAATGTCTACAATCTTGATGAAACATGTTTTCAATCACTTTTGTTAACAAACAACTTATAACAGCTGCAAATGGTGAATGGCTTCCTTACATCCAGGGTGTCTGAGATATAGATATGTACGTAGTAACCATTTTCTTGAGAAGTATGTACTGGAATTGAACCAGTATACCAGCTAGTGGCTAGTAGCCATTCATAGCTTTTTTGGTTACGTGAGTGAGAATGAGCGATTGTTAAATCAATAAATCTATCTCTGAGGAATCAGAAATCTAAATATCCATAATTTGTAGAAGATCATACATTTTTGCAAAATAGGCCGTTTGCACTGGACAACTACAAATGCGTGTATCTTCTTAGATGTATATACTTGCAAGCGTATGTGCATACATTTTATTTGCAAAAAGAGGAGCATGCAAATAAGTTTCTATTTATAAAAAGTGCATACAAAAAGTATGATTGCACAGCTTTCAGCAACAAAATACTACGAATTATATGCATCTTCTTCTTCAACATCTTCATGAACGTCATGTTCATCGATACAGTCTGATTTACTGTCACTACCATATACGTTGATTATGGACTGTTCTAAGTCGTGAAAGTATTGAAAATCTTTTTATAACTGCACTCTAGCCAATGCAATTCTGCTGTTTGTGATGGCGAGACGACCATGCAGAGTCTTCATTGTGTCTTTTCGCACACAATAGCGATGTTTATATTCATCTAGAAGAAAGCTCTATAAAAGAAACATAATCATGTCAATAAGTATGTTCGTATTTTAAAAGATTGGTGTCATTTTCTCTACTTATCTGACCTCTGTTTCAAGGAAAGAATAGTCATTAGATTCATCAACATTATTTGTAAATACTAAAAAAATAATTGCAAAATATGTTAAACGCATGTACATTACATTCCACGCATGTACATTACATTCCACTGTATATAAATACGTAACCTTTAAGCTTGTTTTAACTTAATACGAACATTTATCTGTATACCTATCCTATCTTTAATCTTATTTTTTCTTTCACAAAGGAGAGGCAAAACGCTTTCTAAATAATAAATCATATAATTTTTCATCTCCATGTTCTGAAGTGCTTTTTCCTCTTCCAATCTTTTAACTACCATGTACTTATCGACAATTTGTGCCTTGAAACGCACATGCAGGTATATCTAAATCTTGTAAAGTAAAATCGTTGAAACTAAAAGCGAGCATGGACGTCACAATATACATAGAACTGTAATTGCTATTCTTTTACACACCATGTGAAGTTGTACTATCTATGTCACACTGGTTAAACGACCAAACAAAATCTCCAGACATGACTTCTTCAGCACTTGTCGTAGGAAGACCACATAGATTTGAGAGGCAATTTAGCTCTTCTACGGTGGATGTTATTTTGGGCTTCTCTTCAGCGCATTTCCTTCTCATAGAAGATCTTTGTTTACTAGAATCTACAGTACGTGCATGTATAATATACGTAACAACGACAAATCGCAATTTTACAGTAATTTGGCAAAATGCTTTGAAATATAAGTCTACATATTTCTACGAATATTTGAAAGTAAACAATGTTAACTCTCGCAAATTTTTTACATTCATTTAATTAAATGAAATTAAACCATGTTTCTAAAAATATTTGAAAGTAAACAATGTTAACTCTCGCAAATTGTTTACATTCATTTCACGAGAAAACATGAGCCCAACAATATTGACCTGCTCACCACTGTGTGACTTCATAGCTCAGTGGTCAGAGCACTGCACCGGCACCGCAGAGGTCATGGGTTCGAATCCCGTTGAGTCACCTGATTTTTTCAGGTCCTGAGACGATTGCTTAAATTGTCCAGCTAAGTGCGAAGATCATATCTCATTTAATTTCAAAACACCGCACTGCATAAAACATTCACAAAAATTTTCTTCTCGTCGTGATTATGCATTACTTTCTTTATATTGAATTATAGTATAATATATCACCATGTCATAAAAATAGTTTTGTTTTATATAATTTCTTAAATCTAAACGGCAAATTTTTCACGGTACACCTCATGCACTTCTATTTTCCTCCAATAATCCACACTCTAAACCCATTCCAATTAAATTTGGATCTTCAAAAATTTCCATAGACTATCACCAACTATTGTATTGTTAATGGTCTGCTTTCACAAACCAACTGACCTCATTATCCTTGTCTGACAAAATGTCATTTACAACTGACTTGTCAGTATGTTCCTTTGCTGTTGTGAACTGTTGAAAAATTGCCTCTGGCTGAAAAATTTATGAAGTCAAGTAAAATAAGAACGCCAACCATACGTTTGTGCCAACAAAATAAAGAAGATATAGCCAATAAAAGGAAAGACTGAATTAGTCTGGAGAATCAGTAGTGAACCAATTCAAGGTAGCATTGATGTAAATACTCAAGCAATTGTTTCATACAAAGTAAAAAATCACGTAAGTAGTCATTTATGATAACATCCAGTAATGACCAGTGTCATCCAGTGATGATGAATGACATGTAATAATGTTGAAGCAAATGCGTAAGTTAAGCGATGATTTTTTTCGTACAAACATTGACACAATGTTTGCAATCACAATCAATCTAGTGAAATGAAAGTGAAATCGTATATAAGTTGATTATAAAGTTTTTACTAAAGCCTTTACCTGGTCAGAAAAAATCCAAGATAATTTCAAAAATTTTGAATTTAAATCAAAAAATGACCAAAAGCTTAAAAATTTGATCAGAAATAAAAACAAAGTATATAGTCAAATTTTACGCACAATATGCGCAGTTCTTCAATGATATTCAAAAAATAATTCAGAATAATAAAATTCAAAAATTTCACTGTTTTGTGAAATATAAATTTAAATGTAGAACTTAAAATAGCATGACAAATTTGGAGAATGCTACGACGAAATATGATTTGAAAATGTTTTCCCTGAAGTTATTTACAGAATCGAAGAAAGAATGCGAGTCTTGATAATTTGTCAACTAATTCGAATGGTTGCTACTGACATTATGACCTGAGACCAAACCATTGATTACAGGTTTCTCAGTTGAGCATTTAGCAGTATCATGAATTAAAACAGATGAATGAGCATGCACATAGCATGTGTCAGCTTTAACCCATTAGGCTACAAGTAAACAATCAATCATGTAGAAAATATAAACTCAATATATAACTTACTGATAGCTCTCCTTAAATATATATACATTGTAAAGAAGACTAAAAAACAGCACAGTACCACGTCTGTCTCCAATGGCGTTAATTTGCTGTCTGATAATTTATCACGGGTGCATGGCACTTGATCAATGGTTTCACCAATTAATATGCGTTGAGAACTAAAGCCATTTTCCTGGGAGTAAATACACAAAACATTATGATTGACAAATTTACAGACCACTATATTAGAGAGGTTGTTTCCTTAGAGACATCTTCCCACACTTCTGTCTTTAAAATAGTAACTTCATAATTTACATAATTCATAACTTACTAACATTAATCTATAAAATACTTTTGTTCCATCATTGTAATACATATACATATTTACCTCATCACTTGTATTTGTTTCGTGCGCAAGCTCTTCTATCGAATTGTTATTCACGTTTCCCGGCTACAATTGACAAATAATCAAGCAATGATAGCATATAGAGTGTATTGTAAACTGAGAAAAAAAGTTTAAACTTTGATACTGTGCATTAAACTCGTACTTTTGTAGAGGCGAAGTCTTGTAGACATTACTGTGTTGTAAATAAGAGTTGCACTATCAAATATTAGAGAACGTCCAGGTTTAGACTCTCAATGATTGATAGGTTTCTAATAAATGTCCAATTTTTTGCCACCTCATTCACTTATTGAGTAAACTAGTAAACGAATTTGTAGTAGCTTATGCAAGGGTGGTTCCAGTATTTCATTCAGTGATGAATGCATTATTCGGAAAATTCGCATTACAATAACGTTTTCATCAACAAGTCAATAAGTCATACGATCTTAGTAAAGAGTGCACCCTCTGCAACGCCTTCTAGATCCGTATATGTTATATTAGACAAGATGGCATGATTAAGTTTTGCAATTAATTGCTTTAGATAAACTATAATAAAAGCGGATAAAACTGGTATGATTATTAATGAAAACATGTGATGGTTGTTAACATGAAATGCGATTTCTCCACTGGATTTCTATCTCATAAAGTTTTATGTGGGGGTCTAAAGGCAAAATTATAAATACAATTAAATAAATATGCTGAAGCCAGCTTTTCATGCTTATTTTAATGATAATATTACTGTTGAAAACTGCAATTGGTTCTCTTTATTTTTCAAAATCCAGAAGTAAAAACAAACACGCGCAGTTGTGTAAAATTGGAATTTAGTTAGCTATATAGGAAACGAGAACAAAGCATATTGTGATCATTGATTAATGTCATGTGATAGACGATACTGATGTAAATGCGTATCTGATTTTTGCAGTTAAAGCATAATTTCACCATAAAATTTCCCTTATCAGCACGCTGTTGTCGTTTTGGCTTTTTCACAAGAATTGATTTTATGCTCGAAGATACAAAGCTCTTGACTTTGTTCAAAAATAAAACGAAGTAAAAACACGTTGTATAATTTAGGTAGAGCAACAAGGATTTAATTGAGTTTTATCTTGGATTAAGATAAACCTAATGCAAACAAACAAATGTAAAGTTTTTCATAAAGTTTTTACCAAAGCCTTTATCGCGTTAGCAGAACACTGAGGTATATTGCTTGGGAAATGCTTAGAGGTTGATATTAACATACATAACCAAGCCATGATAAAATATACCCATTTACTTTATTATCCACCGATATCAACAGTAATTGGATGTGCAAGAGTTACGACACTAAGGTTTTTCGTGGAAAACAAATCCTTTCACAAAGTGCTGACTGATAATTAAGGAAGTTTCAGGTCAAGCTAAAACATGTACATGTGTAAACGAGGGAGGTTTTCCATGGTAGTTGGATCAAACAGTGATTTGCCTACCCTTTTCGTAAACAATATTTTTGCAATCTTTCTGATACATATAAGTTTTAACCTGTGAACCTTTTCCTGCCGAAATAATCATTCTCTCTTAATGCACCTCTGAGACGTCCTTTAATCGTCTAAATCTTATTTAGCTGGTCCAAGATGCCTATCCCGCTCATTTTTTTGGGAGGGGAGAAAAGTTTATCTATCATTTTTTCCGGATATCCATTTCAAAGAAATATCTTTTTCAATGAGTTGAGATCACTTTCAATGAACTCCTCTGTTGACAGTCTAAGCGTTTGATAAAGCAAACATTTTACTAAAGAAATCTTTTCTCTTTGTAAAGAAAAAGAGTCACAGCTTGTGTACAAACCCATAAGAGTTGCCTTCCAATGAATACTAGTAAAGAATTGACCATTGCATTATGGATTATGTTTTCAAGTTATCCCTGTTTTGAGCTCAATCTTCTCTTTTAGAGATGACGTACATTCTTTCTTGACATTATAAATATCGGTAGATTTTAAATTTTCATTTAGCAGACGTTGACAACTGATCAGTATGTAGTCTGCCGAAGTGTAACGTGTCGTTTAGTTTCATAACAGTTCTTTCAGAACTATTAACTTACTACTTTTGCCACTCGCCATGGTATTTGCCATATTTAAAACGATTTTCAAGTACATGTTTGTGGATATAGATCATCCAGGTTAGTGCGGTCCTGAGAAGAACTGTTGTGTTGATTGTTGACTGGCAAGTCAACAATCAAAGACTGAGATATTGTAATATTGCATTAAAAGCTTTCAGTGAAAATTGTTTTCATACACTGTACACAGTGGACATAGAGGCTTCATGCCAATTAAAAAATGTAGAAAGGCAAATCAAGGGGATATTTCTTTGGCGGCTTGATGAAATTGTCATTGGTATACTATTAGGTAAACACGAAACGCTAAGATCTTACGATCTCATACGCAGAATTAGAAAAAATCATGATAAAAAAAGGTAAAAAATTACAAAAATTTTCTTCTTGTCGTGATTACGCATTACTTTCTTTATATTGAATTATAGTATAATATATCACCATATCATAAAAATAGTTTTGTTTTATATAATTTCGTAAATCTAGACGCAAATTTTTCACGGTACACCTCATGCACTTCTATTTTCTTTCAATCATCCACACTCTTAACCCATTCCAATTAAGATTTGGATCTTTAAAAATTTCCCTAAACTATCACCGACTATTGTATTGTTAACGATCTGCTTTCAAAAATCAACTGACCTCATTGTCTTTGTCTGGCGAAATATCATTTACAACTGACTTGTCAGTATGTTCCCTTGCTGTTGGGAACTGTTGACAAATTGCCTCTGGCTGAAAAATTTATGAAGTCATGTGAAATAAAAACACCATCCATACGTCTGTGCCAACAAAATAAAGAAGACATAGCTACCGTAGAATCTTCATTTTTTCATTACAGACTTGAATTGCCTTTTTTGGCGATTTCTGTTCATCCCTTGACAGCTACAATGAACCAAAATTTTGTACCATTATTGTTCTGAGTCAACTAACATCTGGAGCAAAAAATATTTCTCTAGCTGTAGTAAACTGCTGTCCTCAACAGCGTTGATCTCGGGAATTTTAAGTGAAACAGTTTGGATTCTTTTTTGGAATTTTTATTTTGAATAGTAATTTTTTTGATTTTTGTACATTTCAGTAGGAGAATTTAGGTTTAAGAATAGCTTTTTGTGAAAATTTTTCAACTTATAAACGATTGTGCCACACGTTATGAAGATAAACCACGGTGCTAAACCAGTTAGCTGTATACATTTCAACTGGTAGAAAGCTGTGACTTGTATATAGGACCAAAATTTTAATGTAAGAAGTCAAAATGTGTGTATTGAGTGTAGCGACTTACTGTTCCTTCAAGGAGACTGGGAAAATAAGAAGTTTTGAGATCTTTTGAGACTTAAGATTTTCATTAAATTACGCTGAGGAGCGTAGGTCATGCAATGTTTATAGCTTTCACCAATCAATAACCTCATCAACTACATGCTGCACATTGTCCTTTACAATAGACTCATTTTTCTCAGCTATCGTGGACGGATTTCTACTTTTCTAGGAATTTTGAAGAATTCCACATGATGTGAAATTAGAACGCCATCCACAATTATGTGCAAAAATAAATCGACATACTGTTGGATCTCTATGTAGTTCACCAGTTTCTTCTTTTGAAAGAGGAGCCTCTTTCAATGTTTCTTGCCCACCTGAAGCCTATATACAATAAACAAAGATTGAATAAAACAGTTTCCTACCCACCTTTTAAGCAAAAGGAAATTTTTAAGTTTGGTCATCCAAGTTAAACTCATGAAAATAAAAAATAACTACACAAGGATGAAATTTGGCATTGAACAGGAATTTTATGAACTATGAGATGATATGGGACCGAGAAAAATCACCTTTTTGACTTGAACACGTTTGTCGGGCACATTTCGATCTTTTTCCCTATATTCCTTTAGTTCTTCTTTCAAGCTCCTTATTTCATTGTCTTTTTCGCTGTTTTGCAACTTCAATCTCCGATTTTCATCGTTTTGTTTGCTGAGTTGCAACTTCATTGTGCTGAGCTCCAACCTCAATGTCCATATTTCATGGTCTTTTTCGCTGCTTTCCAACCTCAATGTCCATATTTCATCATCTTTTTTTTCGTGAGAAGCGATGGATAAATTACTTACTTCACAATGGATTAAATTTTCCTAAAAAAGGACAACTATTAATATTTTCACTGGTCACTTATTTTGTTCAATAAATATTACTGAGATACAAGTCTATTGTATTCGTAGTGACATTGTTTTTGTCCACTCAGGGTTGAATTTGAGCGTTGCCATTTTAAGTAATGTTTCTACATGGAACAACTGTCCAGATGAATGTGGTGAATGTAAGGTATAATGTCAGCACAGAGTAGATACATATACAGAAGCGCCACTCAGCGAAAAATCTGTCCCCTACTTGTACCCAGTTCTTAAGTGTGCATCTTTTGCATCCGCCATTACTCCAGCCAGATAAACTAATCAAAATGAATATAGATTAATATTATGAAGAGTTGTTTTTCGAAAATTTGACGAATGTAAATTCACTTACGGACAAAATTTTTAATGTCATCAGACAGGATACAAAGCATATGAGGTGAGAAACAGTTTTGTTGTAAAATACGTTCTTCAAATATAATTTTACGGGTTTTATAGTTTCTTGCCTTGAATTGTATGTGAGATCCATGTTTAGAACGTCTCTTATAATGAACGGCAGTTGCCCTGAGAATTTATAATTTAGGACAAAGGTGATAAATATATTTAGTGTGATTCCATTTCTGTATTTTCAAGTAAAGAGTTTCCTATTAGAATGGTCAATGGATTTGTTACAAGCGATAAAACGACCTACTGTGCGTAATGTACATTCTTTAAAGGAAGACGTTATTAGTATAGAATTTGGACTAAACTAATTGATTCTTGAATCGGGGCTTTCTATTTGCAATGTAGCTTGTCTGCATAATTGTAATTGAAAGTTTTTATTTGTAATTTTATATTGAGTTCCTGTGGCTATCATGTCTGTCAAATTTGTATTAACTTACAAATAAAGATGTTTTTTGTTGTCTTATTTTTAATTAACAATATATGAAATTACAAGTATTTAAAGAATGAAGTTATTCATAAATTGTTTCTAATAAATTAACAACTTTGTCATCATGTCAAACATATTGTCAAGCTCCTACAGCTTAGCTCTTTGGTTAAACTTCACTTGTGAGTTGTGACCAAAAACTGTACGTGAAAAATGATTTCCAAGATTTCAAATGTTAGAACAAATATCTTCAAGATTCTCTGCAGAATTATTAAATGATAAAATTAAAACTGAAGACAAACCATATACTGAGTACACATCTTGTCAGATACATATGTTATTTTGAAAATATTCTCAATAAACCCTCATTTATCAAAACGAACGTCAAATTAATGGATAAATTGTTGAAAGCTTGATGTGTTAACTGTATCCACACAAAAAATATTAAAAAAATGGCCAATCTATAGAAATATTTGGGTTTATTTGCCAAAACCCATCCATAGAACTATATATTATATTACGATCTGCCTGCACTCATCTGGCTGGAAATATGGCCGCCGTTTAAAATACCCGGATTGTAGAACTCAAAACAGGGGACAAGAACATCAAAGGTTCCGACATCGAGTGGCGCTTCTGTATACGTATCTATTCTGTGATGTCAGTATAAATCCTGTGTTACCTTCACAGTAGTATTAAATATAAATATCAAAGCCCACCATAATGCGTAAAACAGCCATAAAGAAAAAAATAATATTTCTTTACGACAAAGTGTTAATAGCTAACGTCTCGTCTTTATGATGAACGGCGAAGGCTTTAATACTTTTTGTATTTCGTAATTTCGATTACGATTCCCGCCTGGTTCAAAGATCACAGCGACATTATCATGTACTGAAGTACATCAGTACAACTCTATTATTTAAAAATCTCTTCCTCTGTAAGATGATTGAAACATTTACAAACCATACTAACAAATCTCAGTATATCAAATGACAATCAAATAAAATTAAGGCATTTGCTAAAGCTACTACAAAGTATTACAAAATCAAAAATCTTGTGAGCCAGATTTATGTATTTTTTATTTTTTTCTAACAAAGTAAGAAAATAATACCTTACAAGCTGAAGAAAAGCGAGAATCTTGTCCTATCAAACAAGAAAACTGCGAGCAATTAAATGAACTTGCTTCTCCACCGCGTGCTGCCGCCATGAACGTTACAACTGACTGGTTTCGCGCGTTTCACGTGCGTTGTACTTTCTCTCGTAAAAATACGTAACGACTTCGGACGAATGTAAACTGTTGTGTCAACCCAGTCTCTTCCTTAAATTAACCCTATACGCTAATAGTGAAAATACCTTTAAATTGACTCTAGAAGTCAATTTGAAACGTCCATTCAAACAACAGTCCTGGTGACATGAGTGGCACCTTTGCCAGTTGCCGAAATGAAAAAACCAAAAAACTTAGCGCGTGCCATTTTGTTTTGTTATAGGAGCGAAGATATTTTACAGTACCCTGTATCAGTATTTTTATGAAATATTAAACACATCGGGGTTTCACCTCTTATTTATGCAATCACATGTCTCATAAACGCAGTAAGCTGAGTAAACCAACGATTGATGAGCAGCTGCTGTCTGCAATAAGCAATGTTAATGCTATTACAAATCAAGGTGTTCGAAGTAGAAGTAAAACTATTAAGAAGAAAAAGGACAGTAGAGATATAGTTCTTCAAAGAAACGAAGATGGCGAACGGATTATTCATAAGCCGAGGAAAAGCACTCCGAGCAATAGAAATACACAAAGAGGTGTGTGCTGGGGAAATAATACTATTATCAAAGAAATAGAAGCATTTTAGATTTTTGTTTAACTTGTATGTTACATTTTTATGTTACTTGTTGTTATTACTATCATAGATGAGGAAATGCCTACAACATCGTCAGATTTACATTATGTTGCACAGGAAATGTTATGTGATGACAGTGTGACAAAAAGAGGTTGTTGATAATACTTCTTACATCTCAACTTTACATAACAGAAGCAAAACTTTTGTGCTGTCCAGGCCACTGCATCTATACATAGTTTTTATATTTTTATACACATGTGACTGTGCTTTTAACACTTCAATGTACTCTTTTTATAATTGTGCCATATTTTAGAAAAAAAAAATAGAAAAGGAAACAGCTTTATGTCATAAAATCATTTCATTTTCATTTTAGATCTTGAAGCTATTCTTGAAAGCTGTCAGTTGGTTATTGGAGAAGTGGATACTGGCCATCTGCTTGGCAAAAAAAATGGAAAATCGAGAAGAAAAATGGGAAATTATGAGGGAAAAAATATTCAATGTCACTGTGTCATCATTTGCTCCTCCTTTATCTGCTATGAAGTGTTGTAGATGCAATGAAAATGAAGCTGTACTGAGATGCAGACAACGTGGTGTGTTGAGATATATTTGTCGATTATGTGATGATGATGTCCATGAGAATAATCCTCTCCATGATCGAGAAGTGTGGTTGGATGGTTATTTTTAATATATCAAGCCAACACAATCCATTTCATCTGATGGAAAGATTTGCAGCATTGGTAAGTATAATGTACATACTATTGAATTTTATATAAATATTTGTTGTTTTTTTTGTTGTGCCCGATGTGAGAGAAATGTTTTTCTGTGATGATGCTGTTATCTTTGTAGATCGATCATGTCCCATCCTTTACCCATCATCATGTCAGTTGTGTAATGAACCTATCATCAAAACTACCAACAGCTCTCTTGTGATTATGATCACTTGTGAAGGTGAAAGTGTCCTTATGCAATTTTTTTACAGAGTTCAAATAACAATTTTTGTTATATGGATGTACATATGATGCATCTTATTAAAATCGGATTTGTTAGGGGCTCATTATCTTAGTCACATTTAGAAAAGTACACAGGCAGCAGGTTGGATTTTACACTAATTCATAGACTTTAGATTGAAACTAAAAACTTCAAATCATCAATGAAGTTGCTGGCTTCTTATGAAACCCCAGGATTTGATTTCTTTGAAGCGCATATTTTCAGCACTGTACTGGTTATTTTTGATTATATTTTGTCTTCAACAGGACGATTTGATCTTAATTGATTCACTGTACATTGCTCATCTTGTCAGTGGAAGTGGTCACCAATTTCTGTTGACAATATAATTGAGAGTGGCTGGTGGCCTGGTAGCCCTGAAAATTTTCATTACATATTTAGTCAAGATGTCTTTAATTTGTGGGATGCATTTAGAAAGAGGATGCCTGGGTCATCACAATCTGCTTTCGTAAGAAGTTTGGAAGATATTTCCAGCTCTAGAGGAAGGGTGATTATTTTTTATGCTATCAACATATCTTTGTTAGTGTGCTTTTTACTTTGTGTATATTTTTTGTCTCGCAAACCAAAAGCTACAAGACGTAAATCTAGGTTTCAAAATAATCCTTTATGATCATTTCTTTCTGTGAATTTTGGTAAATTCTGGGAAGTCAAGGAAAATTTGTTTAAAATTTGTAACAAGCACATGTCAATTTTTGTGGGCTTCATATAATGTGCATGTTTGAAGTATGAGAACTATATTATAGTACAGTGGGGTTTTGCATAATCAACAAATAGTATATAATTGGGCTATGTTTTGATGTGGAACTGGTTTCACTAGGAAAATGTTATCAATCCAGTCACATTCAGAAAATTATTTGCTGAATAGAGCTATTGCCAACATGAAATTGACCTTCTTCATGAGCAGACATGGAAAAATTGCCCTCCTTGTAATATTGATCAACATTCATGTCATGTTGATGGAAATCAAAAAGTGTACAGATTCAGCAAAGTACCAAGGTTTGTGATATTGGATGGCGAATTCTCAAACTTGCAAAAATGGAATTACCCTTTGTAAACGATTCAGATACTTTTATGTTTTAATAAATTGAACCAATTTTAACAAATCCAAGAAAAAGACCTACTGCTCATGTTTGATTCTTTACCTGCATTGTTGGGTTTATGAGTGCTTGTGTTCTAAATTGATAACTTACTTTTACCTCAGGGGTCCAGTCCAGTGTTATTATCATGATGTATTGATTGCAAACAATAGTTTTGTGGACTCTCATTTAAAAAGTCTTGATTCAAAGTCAATTCAGGTAATGTGTTATGATGTAGGATTGAAAGGTAGTAGTCTATTATTAGGTTAAAGCATTTTTTATAGAATGAAGATAAGTCTTGTGGTGACACCCATTGGGAAAGCTGCAAAAATGGTCTCCAAGTCAAAGAAAAAACCAAGACGAGACTCGACTTGAAGTTGCTGGATGCAGGCACTCGATTGCTCAAGCTACTTTGAACATGTTCAGAGGAGAAATTTATGGCTATGCTCACTACTTGCATATGAATTTTTTACAACCACATAAAGTTAAATATATGTGGGAAGATATTATATGCAAATATTGGCCTTGGGCTCTACGTGTTACATCGGAAGAAAATCAAAATGCGCTAAGAAATATTGCACCAGCACTGTCTATAATGCATGGGAAATCACACAGTTGGTCATGTCAGGTACGTTACATACGTAGGTTATGATTGTTTACCCAATAACTCGTAAGCTAAATACCACATACGCCGACGATGATGCTCTATTAAAGATGTTATGAGACGAAGTGTGCTTTTTCAAACTGTAATAATACTGTATTTCACTTAACCAAACCGTGGTTACATAAATCTGAAATGGGTTGTCTTGAATAGATGATTCTTTTCACACTTTTTAGTTTATTTGGAGCGGAAGATGGCAAAGTGGTGCGGCAGCAACTGCTGGCGAAGAAGTTGAGCAAATAAATTCGTATTTGTCATTACTTGGCTCGAATACTAAAAATATGACGGCCTCCGGTGAGTATTATTTTCTTATCTGTATATCCACTCAGGTTTTTTGGTCGATTAAGTCCATGAACCAATGTGCACATTAATGGTTGTACGTATTAAGGACGAGAAGAATGCATTACTGAACACCTTCTGAGTTGGAACAAGCGGAAAATTTTAAACTTGGCAAAATCACTTGTTATTCGAATGAAAAAGGTTACACGTTGTAAATGTCTTTAGTTAATTGTCAAAATTATACTAGTGTGAGTCCATGATTCTAATGTGTGCTACGTACGTGTATAATATGAAATGAATTTACAGTTCATAGTTGTGTATAGGTGTTGTTTGAACCCAATACGTTTACTGCGCTAATATGATTATTTTTCACTGTTTTTCATTATGTGTACTTGTGTTTCGAAGACCGAAAGGAAACTTTCATCTGCTAGGGACGATTTTGTAAAGTTAAGAAGCGAACTTAATGTCCAGGATTCAGACTTGGACGACTCGATAATGCAGTGGAAAGAAGATGTTCAACAATTTGCGAGAGGTATGCCTCTGTTATAACATTGTTTACTTTCAAATATTTTTAGAAACATGGTTTAGTATTGAACAGTTCTGTACTTATGGTTGATTTGTGTTCAAACATCATTTTAAACGAAACTATATGAAATAATTCTTGACCTGGCTCAAATTTTTATGTTTGGCAATTGTTATTTTTAACAATTCATTTTACCCCCGGAAAATATATAGATATACAGTATTGTATGGAGTGCTTAGTAATTACGTAGATAAATTAATATTTTTTGTTGTTTGTCTAGAACAACAAATTGGAGTTTCTTCGTTAAAAGGTGCCGCCGAAGAGTTCTTCCTTTTGCATCAAACTGTTGAAAATGCTCAACATTTGGAGAATTTTGTAAAAGCCAACGATGATAAAACGCGGACATTATTGGGTGATATGCGTTTCGTTCATGACGCTCAAAACAAAGTGAAACAACTTGAACAAAATGCAACAAGATTGCTGGAATTGAAAAGACAGCTTTTAGATGGACATGTGAGAGAGGAGCAGCTTCTTGAGCAAGGAAAGTCGCAGCTGGCAAAAATCACAGTAGCAAAGCTGCAGAAGAGATTAGAAATGTTGTATTTTTCAGTCACTAGACGCACAAAAGAAATAACTTCTCTTGCTGGTGAGTTTTGTTGGGGTTTTTTAATGAGTAACTGTAAGCATTATTTTAAAGTTCGTTGCAAAATCTAAGTGAGTTAGATTTTAGATGTAGGCGACACAAAATGCAAAATATGGAACAGTTTTATTCGAGATAAATTGTGCTTTATCTAAAAGTAAACGGGTAAATACCATCTACACCATCCTCGTAGAAATATGTAGACTTATATTTATGGGCCACCCTACACTTATTTTTTGCCGAATTATTTCAAAGCATCTTGCCAAATTACTGTAAAATTGCGATTTGTCGTTGTTACGTATATTATACATGTACGTACTGTAGATTCTAGCAAACGAAGATCTTCCATGAGAAGGAAATGCGCTAAAGAAAAGTCCGAAATAGCATCCACCGTAGAAGAGTTAAATTGCCTCTGAAGTCTGTGTGGTCTTCCTACGACAAGTGCGGAAGAAGTCATGTCTGGATATTTTGTTTGGTCGTTTAACCAGTGTGACATAGATAGTACGACTTCACATGGTGTGTAAAAGAATAGCAAATATTGTTCTATGTATATTGTGACGTCCATGCTCGCTTTTAGTTTGAACTATTTTACTTAACAATATTTAGATATACCTGTGCGTTTCAAGGCACAAGTTGTCGATAAGTACATGTTAGTTAAAAGATTGGAAGACGAAAAAGCACTTCTGAACATGGAGATGAAAAATTATATGATTTATTATTTGGAAAACGTTTTGCCTCTCCTTTGTGACAGAAAAGAGAAGATTAAACATAGGATAGGTATACAGATAAATGTTCGTATTATGTTAAAACAAGCTTAAAGATTACGTATTTATTTACAGTGGAATATAATGTACATGCGTTTAACATATTTTGCAATTATTTTTTTAGTATTTACAAATAATGTTGATGAATCTAATGACTATTCTTTCCTTGAAACTGAGGTCAGATAAGTAATGAAAATGACACCAATCTTTTAAATACGAACATACTTATTGACATGATTACGTTTGTTTTATAGAGCTTTCTTCTAGATGAATATAAACATCGCTATTGTGTGCGAAAAGACACAATGAAGACTCTGCATGGTCGTCTCGCCATTACAAACTGCGAAATTGCATTTGCCAGAGTGCAGTTGAAAAAAGGTGTTTATTACTTTCACGACTTAGAACAGTCCATAGTCAACGTATACGATAGTGACAGTGAATCAGACTATAGCGATGAAGATGACGTTCATGAAGATGACGTTCATGAAGATGACGTTCATGAGATGACGTTCATGAAGATGTTGAAGAAGAAGATGCATATAATTCGTAGTATTTTGTTGCTGAAAGCTGTGCTATCATTATTTTTGTGTGCACTTTTTATAAATAGAAAATTTTTGCACGTTGCTCTTTTTGTAAATAAAATGTATGCACATGCACTTGCAAGTATGTACATCTAAGAAGATACACGCATTTGTAGTTGTTCAGTGCAAACGGCCTATTTTGCAACAATCTATAATCTACAAATTGCCCTTTTTCGCAACACAAATTGTCTTTTTCCTTGATATTTTGATTTCTGATTCCTCTGTGATAGATTTAATGATTCAACAGTCGCTCATTCTCACTCACGTAACCAAAAAAGCTATGAATGGCTACCAGCCACTAGCTGGTATACTGGTTCAATTCCAGTACATAGCTCTCAAGAAAGTGGTTACTACGTACATATCTATATCTCAGACACCCTGGATGTAAGGAAGCCATTCACCTTTTGCAGCTGTTATAAGTTGTTTGTTAACAAAAGTGATTGAAAACATGTTTCATCAAGATTGTAGACATTTCTGTTTTAAATTTGGTTAATAAATTGTACAATTGGTACTTAACTCCATGAAAGCAGCCTTAACCGGTGTTTCTACGATGAATGGCAAGTAATATGTCACTAATTGTTTTATAGAACGTCAAGGTATGATGTGGGAATGCCGTATGCAGAAAAAGTCGTTTGATGTATGTTATAAACTGTATAATAAACACAATATTCTTACTATAAGTTATAATCTAACTTTTATGTTTCCATTGTTTCTTCTTTTGTGTTACACTCCGTCTATATAATAGCGGACAGTAAAAAATTGTGACGTCATTGTGACGCTGGTGAAAACACTTACTGCTTACAGCCTATGCATTGTGTATATAGTATATATAGCTTATATAGTGTATAGGGCCTATATAGCGTATATAGTGTATATAGCCTATATAGTGTATATATAGTGTGCATAGCCTATATAGTGTATATAGTGTGTATAGCCTATATAGGTATTTAGTGTGTATAGCCTATATAGTGTATACAGCGTATATAGTGTGTATAGTGTGCATAGCCTATATAACGTGTATTGCTTATATATCGTGTGTATCGTAAGAATGTATCAAAAAAGTATATTATGGTAAAAAGTTCTTCGTAACAAGACGCACGCGGTACAGGGGTACAGCTGGAAAAGAAAGTTTCAAAAAATGCAAAATGTTATAGCAGTGAAATATCTCCTGGTAAAAGTCCTTCAATTGAAAAGAATATTTAATTATCCTGAGTCAAAATATGGAGGAGGTTGTGCAAGCTATCGTAATTGCAAGCGATTTGAGGGCAAGCGCTGGCCAACGCAAGATCTTTAAAACACTTGACGTTTTTTTGCTTTTTCGCACTTTACTTACCTTTGGAATTGGCTTCTTAATTTCATATTGTACTTTATTCAATTTGCAAATAAATCACTATCAGCTGTACCAGAGAACGTTAAAATACACATGCGCGTCTTATTTTAGAAAATTTTTTCCAAGAGTCTACTTTTTTGATTTTTCTCTCTCTCGGGCAGTCAGTCGGTACGACTAGGACTGTTTATGGATTGGGTTTGCTTTTGATGCTTTTTCTGAATTTATTATGCATCTCCATAGAAAAACTTTTAAATCATCTTTATTTTGGGATTAATAGGTGAACAACACTTGAATAAAATCGTGTACGTGTATTACATAAATATTTTAGATAATAAATGAGCTCTAGTTGTTCTAAGACATATCGCAAATTTTATTTTCTAATCTATTTATTTTGGAATGTTTTTAATGCAATTATGAAAGAATGAGTGTATGATCTATGAAGTAGAACATATATTTAGCATTTAATCTATTGTTGTATTTTCCAATGCTCTGTCATTAGGCTGCGACTACAGATATTTTTCATACGTCAATTTTTATGTGAGAAAGTGCATCTCATTTTATTTGGTTATAAACTATATATTTATGTGACAACTAGCATTCAAGTTATTGCTTTTGGAAATTTAACGCAAATTGTAACAGTGAAATCTGCACAACAATATCATCAGGCATTAAATATTTCACTATTGGCTGATTTCTAAAGGACATGACATAAGCATCCGCATAAACGTAAACTTGAAAAATATTTAACTCAAAGAAGAACAAATGAAGAATTGAATAAAAATTCCACGATGTCGTTGTTTTTATAAACATTTTAGTAAGAGAAACTAAAGTCTTTTCACTTACCCTACACTTTTATTCCATCAAAATCACCATTTTCCATTCATTGATATACCGTGTGAAAACTTTAAGAAATAACTTACAAGAAATTCGTCTGCAGTACATAAAGTGTGAAGTTCAAAGTGAAATTCACGACTCGGAAATTTTTTATTTGGACTTCTTACGTGATATGACTCGCATAATATATAATCTGTCCTTCTTATAATACAATGATATCAAACAAAAATATTTCCACTCGAAAATATACTACACAAAAATAGAAAATAAAAAATTTACTATAATATACATATACAAAGAAGTTTCTTTACGAAAACAATAAAATCCACAAAGAAAAAAATGCGGAAGATTTACGTAGCTATATATTGTGAGTAAAATCATCTGGTCCAGCAACAAACATTCTGTCAACTGGCCAAATGTAAGACTCGCCTGGTCTTACGACATCTTCGTCGAATGGACCAGGAAATGGTGGAGCAACTGTTTTGCCCGGTACCACACTAGTAACAAAGACAGATTGGTAGCCGGGAGTCACGGGCCGATTATGCACCTTCGACATTCCTGAGACACATCCAAAACCACGCACTACACCATTCTCGTTGGATAATGCTACAACAGCTCCTAAGTGTACATGAAACTATTTAAATTCAAGACATAGCCATTTGCTTCGCTGATCACTATTTATGACAGAAGAAATATTGCTACGCATCATCGGCATGTACGTAGCTGCCAAAGAACCAAATAAAGTTTTAAAATTTTAAAGCTGAAAGTAGTCATATGTGTTTGGACATGCTTATTGTTGTGAAATGTGTTCCATGTTGATGACAAAATTAATCAACAAAAGATCGAACTTGTTTTGCGACAACCTAAAAACTTCTAAGAACCTAAAAAATCAACCATTCTAATGCTAACGACTATGTACACTATTCCTGACCTGTGCTAAAAGTTGCTGTGGGGACAGATGGAGCAGTCATTTTAGATATGGTAGACATAGATGTTGTAGCGACGAAGGAGCTTGAAGAAGAGGAAGAAGAGGTTGAAACATATGAAGAATTGCCGATCGAGGTACATCCACTGGAAAAGGCCAGAGTGGTGTTAGTGCTAAAAGAATCAGTGACGACATTTGTATTGGTATTTGTAGCAGCAGAGAGGAAGGAGGATTCGAAAGTCGCGGAAATCGTATTAAAATGAAGATCTTTGCGCATAGGAATGAATGTTGAAACAGCGCTACTAACTGGAAGAGAGGTTGTAACAGAGCTACAAAGAGTTACAGATGAAGATGCTGAAATAGAAGGCGAAACAGAAAACGACACGGAAGGGGAGGTAGAGGCAGGGACAGTATTTGTAGATGAAAGATCGGTAGATTGACTATCTTCATTTCTATCTTGCCATAACTTCTTCATCCCGGTTTGAAACACGTTTCTGGCTGATTTTCCAATTACACCACTGCTGCTAATAAAATCTGTCGCCAAGCCAGGAGTTGCAGCATAATCCCAGACGGTTGGACCTCCAGTGGTTGATGGGTGATAAACACATGATAACCGTGGCTCTGTTGAAGAGTCTGAGCCTAAAAAAAAAAGTCCAATTCCGAAACCAATCAAATTATACATTGATATTTTAAAATCTGCTCCAATACCCTAAGATACATTAAAGAATACAAATCTAACCCTTTTCATCAGCAGCATTTTCTGTCTTGTCGTGGTCGAATATTGTGGTATTGAGACGGAAGAGGGCCTCTATTGAATGCGCTGTCCACAGTTGGAACATTGCTTACATGCATTGCCCACCGCAGTAGAGCAATTACTACATATTTTCTTTCGAGAAAGTGTCTAAAAAAATTTTAGTCCTCTAAAACATAGAAGTGCACCACCAATTAGGTAAAATATATTTTTTCCAGAAAATTACTGTACAAACCTTTCAGGCAATTGGATGTATTTCATAGGAAGCAATAATTGCATTTATACACGAATAATACAAAAAGTAATACTACAGACGTGAAGATACAAGACAAGCAGTAACAAGTCGTGTGATTCTTTTACCACGGAAACTAATCATCGTAATAAAGTAAATGGTTTACCGAATCCTAGAAGTATTTGATCGAATATTTCTTCTTTCTTTTCTCAACTACTTTCATTAAAGTACTGCCAATCCTTTCTTATTGAGATGAATGCGCAATTCATTAGATACATCAATAACAGTAGTCAATACTATCAAGCAAATTTAAAGCTTACACTGACTCCAAACAACAGCTTGTAACTTGTAAGATGTACGTCTTTATACTATGGCTGTCAAAACAGAGCTCTAGAGGACTTTAATCTTATCACACTGGTTGAAAGGAGATAAAATTTAACAGAAATCTATTCCGAAACTAACAGTAATACATTGAAAATACGTACCATTAAATGTGTTTGGAAGATTAAAAACAAAGTTCAGTCCCATTATAATTACAACAAATCCATGACAACATTTTTATTCTATTTCACAAATGTTTATTTTACTGTTGGACCATCCTTCAACAATTACAGTCTTTCCGTTTTTTAGACCACACATTCACATATAAACTAGAACATTCTCAAAATTGTGGATTTCGTTGGTTCCATAGGTCGGATCCCGTCGTAAATTTGAACTTCTCTAGTTTTTTCGTCCTTGATAAAATTCATACTGTGACTGGTCTTCTCCGTGATACACGTCGAAATTGCTCCTTTATTTGTTGATTTTTTAAACTTATTCATTGCTTTTTCTAAAACATCATTTTTGTTGCCATCCACGCACCATTCAGAAAAAATTCTTTCCACAAAACCTTCTTCATCATATTTAGGCACTATGTGAGCAGCATGCAAAAGATCACCAGTTTTGTCAAATTTTACAAGCATTTTTCGTAAGTCTTCCATTAATCTTTGCTTTGAACGACGGAATATTTGAACGACATTGTTGGTATTAGTCCAGTTTTTCCAAAATGATCTTTTTGTTCACAAACATGAAGGAGTGAAGATTGTGCTGTGAAATATAAACCAGTTAGACTTAGTAATTCCTTGACAATCGGCAAGGTTTCTTAGGAACACAGGTGTAATTACACTAGTAAACTAGCCGATGGCTTACATAGCTAGTTAATAGACTATTTTAGGTTCTCCTCCATCAGTTACCTGAATGCTTTTTTACATTCTCAAGCTCTGGTTCTCTGTGCTAATTAGTCCTTCAAAAGCTTAATCTTTTAATTTTTGCAACAGTTTAGGTCGATATAAATTTGGACATTTTTCATGCAACATCACAAGTATAGCAATTAGACCGCACGGGGCATACTGTATTTCACGGTGCATAAGTTTTCCAAGATCATTAAGTTTCACGACCCAAATACCCGTTGTTTATTTTAGGAAGAGTAACAAGTAATTAATTTTACTTGGTTTTTTCCAAACATTTCGATGATAGCTGATAAACATGAAGATCATGTAATTGTTATAGTTGATGGTAGAGCATACATATCTGCTTAATACATCTAAACTATAAATGAGTTTCTCGTTAAGTTTTTACAGATATTTTTATACCGGTCTAACAGCAACCTGTGATGATTTTGATTTTATCCACGAAAATTTTTTTACCAAGAATGATACAATGAATGTATTCTGAAAATGCTAAAAAGCAGGTAGTCTAAAAAACTCGCGCACGTAAGATTTCTTGAGTGATAGTCAAAGATTGGATCAGAATAGTAAAATTAATTTAAAATCTAACCCAAAACTATGGTAACAGAACAGGTTTTTTATGTATTTTTTTGTGGAGCAATATTTTAAAGAATCAGTGCTTACCATTTTTGAGATTCTTCGTCTTCAAAGGTGGTTACTCATATTTGAATTCCAGCTCAGATCATCCATTGGAGGTTCCTTATTGCTTACGTTACCTATTTCACCTACTAACTGCCACGTGAGTTTTGTGCAAAATAATTGAACTGCTTACAATTTTCTACAAAAATGTACATTGTAAAAGAAAACTACATGAAAAACAAATACAATAACTTCGGTGTCACACATATTGTTGATTTGCTTTTCGCTGATGTATCACTATCGTCTCATTGACTTTTTAAACCTGGGTCTGTAAACTAATAAAAATAGGTTCCAAATACATTGCGGTTACGGTAATGTGAATTTTCTAGCTAAATTAGTGTTGATGTGTTAATTTTATATTTTTATGTTGCATCCTACGAATACATATAAATAATCTCAACAAATCGTTTTTTTTTAATTTAAAGGAGTTAATGAAACACTTAAGAATTTACAGGTATTTTACCGAAAGCAATGTTTTGTTAGATACATCCTCGCTCCCCTTTAAACACTGTTCACAAAAGAAGTCATCATGACATCACTACTAAAATTTGCACGTTTGTAATTTACTATAACCATAATACACAAAAGGTAATGGTTTCCGCTCATCATAATAATTCGTAAACATAAATTATTCTTTTACATGGTTTGTACTCAGGCCCTTCTCTCGTGATCTCCTGAACGTTTTTTGGCAGCAATTAACAAATAATCAAGAAATTATTAATTAAATATACAAATGTAATGAATTCAATGTACAAGTCCCAAGGAACCACACTGTAGATTTCACTATCTCAGTAATAATCAAGTATTGTTGAATGAGTCTGATTAAAAATGTTCTTTCTCTACTTCTTCTTTCAATTGGACATTTAATGGAAGCTGGCAGCTGGTGCAACAAAGCAATGTTTTCAACATTATTTTAAAACCAAGAAAGCTATGAGAATTCCATGTAGCTTTTAATAAAATAAAAAATAGTCACACAAGAATATTTAAAACATATGATTACATTTTATAATTACATTAATTCAGACAACCGAAATTTGTAGTTTGGGGGAATGAAACTAGCAAATCCATGGTGCACATAATACATATTATTACAACAGTCCAAAACAATCAAACTCTACAACTTCAAAGCTTCTGCTCTTACTATGAAACATTACATGCCTAAAATCACAAACGAAATAACATTACATGTAGACAATCAACCTTAAAATCAAGTTCATTTAATTGGGAGCTTGAAGGTAAAACTGTTTGCAAATTTTGAGCAACTGTGTTTGAGTTTTCATGACGAAAATTACATAATGGTTATGTATTATCTTAAAACCAGCAATGTTACTGTTAATGATACAATTTTATATTTAATTGTGCTATGTAAATTTCACATCATTAGCTTATGTATAATATTTATGCTGTATAAATTGTTCGTGTAAGAGTATATACTAAATTCACTTTAGCACCATGGAAGCTGTAAATTCTGTGTCAAACTCCCTTTTTTGTAAATTATTCACATGACCTTCTTCAAGCTGTTTCTTACAAATGCTTGAAGAGCTTTTAGGGAAAACCTCGGCGATCTTAAACTTTCCATTTTCTCCTTTTTCTAAGACTTGCACATATAATCTGCGAACATTCCCGTCAAAACCTATAAGTGTTTGTCTTCCGTTTGTATAGTCGAAAGTGTTAACCTTATCTCCTTCCAGTTTTAAGTTTACTCTATGGCTGACTTTGTCGGTAATATAAAACAAAATGCCAGCTTGACATCCCGATTTTTTGAATTCACATTTTGCCTTTTCCAAATTAAAATGATTGTTGACATCCAAGCGGTCATCGTTGTGTATAGTCTTCAATAAGCCTTCTTCTTCAAACAGGTCAACTGCGTGCGGACATTGCACCACATCATCCCTTTTTAGAAAATCCTCCAACTTTTGCGAAATCAAGCTCTTTAAATCCTCAATTGAGGTCTCCTTTATATTCAAAACTGAGTAAATTTCGCCACAAAGATTTTTCTTCAACACAGACTCTCTTAATTTTGGCAACAGTTGTGCTTGACACAAATTTGGGCATTCTTCATGCAGCATCACGGATATAGCATCTAGATTACACGAGGCATGGGGACACGTAAGAATTCCTAGGGGATCAAGTTTGATGACCTATAAACCCGTTGTATAATTTAGGTAGAGTAACAAGGAATTAATTTCACTAAGTTTTTTCGAAACATTTCATTGATAGCTGCTGCTTATGACGATCATGTAATTGCTAATGTTGATGCCATGCATACGTTTCTGGTTCATACAGCTACATTATAAATGAGTTACTCATTGAGTTTTTACACATGTCTTTATATCTGGTTAACAGCAAAGTGCAATAGTTTTGATTTTACACACGAAAATGTAAATGATACAATGAATGTAATCTGAAATAGCTAAAAACAAGATACTCTTAAAAACAGACACACATCAGATTTCTTTAGTGGCAGTCTAATCTTGTAAATATTAGGATCCTTTTCCTTTAGCTAAAGTCATTTCAATGTCGTTTACTTAAAGACTATTATTACATGCATTAGCTAAGCTACAAAAAATATGGAGAAAACTGCCATGATAAAATCTATAAACGAGATAATTGATTTAATTGATTATTTTACCAATGGATTTTCACTCCTAAAGTGCCTGTGACATAGAGAAATATTAAATACATCTTCTGAAGCCAAGTTATAAAAGAATTTACTAAAAAAATGAGATCAGTTGCATTTGTTTCTCAGAATCCGTAAGCAAAAAAAGTGCGGTTGTTAAAAATTAGGATTTATGTATTTTACAAAAATAAGAACTATATGATGTAGACATTGACAAGGGCAGATAATGATGATGTATGTTAACTGATGAACGATATAGATGGAAATGTGTGTTTAATGCAGTTAAATGACAAATAAATTCATAATAAGTCGCTACTAAAACATTTACCTCCTGATCAGATGAATCAGAGAATTTCTGAAATAAAAACAGATACAGAAAGGGCTTCACAATTGGTTTTTAGGAAAACAAACATAATAAACACGAATAAGCACGTCCCTACTAGCTACGTCATAGCTACTAGACACGGTCCAACTACGCCCCTGTATTTTTTAATCCAATTGAGTTTTTTTCCCTCCTTGTTCACTTAAATGGTAAATTAATTATTTCCTGAATTTATAGCATGCAGACTTAAAGTGGCGAAGTCTAAGATACTACACAAGACAAATGACATATGACAGATGCACAATTTTTTAACCTAAAACGTTGTTTCTTAAACGGATTTCCTCTCCTATGATTTTTCTTATGTAGTTTGAGATATTATCATGTGATTCATGACTTATACTAAAAAAAGTATTTTTGAATTAATGTTGTCTATAAAATAATTGCAACAATTTTTACTCATACATTGTTTGTTCAGGGATGTACACGAACTATTCCATCAAATGGAAGCAATAGTTCGTTGCGGAAGATTTGAAATTTTAGATAATTTAGAAAAAGTCAGATATTGTTTCGTCATTTAGGAAAAACATATCATCGTTCTCTATAGCTTGGCTTTAAGAGTTTTTCAGTTAGTAAAAATCTAAATTAGATTTTGCAATGTCCTGACAAAATCGTTTAAAAAATGTTTACCCTTTTGATGAATTTTAAGGAATGTGCGAAAAACTGTAAATCACGATTGCTATTTAAATGATTCAAATGGTTGCTATCAACATTATAACTCGAATGTACACCGTTTATGTCACCGTGTACACAGGCAACAAACAATTTCAAAGTAGCTCGATACGCCAGATAATGAATATATGTATATATAACATCTTTTGTAACAAAAACTTTTCAACAATTCTGTTAGTTGGTCTACAATTTTTGAACTAAAAGGACATTATGGAAAATTTACAGTTTACTATACCGGAGAGATGATTGTCTCGCCAGAGACATCCTTGCACACTTCTGTCTATAAAATAATAACTTCATAGTTTTCAAACAAGAGTTTACCAAATACTTTTGTTTGATATTAGTAACATATAATCACACACACCTTATCCTTTGTATTTGGTTTGTCTGCAAGTCCATCTCTCATGTTTTTCTTCGCGTTTTGCGTCTAAAATCAGTCAATGATAATTTACACATTGTATATGAACATTAATGGATGAGACTTGAAACCAGGTACAATTTTTTAATGAAACAGAAGCTCTTTGTCATTTAAAGAGTGATATATACGAGTCTTTTTCTTAAGAAGAAAGAATGGCGTAAAATTCTAAGCTTTTTCCATAACAAATAAGAGGATTTTTGAATGAAGTTAAGACTGAGATAACATATGAAAATGGAGTAGTTAGGCAAAGCAATGAGATGTTTTCTTTCTTGCTCAATCAAATCACTATGAGGCAACACTTTTGTGAAGAAATGAATAAGAATTCTACAGTTATTTTATAAAAAACGTCCTGTTTATAAATTTCCGACAACAATTGATCGGTAAACTTTTCCCTATGCAGCTCTTCCCCTGCCAAATTAATTGTATTCCTATAGCTGACGTATGTATAATTTAGCACAATAATCAAAGTTTGTTTCTAGTTTTATTATTAGGAAAATAAGAAAAATCCCCACTATGCCTTTGCAATTAAATATTTATTTCTTTGAATTTTCTGAATCCAATTTAAATTTATAACATAAAATAATTCGCTAGATGTTGTAAACTGCTGCCATTAACGGTGTTGATCTCGGGATTTTTAAGTGAAACTGTTTGCATTCTTTTTTGGGAATTTTTTATTAGGAATAGGAAAATTAAGGTTTAAGGAAGAGCATTTTGTGAAAATTTTTTCGACTTATAAACGATTGTGCCACACAATATAAAGATAAACTACGCTGTCTAACCAGTTAGCTGTACATCTCAACTTGTAGAAAGCTGTGGCTTGTACATAAGACCGAAATTTTAATGAAAAAAGCCACAATGTGTGTAGTGAGTGTAGTGATTTCCTTTTGCTTCAAGGAGACTGGGATTTTAAGGAGTTTTGAGATCTTTTGAGACTTAGGATTTTAATGAAATTACCCTGGGGAGCGTAGTTCGTGCAATTTTTATAGCTTTCACCATTCAACAACCTCATCAACTACATGCTAGACATTTTCCTTTACAATAGACTTATTTTTCTCAGCCATCGTGTACTGATGTCTACTTTCCTGGGGAATTTGATAAATGTGATGTGAAATTAGAACACTATTATAGGCAAAAAAAGACATACCGTTGGATCTTGTAGTTTATCAGTTTCTGTTACTGCTTGCTGTTGTAATGTTTCTTGCACATCTGGCCGCTATATACAATAAACATATATTGAATGAAACAGTTTCCTACCCACCTTTCATGTTAAAGGAAGTTTGGTCGTTCAAATTAAAACTCATGAAATTAAAAAATAACTACACAAGGATGAAATTTTTTGCTGACTTGCGACTCTAATCTCCGTCTTTTATTGTTTTCTTTGCTGACTTGCAAATTGCACTTCTGTATTTCGTCTTCTCGAGCTCGTTTTTTGTTGAAAGATATGCAGGAACTACTTCTGCGTAGAACTTTTGTAGTTTTGTGTTGAATTAATGTTTCATTGTGACTGGATATCTTACTTGTATCCCAATGGTTTACATTTTCCTAAAAAAGGACAACTATTAATGTTTTCACTGGTCAATTATTTTGCTCAATAAATAGTACTGAGACACAAGTCTATTCTATTTTTAGTGTGTCATTGTTTTTTGTCCACTTACGGAAGAGTTTGAGAGTTGCCATTTTAAGTAATGTTTCTACATAGAACAACTGTCCGGATGCGACTTCAATGATTTTAAAAAAATTTAAATGTTAGTATTAAATTTTTATTAAGTGTTATTTAGGGCACTATAAAAACAAATAGTTTGTCCATGTATGGCAGGGTTTTCTCTAAAAGTATTCAAATCAAGCAAGGGAAAATGCTCTATTCGAACAGTAGTGAGATGATTTTGAAGCCCTACTTAGGGCCTGTTTATATGAGCCGGGGTGCCCATTTTACCGGGCTAGCCCAAGCAGTTGCAAGATCTCGCCTCTTTTAGCATTTACATGTAATTTCAAATTTGATTCATATGAGAAGCAGACTGGCCCGTAATGCCGGGATATCGCTTAAGAGAGGCAGGATCTCGTAATAAACGGCTCACGTGAATGCACTACGCGAGCTATCCCGGCATGCCGGACTAAACATCGCACGAGTGCGCATGCTCATAAAATTCAGCATGCAAAATACAGGGCTAGCAAAAGTACAACTTCGGTGGACCATAAAATAATGCATAACACTATTGAGTTTATTTCAGCTTATATAAGTAACATAAAGTATTGGGATTTGGACTTTTATCCTGCGTTTGTAATTAATTATTTCTATACTTGCCGGCCCAGCCCGCCTCATGTAAATCAAATAATAAACTGGCCCTGCAAAGTGAGCCAGCCCGACTCATATGAACAAGCCCTTAGTGACTGCGAGTCTTAATATTGAACTAATTTTGACAATCACAAATAAATATATCAATAGCCCATTGACGTTCAACAATTGACCAAAATTTCATTTTGTATACCACGTTCAATTATGATATTATATTCCTAATTTTCTGTTTTGGAAAGCAAGAAACACCACTGGTGATCAACTGCAAGGGTAAACTTAACAATACATTTTATACGTATAGCCAACATACTGAAATAATTCCGCTTCCGTCAGTCTCTTGAATCTGGCCTCCTATACTCTCTTCCTCTGTTTGTGCCTGTAAATGAAAACAATAGCTTTTCTTCAGTTGGTCCTCAATGTTACAATTTTAAGAACACACCAGAGAATTTACAGGTTATTATCGTTATACCGGACATATTTTTCTTCGGGCTAACGAATGAAAGTCCGAGTTTGAATTTTTGATTATCCTATATTGTCGCGAGAATACATAAATCAGGTATGACTGATCCGAAGTCGTTGAACTAATCTAATTCCTTCTTGGTTCGTTTCACGCGCGAGTGTCACTTATGGCACGAATTATAATAAATAATGATTTACATGCATGTTAATATTATGTTGCCACATTTGAAATCATTATAATACACAAATATAACCAAATACTGTTCTCGAGCAGCCCGTGTAAATGCCTGATAGGTATCTTGTTTTGTGAGAAATATAACCCACGACTGACAGGTCATCTATTGAAACTTATTTGTGTTATAACTATAATTCACATAATACAAATGGGTTCTATAACAAAAAAATGTATGAGCATACTTTTTTGCTTCTTCTAGGTATATTAAGTCCGTACGTGGTCTTTCGATACAATAAAAAAATAACTAAGTAATGATAAAATATGTATGTGTATTTTAATGATATTCATTGGGGAGAGAAAGGAATCTCTTTAAAAATACACTGACTGAAATTTAATGAGTAATGAATATGGGCCACTTTCTTGATTACAATAAAAGCATTGCCTTTGAAATAGTATAAAACGTACGCATTTATGCGTAAAAAAGAAAAAGATCAAGCTCATACAGGTTGATCTTTACTCCGACATGGCATATTATGTTTAAAAAAAATACATTGTTTTTTAACATAATATGCCATGGCGGAGTAAAATAAAGTTTTTTTCTCTATATTACTGTCAAGAAGAGTACTAAAAACCTATAGTTGTATTATGATACTGCTGATTTATTTTATCTTCCCCAACAATTCATCAAGCTTTGTTTATTCTCAACTTTTCATGTATACCTCAAAACTGTCCAAGTCTGTATCTTGCGTCTCGGCCATGATGATCTGACATAGAAAATGAATTTCACATTACTCTTTAAGGACATTGCAAACATGGGGCTCATTTCATTGAGAAGCAGCCTTTCAAGGGAAATGTTTGACAACATGTAAACAAATTAAGATTTTACCAAAATAACTTAAGACCTGCTGCTGAAAAGAGTAAAAAATTAAAAAAATCAAAATTTTGTCTCAAAAGTTTCTAAATATCCGTAGTTCAAGTTCAAATATCCGAATAAATTATAAAGATCTATGATGTAGACCACGAAAAGAATGTACACCATTGCATGGAGCATAGGCGTGGTTAACGAACGTTAACCACGCCTATGCTCCATGCAATGGTGTACATTGAACATCATAGTTAACGAACGTACCATTACGTCATTATGCGTGGTTTATTATGCGGGCTTTTATTTGTTTTGAAAAGGCATTTTATGATTTTTTTCTTTAAAAGAATAATTTTCGAGATTTTTGGTACAAGGAACAACTTTTTTGGGCGAGCATTCTCATCATCCCCTGTCAAATTTGTTGAGATGTAAATTTTTCGAGCATGTCCATTTGTACAATTAATCTAGTGCAGTCTATTTTATGAAAATTTTTAATCCAAACCAGCGCAATTTATACTATAAAAAAGTGAATTGAAATACATGTTAATTTAATCTAACGAAACTTATGCTGTGAAAGTTTGGATTGGGAATGTAAACTATGGAAGGCCTGCAAATACCGGAAACTGATTTAAGAAGGACAAACGCTCAAACAGTGATTTGCGAATTCGTAAATCGTAGGAGCGCTGGCTTACAGTTACAGTATCCAAATTTTTCGATACTTGGTGTAAGAATCGACATTTCGTAAATATCGACAAGTATCGATACTTGGTATCAGGTATCTTACAAACGAGGGTGCGAGAAAAGCGCTTTACATGCTTATTTTTTGGTAATATTTTGTTGATTTTGGTGATTTGGGGAGCTTGGCTTAGTAATTTCCTAGTGATTAATAGTAGTAGATAGTAAGTGATGCAATTTAATATTTAACCGTTTGATATTATGATGTATTGCAGAAAATGATACTTTAAAGCACCAAGTCAGTGTTAGCTACATCTTACACAGCATGCACATGTCGGTATAAAAAAGATCTAGCGACCTGCCTCAGGGACAGCGGAAGCAAGAGACAAAGCAGACAGGACAAGCTTGACTTGAACTCTCAATCTCAAAAAACTGCAATTATGATCTTCACATGGTATGTTTTCATAAGCCCCCAATATTTTCTTCTACTGAGTTAACCATGCAAATGACCGTTAATATGTTCAGATCGAATGACGTTCGAAAAAAAGCTTGCATAGTCCAAAATATGTAAATAAAAATTAACTGACAAATTCCTATGCACATAAAATTTGGAACAATCCTCTCCCTTCCAAAAATAAGAAATGCTGCCTATAAAACTGCGCCTGTGAAAAAAAGCCAATCTTTTGCTTCAAGTGTTACGTTGCTGTATTCATTTGGTAAGGACCTTAAACTAAACTACACATCTCGTGTTCCACTGAAAATACGACTCTCAAATCTTGATCAATGACAACCTAATACTATCGTCCTCTAGCTCTTTCGATGTAGCTTTACCAACATTGGAGAAAAACGACACTTCTTCTCCTATATTGGTAAATAATTCGTCAAAAAACTTACTAGCCGAAGGTTTGTCTCAGAACTTAGGTTTTTGAGTGGCTGTCACTACGACGAGTTAATTCCTGTACCGCAAACCCCCCTGCCAATTCCCAACTCATGAACACTCATTTATTTACGGTGTGATGAATGATAATTATTTTGTTTATCTTCGTGGGGGTATAAAACTAAACAATAATGGCAGGCACAGTAACACACTCTTAATGTAAAATGTGCATTACAGAAATAGCCTTTTTTGATTTTTTTCAAACATCCAGTCAATTATTTGACGTCGTCATGATATTTAAAATATCTACGTACGACAGTGTTTAAGTGTGTCGAGGATAGCCACCGTCTGAACGACATAGTCGACATTAAAGAATCAAGTGCACGCTTGAATTGAATTGAAACCGATTAAAGCGTCTGTTGATTAACAGCTGGGCATCAGTCATGATTATGATAAAAAAAAGTTTCTTTTGGCGGAGATTTTGAAAATTCTTGTATCTACCAGCAAGCAAAGTTCAGAAAGTTGATAATTTTTACGAAAAGTCATAAATCTCTGTTTCAGTGCTTGGTTTGCAAATATGTGTGCAAGACTGCAAATGTGTTTATCGTATGCTCATCAATGCTTAAGGAATACAAAATTTTCCACACCTTACAGCGTATATAATAAAAAAAGACAATAGATGTAGTTTGGATGTGATACAACAATGAAAAAATTTAAAGAAATATATATAAATATATTAATGGAGAATCTTCATGGATAAAAGAGTGCTCAATACCCTATATATTAGAAGAGCGTAAGATAAAATGAAATAAGATGGACAAGTGTTAGCTATCGCTACTCCGAGTTTCACGCCGTAGGGTGATCTTCAGGCAACTGACAGATTATATATTATTTGCTGACTACATACATCGATTTAAAGGTGTTAAGTTACATGACAGCATACTCTAAACATATCGGAACATTTATTTAAAATGTTCTTTTTAAGTTCTTTTAGGATAAGTAGTCCACCTACGAACGAGAACCAAAAAACCTGCCGTCTTTGCCTTGAAGAAAGTACATTCTGTGTTCCAAGTGCAGGAGTCACCATAACACTGTGGTGATAGCCGGGAGTGCACATTGTTTATACACTTTGTATGTATTATATATATATTATTAGCCTCTTTACATTCACAAATCGTCCAACCAACCACCATCGGTATCACGCCAACTACCCACATCCATCAACAACCGAATTAACACACTCTCATCTAGCAAAGACACCTTCGAAAATGCCGCACCAATTTACAACCAAGCTCTTAAACAAAGCAGCTTCCCAGAGGCGGATTTAAACTTAGTCAACTAAGTCGGGCGACTAATGTATTAACGTGTCACTTTCAAAAAATTCCGTGGGTATTCCTTGAATTATAACACTTGAGTGCTTTAAAATTTCTGCAGGATTTGGGTCCATATACCAATTTTGATTGGTTTAAATTGATCAATTTGCGAGCATTCATTGGTTAGCGTATCGTGCAGGATCTGCAGGATCTATGTTCATTCTGTGATTCTGATTTGCCCAGACGAACCAGCTATATAGCTGTAATTGGTGGAGATTTCTTGCAGGATCTATACCAATTTAAAGCTTGTGATTGGTCAACATTGTTAGTTTTTTGCAGGATATATCTATTTTTGGTATAGATGTAAATGCTGAGACAGTCTATTTGCCTCATCATGTGAAGGCCGATAATACGAAGCCATCGGTTGCTCTAAGGTAAAATTAATTAAATTAAGATAAGTAGAAATGAATATAAATCTAATTGCGTAGTTGTTATGACACGTTAAGACCAAAACTGCCGATTTGTTGTCATTTCATTGTTGTTGAAATGATCGCTTTTAACTCGCTTTGTTGACATTGCATAAATTGTTGCAGTCTTATAATAATCAAGAAATCTTTCGACTGCTGTTTTATTAGATCTGAACCATCTGGAAATTGTCTATACAGCTCTGCTTCTCTGGCCTTGGTTGGAAGCTATGCTCTCATTCACACTTTGAGAGCTATGGTATCTATAGAGCTTTTTATATATGCAAATTATTATTGTTATCATCCAATATTCACTTCCACCTTAGAGAAGCATGGTGACAAGGTCTCTGTTAGTGCAAAAAATGTTTTGGCTATGTCCTGTTGTTTTGAAAGTGTGGATTCACGTTTATCAGGGCTTGATCTTGTTAAAATGGAAGCTCTTTGCAACTGTAGAGATAAAATTTGGGGTAGTTTTTGTGTATACTTGCTCTCTCCTCAGTTACTAATAGAATCATTTCTTTGATGTATCCTGATTGTGGAGAAGTTTCTTTTAAGTTGTTATTCAACCAAATTATTTCACCTCGTCTTCCTTTACCAACACCACCTACTCAATATAACTATTTATACCTCTTGTTTTGTTCTACAACTCTATTGACTTCTAGTAAAGTCTTTAAGCCAAATCACTTTGCACCTCTTATTTTCAAACCTATCAGTAAAACTAAAAGAAAGGCTTCTGCTTTGTTAGAAAAAGCTAACAAGAAAATTCCTCATGTTCAGGCAAAGTTGAAAGGAGAGTCTTCTACTGTTAACATTTCTAATTTTTTTCAACCAGTTTCAACCCCAGCAAGTAATAAGGCTAAACAATTTATTTTGCCCAAATTATTTAGTACTACACAAACACAATCAACACAAAAGGTGCCTGCCATCACTAGTCTTGGTTTAATACATAACCCAAAACAAGAACTTTTGCAATCATTTTCATTAGATTTTTCACAGCAATATCCAAATGATGTGAGATATTTTAGAGAAAAGCTAGAAATATGAATGATTCTCAAAAGCTCCAGCTCATTCACAATGTTTTAAACCGAATAGATCCTACCCATTTCCTAAATCAGCTGATGGTCGATCTTTTCTTTATTCGTGGCTGGAAGATTATTCTTGGTTGTGTTACTCCCTTCTTTGGATGGTGCTTTTTGTCTGCCTTGTGTTTTGTTTGGTGATCAGTTTCCGAATAAAAATACAAAAATTAAAAAACTTTTTAGTGAACCAATGACATATTGGCCTGATGCTAAAGCTTGCTTCAAACGCCATATTGGTTTGAGTTCTAAGGCTCTCACCAGAGCAGGTTTGCACGAAAGCACACGTAATAAATATTTGTCATTAGTTGGTCAGGCATCAGGAGAAGGACTGCAGATTGAGGTGTTGATTGATGAGCACAAACAGCAAGTCATCAGGCAAAATAGGGAAAAACTTGTATCAATAATTGATACTATTAAACTTTGTGGTAGACTTGGGTTAGCATTAAGAGGGCACCGTGATGATTCTTCATATCATCCGGAGGTTGGTTCTTACTCAAAAGGTGGTGTTGGTAACTATGTTGAATTGTTAAATTTTCGTGTTCGGGCTGGTGACACAGTTTTAGCTGATCATTTGAAAAACTGTCCAAAGAATGCTTCTTATATTTCAAAGACTACTCAAAATGATCTAATTGCTGCTTGTGGACAGGTTATCACTGAAAAAAATAACTAGTGAAATAAAAATAAATAAATTTTTTAGTATAATTGCTGATGAAGCAGCAGATTCTGCAAACAAAGAGCAGCTTTCTCTTGTGATTCGTTTTGTAGATAGCAATAGGAATGTTAGAGAAGATTTTGTGAGGTTTTTGCACTGCAAATGGGGTTTATCAGGGGAAAGTCTTGAGAAATTAATTCACAGTGCATTAACAGAACTAAAATTAAGCATTGAGGATTGCAGAGGTCAGGGATATGATGGAGCTGGGGCTGTTGCAGGGCATATCAATGGTCTTTCTGCACGCATTCTTCGTTTGAATTCTAAAGCAATCTACACCCACTGTTACAGCCATAGGTTAAATCTTGCAATATGTAATTCATGTTCTGTCCCCTTTGTCAGAAATGTTTTTAGTCAAATTAAAGAACTTTCTTACTTTTTCAATCTCTCTGATGGACGGCAAATGTTACTTTCAAAAGCAGTTGAAGACTATTGCCCACATTCAGGTAAATCAAAGTTAAAGGATGTTTGTCGAACTCGATGGATTGAGCGAATAGATGGTCTAGATATATTTCAAGAATTATTCCTTCCAATTTTTCATACTTTAACTGAAATGAGCCATAATGCTGGTCATGTGTGTAATCCAGAAACATCTTCTAAAGCTTCTTCTTTCCTAGCATTGATTTCCACCTTCAGATTTATTGTTAGCCTTGTCATTAGTAGAAATATTTTAGATTTAACACTTCCTGTTACTCAGTTATTACAAGCTAAAACCTGTGATGTTATGGATGGAATGCATTTAATTGAGTCATTAAAAAACTTGGGAATTTTATTGAGGAATGATGTTGATTTATATCATGGTAAATGGTATAGTGAAGCAGTTTCTTTAGCTAAAAACGTAGATGTCGATGAAAAAATGCCCAGAACAGCTGGCAGACAAGTTCACAATGAGAATCACCCATCTTCTAGCGCTTCAGATTATTACAAAAAGGCTCTCACTATTCCTTTTCTAGACCACTTAAACTCTGATCTTCAGGCAAGATTTGATTTTAGTCAAATCAACGTTTATAACGGCTTTAGCGTTGTTCCATCAAAAATGATTTCGCTAATTAACAGTCTTCCACCAAACAAAAAGAATTGGAAAGAGAATTTTCGTTTGTTTTCAGATTTTTTACAAAGATGATCTTCCTAATCCCTTAGGATTAGATGCTGAATTGGAATTATGGGAAAAGTTTTGGACAACATATGAGGGATCATTACCGGACAGTGCAGCTTCCACACTTAAAGCTTTAGGGTTTGAAGGTTTTGAGAATATTAAGGCATGTCTACGGTTACTAGCCACTCTTCCAGTTACTTCTTGTGAGTGCGAACGCTCTATTTCAGCACTTCGCATGCTTAAAACTTACAACAGAAGTACGATGGTTGAAGAACGCTTAAATGGACTTGCACTAATGCGAATACATCAGGAAATAGAGCCTACTGTTGATGAGGTGATCAATAAATTTGCGTATGGAAACCGGCGATTAGAACTGAAATTGTAAAAATTTGACTCTTTAGGCTTGGTCATTATAGTTTTGACGAGAAGGAAAGAAAGAGCTTCTAATTTTTTGTATAGTCACGATATCTCATAAATCTTAGTGACAAACGTGTCACTTAGCCTTAATTTTGTATATTAAATAATTTCACTATGGGTAATCCTCTGAGCCTGCGTGAAACCATTTTGAAATTATTTGTATGATGTGTCGCATCATTTTAATATGTCTATTCAAGTTTGAATTAGGAATATTGGATGTAGTATTTCATCTCTTTCTCGTAGCACTTTTTAAAAGAACATTGAAAACGTCAATTTATGTGTGTCATACACAGCACAATTGCTTTCGTATCTCTGTGAAAATGGTACAAATATACAACATCTTCTGTCACTAGACTTTTAAAATGACCACCACTAAGGTTGTCGAAACGTCAGTCAACATCAACATCAACACCAACAGTCCTTAAGTTACCTAACATACAAGAAATATTCACCTTTTGTAAGGTCTTAATTAATGCATATGCGTTTTGATCTGGGAATAACAAAAACTTTGTCTAATTGTGATACTTGTGAAGGAACAATTGACCTTATGAAAGACCAAATATTTAACTTCATCATTAACAGGGTTACTGACATTTGGATTCATGCTCTCAAAGGAATTAATAAGTTAACTGTGTCACCAGTCAATAGCATATCTTTTCCTAAACAATACGTTTTTATAAAAGAAATCAGTTTGAGCTTGGAGTATCGTAAAAATTTATGGAAATTGAATGTTTAGGTCAGCGTTTCGACGTTTTCTTTAGCGGTGGTTTGTGTTACTTTTCTGTTTAGCTCGGCAAAATAACCATTAGATTCTGATTATGTGTGTGCATATTCTTGGGGCGAGGTTAAAGGATTAGAATGACAGGGATGATGTAGAAAACTGAGCAATTTTACATCTTTGAAATGTCCCACGTTGTCGCTTTTTCTAATCAAACTCCTGTTGATTTGTTGCAAAGGTGTGAAAGGCGAGTATCTGGCGCCTTAAAACCAGACTGCTCTCTTTTTGTTTAAGGCTTCTCATTACGTTGAGGCTGTCCATGTCGGAATTGCATTTTCACGTGGTGAGGGTGCCATTTCCTAGGCATGCTGATGAGCTCTGATATAGGGTGAAATAGTCCTTATAATTCATCATATTAATAATGTTGCGTTAGCAGAATTTTTAGCTAATGCGACCACGCCCATTTATTAAAATTTTGTTCGACCACGCCCTTCCGACTAAGGAATTAAAAATCCTGGATCCGCCCCTGGCTTCCCCACCCAACTCACATTTCAACCATTAAACATTAATAAGAATACCACTTGCAACAGAAAAAATAAGTCACTTGGTTTAACCCACCATACGGCAGAAACGTAAAAACCCACATCACCCACGACTTCGTACAACTTATCGACAAACATTTCCCACCAAATACTATACTCTCCAAGATATTCAACCGACACACAATACGCGTAAACTACAGCGGCGAAAACATGAAAACTATTATAACCATACACAACAAGACTATTTTAAAAAGACATAACCAAGAAATTACTCAGAACAAGAACAGCCGTGTGATTATTTTTTGGCATGTTTCTCCAAAATTGGATGCTTTCCACATAGATACTTTTTATAGAAAGTTATAACATCATTGCTGTCATATACTCTTTTCAAATCCATGTCACACTGCAAATCAATCACCTCCATTTGATAGCAGTCTGGAATATCATCAGGTGTCACATCAAATGGTTGAGAAAAGAGCTTGAACTCCATTTCATCATTCCTGAAACCAATGAATCTGCTTCCAAATTCAGCACACAACTTGGTAATACTCTCAGAATATTTAGAACAATCTAAATCTGGTATGTCTTGTTTTCTATCAGCAGACTTGAAAATGGCTGAGTGCTGCTTTACTCAGCTGACTTTGAAAAAGTTTTAGTTTTTTTTCGAAGGAAAAAATGTGCTCAAACATCTTGTTAATCAACTGACTTTTGCCTTGGAGTTTAACATTTAAGTCTGACATATGTTGTGTGATGTCTGTTAAAAAGGCAAGGTCATTTAGCCACTCATCATCACCTAAAAAGGCCACATCTTGTTGCTTACTTGTCATAAATGACAGAATCTCCTTTCTCAGACTTCAGAATCTTCTTAAAGTAGCAGTTCTACTGAGCCAACGCACTGCTGAGAAGTAAACAACATCAGGATAATCAGAGTCAAGTTCTTCTAAAAACGCCTTAAATTGCCGATGATTTAGTCCTCGAGAAAAGATTTAATTAACACTTGTAACCACATCCTTCATTACATCAGCAAACCCAAGTACTTTGATGCACAAGTTATCTTTGTGAATAATACAGTGATTCACCACCACACCCTCTGTGCCGATGCTATCCAAAAATTTCTTTATAAATCCATTGGTTCTGCCAGTCGTTGTAGGAGGCCCATCAGTGGTCAGGCCACTCAGTTTTGTAGGGTCAAGTTGATACTTTTCCATCAACATTATCACTTGCTCACAAATGTCTTGCCCAGTCGTTGTTGAAGTCATGCTGGCCATATCCAAAAATTCTTCCATATCTTCAAAAGTGTCTGTGACTCCTCTTACAAACACAACTAATTGTGCAGTGCCACTAATGTCTGTGCTCTCATCAAGAGCCAAACTGTATGCTGCACATTAAAACACATTTATTTATCCTCTCTTTTAAAATATCTTCAATATTCTCTGCAAGCTCATCTATCTTGCGAGACACAGTATATCGAGAGAGACTAGTTTGCTGTAATAAACACTTCTTTTCAGGACATACAAAATCAGCAAATATATCTAAGCAACTTTTTACAAATTCTCTATCACTGAAAGATTTTCCATTTTCTGCCAGTGATTCACAGATTTTAAAGCTAAGCTTTGTTACAAGTTCAGAGTGTTTCTTATAACCAGTAAATACTGCTTGTTGCTTTGTAAGTGACTTGATCATCTCTTCTAACTTGTTTACACTATCTTGACCTTGTACTGCATCATATATTTTTGCATGTGTTTTTGTATAATGTCATTTAATGTTAAATTCCTTCATAACAGCTATTGTAGTTTGGCAGATTACACATACAGCCCCCTGGTTGTGCTGAACATTGAAATATTTGTTGCTGCAATCCTTGTTGAATATTCTTTTCTCATCATCAATTTTCCGTTTTTTACTAGCAGACATGTTTACCTGCTTAAAATTTTAAAAACGAAATTTAGAAATTTTATCATTAGGCAGCTTAAAAGTGCATTAGTTAGTTAATGCTAGTTAGCTAATCTGAGGCCACTGCAAGGCTGAACGAATACAGCCGCTACCGGCGGTAGCCATTGTTTGACGAGCGCTGCTGGTGTTATCGCCTTGTGTAATGTTATACTTTTTAATGCACAAGGCATTCGTTAATTTTATATTTAAAACAATTTAAAATATGACAATTTAGTAAGTAAAAGTTACTGAGAACTCACCTGTAATTCTCAATAGTATATATAACTTGAAAAAGAAGATTTTTAAATAATTCAAGACAAAGAATCTTAAATGACCCACGCTACTCGAAAGATAACTAAACGTCCTTGAACTGGTGTGTTTTATTTGGCTATGCCACTAAATAAAGAACCGTATTTTTTGCGCAGTTTCGTAAAGTTCATGGTAAAAAAGATAATTGTCCTGTCATCACTAAGGGCAAATGTTGTGGCCCGCGGGCAGTGGGTTGCACATGCCTGTTATACAGCGTTTTTCAAAAACAAAAACGATATCTTTTTTTGGCATTTCTTTTAAAATGCAAACACTTTAATCATTCAATTGTTGAACATCGTAATGTCCACAAAATGGAACATGTCGTTTTCACAGGTGAGATATTTGTTTTGTTTGTTCATCAAAAATGAGAAAGCAATTGAACTTGAAGCCTGAACAATAAGATCCGACTCATGTTTTCTTATTTATGTTTTTAAATATCAACATAATTTTCCACTTATTTGTTAATGTGTGAAAACGTAAATCTGTTTGCGAAATAGTTTCCCTAAAGCGAAAAGGATTCTGATCTTTTTACTCAGTGGGCAGATACTTTGAAGAAATGATCCCCCAAAAAGTACCCATAATGTAGAGTTTGTTCTGATCAATTTGCTGACAACATGAAGAGATGATCGGTTGGAAAAGTGTTTCTGGAATATGCTGCAGTACCAGTACCAATACTGTTTCTAAGATCACTATATAAAGACAATGGGAAGATGCTAAATGCAAAATTATAAGGCTGAATACAAACGAAGGTAAATGATTTACGGACTTCCTTGTCCAACAGCTACTTCAACTTGGACTAATTCTAAGGGTGGAGATAATGGATTTAGTAAAGATGCCTCGAATGCTTTGAAAGTAAAGGTAAAGTACCAAATAAAGATGACAAGGTTTTGTGTATCTTTATGCTGGATGAAATGTCAGGTAATAAGGTCATAAAGTTTGTGCTTGTGTCAAAATTAACACTGACATTGATGATGACTTGCTGCAACTGTACAATCCAGTGAATTTTTTGACACTAAATTGTAAAATCATGTCACATCTCTTTATTAAATTATTTTAGTAGAATGTTGCTTGAATGTTGCTTATATGTAATGCATGCCATATTGAAGCATTAAAGATTCCGTGATGAAAACTTCAGTGCTATGTATTTCTTCTTAATTTCAGTTTTTGCTGTAAAAATACTTTGAGCTCATTTGCCTAATAGGGTAAAAAATGGACATTTGCCATTTCCTTTTTTTCCCTTTGTTAAACAAGGGAAAAGTTTTTCTTCAGTTTTTTGCTTCTTAATTCATTTCATAATATGAATGAAATACATGTAGTACAGCTTTATAACTCTATAATTTCTTAAAAGCTATTAAGCTGCTACCATTGAAGAACGCAAAATATGTTTAATTCATCTGGTTTTATCGCCTTATTTTTACATGTGTATATGCACTTCATCATTCTTGTATAAACAACACCAGATGTTGCATACTTAGAGGGATAAGTTCCATAGCAACTGGTATTAAATATGGGTATAAAATTTATTACTGAGGTGAAAGCCGTATTAGTTAATAAAATTCTGAACTCAAATGTCAAATAGGAAACACATAAGAAAGAGAAAAAGAAGAGAAATATTAAATTCACAATTTTGTATTCATGTATTCAAGTATTATAAACACTAATGTAATTTTAGTGTTTTTATTATTTGCATTTTTGCCATTTCACAATCATTACAGCGAAATCAAATATGCCACATTTTGACAAGTATTTGATGCAGTTCTTGTTCAGACGACAACAAAAATCTTAAAGGTTCTCATAATTTGTATACAGTATTTTTTTTTCATCATTAAATTACGAAACGTGAGATTCATGTAAAAAAACAAATCCTACAATTGTTGCAAAAAAGGCCATCACATAAAAGAAAGCAAAAAACTTATGAGAATAAATGAGCTAACATTTCACCAGTGATCCGTTGAGATAAAATATGATATATTTGGTTTCGTGCAGACTACACACTTTGACATCAAGCAAATCATTGAACGACAGTTACGACGCGCAAATCTGCATTCATATGTGGCTAACAAATAGCTCGTTCATCAATAGTTAAAAAAGGCAATCGTCGTAGAAGCCGACAACTGGCAAACACAGTAGACTCGCTTTTATAAAATTTATGTTTATACAGCGATTTTCATCCTAAAACTGCTTGCTAAATATGCGAAAAAAACACATATACGTTTTCCTCACTCTATCTCAAGGGGGAGAGTCATCGGAATGATTCCAAATATCACCCTGAAATTGGTAATTACTCGTGTCCAGGTGTAGGAACTTTTGTGAGGTTGCTTAACTACCGTGTTCGATGTGGCGATGGTACTCTAGAGAGTTACTTAAAAGACCATCCAAAGAATACTTCAAATGTCTCCAAAACCACTCAAAATGAGTTAATCAGATGCTGTGGACAATACATAACTGAACAACTTGTCTCTAAGATTAAGAAAAGCAAGTATTATGATGATTATTGCTTGTGCTTCGTTTTAATGATTCTGAGCTCAATAACAGAGAGGAACTTTTTCGTTTTATTTATTGCAGTGAAGACTTAGCTGGGAAGAATGCCATTTTAAAATGCTTAAACAAAGATCTCTTCTTGGACATAAATGATTGTCGTGGACATGGTTACGATGGTGCTGGTGCTGTCTCTGTCCACAAAAACGGTCTTGTTCACATATTAAAAGCTTAAACAAAAAAGCCATCTACACTCATTGCTATAGCCATAGACTTAATTTAAGCATTTCTACATCTTGCTTTGCTCAGAAATCTCTTGGAAAGAATGAAAAAGTCGCAAATCTTTTCAATTCTTCTGATACAAGACTGCTTTTACCAGAACGCAATATCACTAAATATTGCCCACACCCTTAAAAAAAGTTGTAAAGTGCTTGCAAAACTAGGTGGGTGGAGCGCATTCAAAGTCTTGACACGTTTGAGGAGTTAGTTTTTGCCGCACGTTTGCACACTTGAGGAGATCTTTTACTATATTCATGAACGCAAGAGCAATGTAGAGACATCCAGCAAAGCAGGCCCTCTTTTTCCCTTTCTAGCTACTTTTGAGATCATTCTTTGCCTCGTGATAACAAGATGCTTTTTCGACCTTTCTCTTCCTGTTACCCAATTAGTCCATTGTTCTAGTAACGTATTGCAGATAGTTTGCATTTGATCATTTCTTTAAAAAACTTAGGTCGTGCAATACGTAATGACATCGATATCTATCATACTAGATGGTATAAAATTGCTTTAGACTTAGCAGCGAAGATATATGTTGAAAAAGGTAAACCTCGTACTTGTCATCGTCAGATAAATCGCAGCAACATCCCTGCTGACTGCACTTCAAATTACTATAAGAGATCTATTACGATTGCTGTAGTCGATCATTTAAATTTGGAGTTAGCCAGAAGATTCTTCAAATCTTCTACTAATGTTTACTATGGTTTATATCTAATTCCATCGAAACTAATTTCTTTTCTCTCTCATTCCAAGTCTAGATCCACACGCTGGCAGGATAAGTTTACTATATTTGTTACCATGTTTACTGATGGTCTTCCAAATCCTATTGCTTTGGATGGTGAGCTTGAACTGTGGGAAACTTATTGGAAATCTAATGAGCAAGATAGTCTTCCTGATAATATTATTCAACTTTTAAAGTCATTAACTTTCCGGGGTTTGAGAATATCAAAGTTTTGTTAAGAGTTTTAGGAATCATTCCCGTAACTTCTTGTGAGTGTAAGAGATCTTTTTTAAGGAGACTTAAAGACTATAGTTGAAGTACGATGGTTGAGACTTGTTTAAATGGTTTGGAGTTGATTTACATTCACAATAACATAGAGTTGGATATTCAAAAAGTTATTGATTTGTTTGCAAAGGATAAGAGGGAGATTTAATTGGCTTTTAGCTGAAAGAGAAAACCTTTTTTATTTAACTCCATTTCATTCCATTACATAAAACATTAAATTATATGGACAGTTTTCCCTTCTAACAATATACAGGAAAAGAAATTACTTTATCAGATGCTTCAACCAGCATAAGCGTTTTCTATTTTACACGAAGTTTATTTCATATGAAGTATTGTACTAGAAAATCTATACTTTGTTCTGCTTAAAGATGTAGATGTGTGTACTACATTCCACGTTTGTCATGGACTTAAAGCATGTTTTGTGTTTTGATGGTGTGTCTTCAGTAACAATCAGCATGCTCACAACTGCTAAATATCGTAACTCATTATAAAAACTTTTTTAAGGTTGGGTTTACAAAGACCTGATCGTCCATGTCGAATGCTACAGTAAATATATAGTGCATTCATCAAATGCATCCAAGGCATGCTGATGAGCTATGATATTTAACAAAACGGCTTAAATTCTATAGTCTTAAGCTATTTTTTGGAAAATTCCTTTTCAGGGGAGTGCATGCCCCTGGATTTCTCCTGTGCAGCAAATGCCTCCGGGCATTTTGACTAACAAGAAAAAAATCCTGAATCCGCCCTTAGTGCAACACAACATTATTGATATTCATTTTAAGTTGAGCTGCACAGCTTTTACACGGACAAATAGGAACATAGTCCATTTATTCCTCGATTTAGTCATATTTTTATTCATGTTATAGGTGATACAATTCAATGTACACTGTGAATAATTTCAAAAAATGGGGGGGTTCTGGGATGGTGGTAAACAATTAAAATGAACTGGGATGATAGAAACATAAGCTGAACTAAATTGCTGGAAAAGCCTTTAAAGGAGTTTTCATGCTGTTGTAGATGTTAAAATAACAAAAGAAAATTGATTCTTATCTAATGACGACGATTCAAACATTGCATAAAATTGCGTTGCAAAGTGTATTTACTTCAGATTTCTCTTGCAGTCAAAGAATTTATGTGTAAAATGTAAAATCACTAGGGCCACAATATTACCAAATACAAAAATGTATTTGTGGTTAAAACATTCTTAATTTCAATTTTATTTTTTCTCCTTTGAAATCCATTTTTTAATTCAAAATTTTTAGAACAGGCTATTTTTATTTCTTAATTTCATTTTTTTCTCCCTCCAGGTGTTATGAATATAAAGTTTATACCTATGTATCCAATGGCAGATCCCAAAACACCAAGTCACTACCTAAACTCAGTGAACAAAGAGAGCAACTGTATGTTTATATCCTCCTTCATCGACATTTATGACAAAATTTTACACTTTGTGTAAAACATAAACTCATAGACAACAGTTATTTGAACATTATTAATCAAATGAGGCTTCACATCGGTGAAGTTGAGCCTAATGTTTAAAATATAAAGCCCAACAGCCTCAGAAAGATAAGAAAATGCTGTAACCCAGACAAATAACTTCAAACATTGCCTCATATTAAAGATAAACATAACTTGATGTAGTCATTGTTTTGAAGCTTTATTGATGCACATTTGATTTTTCCAAATGATTATATGGACAAAGGCATTCTGTGGCACTGTTGTCATAAAGTTGAAGGCAAAGTTGCATGATTAAATCACTCCTTGAAAAATTTAGAGGATCAGAGATTTTCCATTACATGGGGTTTGTCTAAATACTATTCCTGTTATACGCAATTCATTGGCATTAAAAGTTCTGCCTGAAATATTTCATGCTTAAATTTCAGTAAATTACTTCAATTAATTTTTATTTCAGTCAATGAACAATTTCGAAGTTGTAAACAAGGCGAATGTGGATTGTAGATGCCATGTAGAAATAAGAACTTTTAGAATAATTCGCTTCATATGTAATGTGTTTAAGACCCAAAAGGTAAGATGTCCATTTGAAGTGGTTTTGTTTATCACACAAAAGTAATGAGGTTTAACTAATTATAAAAGGTGTTAAATAGCGGGTAAAGATAGGAATCTTCAAAACTTGTTCAAGGGAATAATTTCTTTTCATAACTTGTACACAGCTGCTAATCAATAGACTGACAAATAAATCTATGATTATACAAAAGATTATAACCTGCTAATTTAATTATATCAGTTTTGTTCATTTTAAATCATGCAGGAAATCTCCAAAAATTTGAAAGTAGCAAAATCGCTATTAGTTTTAATTGAAATCCGTGCATCATGACAGTTTAATGAATCAATGTGCCTCTTTCCTTCCCAATTTAACATTATCTTGCATTACGGGCTTTTATTAATAATTTGACGATCAACTCAATTTGCCGCCGAGAATTAGCATAACACCTTGGGTTACAAAAGAAACAGCTGAGGAATTATCTTGTAGACTTACCTTGTTCTGATGGCCTAAAGAATGTCTTATTTCTTAAACCTTTTTTTCGGACGTGGTCTTTAACCTAAAATTTGTATTTTGCACACGAAATAAACAATTTGCTCTGATTTTCCGGTTGTTATTCCGTACTTTGTCAAAACCACATCGCTAGAGAATGATTTCCGCTTATACAAAAGACAAAAATATACTCCAGGTGATCTAGCTTTGTGAAGTCGTTTAATGATTATTGAATAAATCTTTAACACGCGATCGACAGAAATAGAAATTCATGCGACATTACAACGAACTGGAAACACAAATTGGAAATTTCGCAGCACTAATTCACGGCTCACCTGGGATTAAACGACGATACAAAAAGTAATGGATTATCAAATACTCACTTCTTTCCTTTAAGTTTCTTTAGGGACGATATTTATGAGAATTTTTTGACAGTGATGAAAGAAAAACAAAAAGTTACTTTCATTAAAGTGATTCTACAAACCATCTCGATGACAGCACCTGTTGCCACAAGCTTATAATATGTATGCGAGAAATTTGGTTGGAGCACAACATGGCCTCCAACTTTACAAAAGACTTCGCAGTAAATTAAAAGAATGAATTATAATAATAATTGCTGAAAAATTGAAAAGTTTCGTGGAATGTAAATATGTCATCGTAAGGTACTTCTTTACTTACTAAAGAAGGCTAAATCTACGAAAAAAATTCAATTGACTTTTTTCTTCCCATCTAACACCTTTGTATCGATTTTTGCTAGATTTAATGTTTTAGACTGCGTAAAACTCCATTCATTCAGAGGAGGGTTATTCCCCTCCCCCGCTCCTTATAAATTTTGCCGACGTTTTACTTTCTGAAATTAGCCCCCGCACGCTTACTTTTTAATCAACTTCCGTGTTAAAAAATTCCCTATAAGTGTGGCAGAAGAATAATGTAAGAAAACTTGAGACGCTAATAGTGTGTGAATTACATTATGATAGTTCATATGCATTGAACAAAAGCAATGCTAGATAGCATTGAGGCCAATTAAAGGTTGGCGTTTTGAATTGATCGGCTTGCCAAGCTAAAACAGAGCTAAACCCAAATGTGAAAATAGTTTGTACACCACATCACAATCTCGTTCTGTACAAAAACACTTCAATCCGATAATTCTCCAAAGGACAAAAAAACCTCGCGCTTGGTCAACAAGTTATAATGGTTGATTATGATTGATATTTCATGATAAAAATAGATACTCAATGTTTGAAATACTCTCACCAAACTGAGTAAAGTACTAGTTTTAAGGATGTAAACATTTACAGAAATGGCTTAAAAGGAATTTAAGCCTCTGTTTTGAGTTTGAAGACCATCTCACAAATTACCATAACACCTAGCGTATGTAGCAAAAGAAACAGGTAATCTAATTTTCTTAACACATCTTTTCTGATGGCCTCGAGAAAATCTTAACTCATTTCCTATACCTTTTTTTTCGAGACATTGTCCATTACAACATTTGTGTTTTGAGTTACGTAAGTCATTATATATGAAATGGTTATGAAGTACTCACTACTTATCTTTGAGTAGCAGGACAACGTTTACAAGATTTGGTTGACAGTACAGAAAGCAAAAACGTCTTTTCATCAAAGTATCTTATCCAAGCGCGGTCTTGTAACCACTTGGTTCGGCGAATTGAAAAATTTGACATACGTATGCAAAAATTCCTTTAAGAGCACATATGGTAATTGGGTCAAACAAAACAGGATTTAACATTAATAACAATTGATGAAATATTATAAAGTTTTGAAGAATGTAAACATGTCAATGTTGGGTAATGCTTCACGTAATAAAGAAACCAAAAAACACAAAACCATTCAGATGACGTTTATTTGTTTCTTTCTATAAATATGTACACTTTGACGAATTTAATATTGAAACTTTTTAGAAAATATGTTGAAGTTTTGAAAACAAGCATTACACACAATGTTTATGGTGAATGAGATGAAAGAGTTAATCAAACGTGCGTTGTAATTGTTGATGGTGGAATTTTCGATACTAATAAAGTATATGGCTTAAGCCCAGAACAATCATTACATGTTTGTAAATGTAGATTGTCAAAGTTAGTAGAATCCTGAGAAAGACTGTAGATGCTGATTTTGACTGACGTTTTGAAGATAAAGTACAGCTCAGGTTGTCGAAATGTCAGTCAGCCTCAACAGTCCTCAGTATTCTACAAACTTGGACGATCTACATCTACAAATATGTAACACCAAATTATCTCATAAAATCAATTCTTTTTCTTGTAACTTTTTGACGGAAGTTAATTTTTATTTCCCCTTTCAGTCTTCTCTTGCATCTAGTATTCATTTTAAGAAATTTAATGTTGCTTAATTACTAAAAATATTCAATTGACCATAAGGTGTTTGTTCTCACGAATCAATCTCTTCAAATAGCTCTTAGGCAATAGTAGTCTTTCAAACCTATAACATTTTTTCAGGAAATCCGGCAAATCCAAGTTTCGCTACATGTTAAGATCTTGAAAAAATGGTCTTGACTACAAGAAAACCTAAGTCATTAAATATTGCATTAAGTGCATAACCCCTTCCTTGAATAAGCTCACCACGATGATAACAGTTGACACTCAGCACATTCTACAGAAGTGACCACCTGCATATCATCCCACACAAATATAAATTTAATTATTGAATTGTGTAACGTGTACAGATTACTGCACTATGATATTATTCGTGCATTAGCTTCGATTAGAAGCCTCCCATGTATAACACCACAAAAAAGTTTAACAATTTTATACAAGCACAGGGATTATAGGCAAACGTTCACAGTAATTGTGGTTTCATCCAGGTTTAAACTAAGATACATTAAGTGCATGTATTTCAAGTAAAACAAGTTTTAAGAATGTTTACACACTTATAATCACAATTGAGGAAATCAATTTTTATTTCAACACATTTCACTAACTTACTTTACTAAAAATAAATGAGTTTTTTGTGCAGTTTTGCATAAATTTTGTGAATCGGAAAGATTAAAATGTTCATAAAATTTTTGCCCTCATTTATCGGCTTTGCAACTGCCCGCTATCCGACAAATAAATGGCGATCAACGGAACATGAATATCGTTGTGCCTTCCTCCTGTATAATATTTAGAAGATGCAATCATCTCGACATAGTCTCCATTCCCACCTCTAATACTGAGTTTCAAGCCCCCAGTAGATGAAAACTGGGAGGCGACTATTGGTAGTGAAGAATTTTGAGCCGAGGCCTAGCGCCGTCTTGAACAATCCGATAAAAGCTTTGTTGATGCCTTTTTTACTCATTACTGAATAAAGATGGGAATTGTTTGCCTATAAGAAGGGAGCTGCAAGGTCAGAACTTTTATCCAGACAAAACTTTCTTGCTTCAAGGCAGGTCATCAAATCAACACTGAAGTGTAACAGTTTCCATCGACACATTCCCAACCTACAAAAGAGTCATAACTGTTTTTTATTATTATTCTTGTTGAAATAAATTTATATTCTTGTGTAGAGCGTTTGCGCGCGCTTACCATTCACCTGACTCCAGCACAGGCCAGCACAGACAGCAGTATAATTATGTTCACGATGTTCGTCAATTTCAAAAATCTGAATGACATATCATCAAAAATTGAAAGTGATAGATACTTATTACTTGTTTATTCTGTTTATTTCTTTGAGTGCGTATCCTAATTTGTTAAAGCGCATGCATCCTGTATTTTTATGGTATCCTAATTTTTCAGCTTTAGAATCTTTCTGATTGCAGGTTTTAGCTGTTTATTATGTTTCTTTGGGTGTTATGCTCAGTTTATGCTAAAGCGCCTCCTTACGATGTAACGTTAATTCAAAACATGCAAACTACCGAACAGCAGTGACAATTGAAGTGAATCAAAAGAAACATTGCTATGACTGCAATGTTGTGTTTTAGAATATCCTTTCGTGGTGAAATAAAATCAATAAAGCACGTTTGGAGGCAATGCACGAGATCTTTTGTTTACTTATGAGGTTATAAACCTTCGTACATAAGCAGAAATCGACAGTAAAAGCGAAAAACAAAGAAACTCTTTGTTTGAAAAAAAACTCCAAGCCTCGAACATGCCAACCTTAGTGCATGGCTGGAAGTGACTTCAAGCCTGGCCAAGGTTGCGCATAAACCTCTCTGCACGACACTCACCGAAGAAAAATTAAAAATGAAACAAAGTTTGTTCTCCAGAGCCAAAAAGTTGTTAGGCAATATGAGCCCCTATCCTATTCTCGAGTTAACTCAGAACTTTGGCAACAACTGCAAATCCATACTCGTTCCCAAGGTAATACGATGCAAAAGTTGTAGAACTCCCTGTTTAATGGCTAATGCCGTTCATCAGTTGACAAATACTTTCCTCCAACTGTCAGATAGCGTATAAGGCGATATGCCATTGGTTCATGAATTCCCTATGGTTTTGATATGCAAATAAATCGAAGAAAGAGCTGTTGTATCTTATTTCCGATTAACGCTGGATACCCTGATAATATATTATTGGTAGATGTTAATGTATAAAATACATTACTGTTAATGTATAAAATACATTAAAATCTACTTATAAATCTACTGTTTATCACGTAGATATTAATGATGATTATGCAAATATTTATATTTAAGAAAGAATAAACCGCTAATAACAGGAGATTCGGAAACTTTGAAAAGCTGTAGGTGTTCTAAGTTCGTGATGTGACAACGCAAGATACAAGAATAGTAACGAAATTGTTTCACAATAGTTATTTTCGACCGGTTTTTCTTCTTTTTCCACGAAACATTAAAAAAATTCTCCAAAACCTCTTTAATGTTTTTCATTACATAAACAAGACTTAAATATATATTCAATGTTTAAACAATTTAAAATTTTTGGTTCTTGCTGCTCGTTCATCAATCTAAAAATTTGATACACCTGTAAAAACACAGCATGCATTATGTCATAAACATTGAAGCATGACGCTAAACTTATGGGTGTATTTCATACTATAAGATGTTGATGGACGGACACCCAGACACCAACGGCTTCCCAAGCTCCTGGTTGATAGTAAAAAAAAGTTAGTTACTACATTGATCATTTCAAATTGCTAAATTCAAATGAGAGATACATTTTATGTTAACAATGTAACGTTAATATATAGTGCACTAAAGATCTTCTGAAGATCATATGAATTGTACTTAGTTGAAAGGAATAATACATTAAATGTTGTATGTGCACATGCATGCAATCTCACCCAGTCAACGTACTATTTCTTTAAGATTTTGTTCCAAGCTCTGAATTATTTACGAGAAAAACAGTTTTTCCATTGCTCAGTTTTGATTATCCATGGGCTGCAACATTTAAGAACTTTTAAGAAAAGCAATTGGATCCTACGAGCATCACAGAGGTAATCAACCTTCAAATTTTCTTTGTGATCAAAACAGACGACATGTTTTTTCCTTTTTGAAGATTTTGACACTTTCGAATCTATCATTGCTGTCAGAATACAGCAAAACTACAAAAGAAATATCCCATAGTTGAAATTTGAGCATCAGCCATTCGAAGGCTTCCTTCTTATCACCGGGTTTTATACCTCGAACTTCCCAAAGGACCTCTATGATATTTTCCTCAGCTAGGCTACGCCATATTTCGACGCACGGCCTTTGGCCAAGCATAAACATTGCCTGGTAAGGACATAATTCCACCCTGGCATGATGAAGGAAGTATAAAAAAGTGATGTCACAGAAGCAATACCTTTCTATAAATAAGCCAGGATCAATCTAATAAAGAACATGAACACATGCTCAATGAAAGCCTGAAAATCATGCAGCTCAATATGATAGAATAATAATAATAACAATAACAACTTATGTATGTACAGGTTTTTTAGGTCAGAAAAGAAATATTCTGACATCAGTCGAAGACCTGTACCTAACTAACAATAAATATAGATATGAATGTTTTTAATGCAGTGCGGTGTTTGAAATTAAATGAGATATGATCTTCGCACTTAGCTGGACGATTTAAGCAATCGTCTCAGGACCTGAGACGATTGCTTAAATTTTTTCAGGTCCTGAGACGATTGCTTAAATTGTCCAGCTAAGTGCGAAGATCATATCTCATTTAATAAATATAGATACATAAAAGTTACGAAAAATTTAAGTTGAAAAGTTAAAAGATTAAAACGTTAAAAAATACTTGCGACAAGTTGTGTCAGTAATAATTTTTATAATTTTGTGAAAGACAATTGATAGATATAAACGATAGAAGACAGCGCCTACTTTTTGTTCATTTGATTGTAACCTTGGTAATAGTGATCGGCAGATTGCGTTTTATCTACAAACCATTGACTTTAATTCATCCATTTGTACACAGAAAGTTTCAATATGGCGGAAAGAATGACTTCATAGTTTTTGTCACCCAAATAGCAACATACTTTTTGTCAACTTGAATTTGTGATGGATACTAAGCAAAGTTTAGAGCTAGGTTACCATACCTCTAGATGAGAGGCTGTTTCCCCCGCCTCTTCAATATTGGCTTGTTAGGATCTGGTTGTTTCTGGCAAAAACATTAATTTAACTGCATATTTCAGGTCTTTTTTCAAAATTTAAATAGAAATACTATATAAGGAGGGTCTAACATTGTCAGCCATCTCTGATGTCTACAAAACATCAATGCGATATCAGTTTTGTCAAAAGGTCAAAAGGTCATCATTCATAACAGCAATCAACAAATTCCATAATTTACAAAATCATTGTATACCCTTGCTGTTTCTTCAGAACATTGAATTGATATTTGTTTTTGAGAGGCTGTTTTCTCAGTTTCTTTGCCTATTGGCTTGGTTGGATCTGTTTTTTTCTAGGGAGAACATCAAATAAACTGCATATGTCAGGTCTTTTTGTTAAAATTTAGGTAGAAATACCCCAAAATTTACATACCAAGAAGCTGTTTCCCACAGATGACGAGACTTTTAACATTGTCTGGCATGTCTGACGGTGACTACACCAAATCAATACAATATTAGTTTGATTTGTTTGCAAAGGGTAAGAGGAAGATTGAATTGGCTTTTAGCTGAACGAGAAAGCCTTTTTTATTTCACTCCATCCCATTCCATTACATAAAACATTAACTCATATCGACATTTCTTCCTTCCAACAATATACATCTTGCTTGAAAAGAAATTACTACATCATATGCTTCAACCAGCATAGGCGTTTTCTATTTTACTTAAAGTTTATTTCACTTGAAGTTATGTACTGGAAAATCTATACTTTGTTTTGCTTAAAGATGTAGATCGTTTTTTCGTCTATTGTTGTAAGATCTGTGTACTACATTCCGTGTTTGTCATGGACTTAAGACATGTTTTGTGTTTTAATGGTGTGTCTTCAGTAATAATCAGCACGCTTACAACTGCTCATTATCGTCGCTCATCATAAAGAACTTTTTTAAGGTTGGGTTTGCAAAGTCCTGGCCGTCCATGTCGGATGCTACAATGAATTTAAAGTGCATTCATCAACTGCATCCTAGGCATGCCAATGAGCTCTGGTATTGAGCGAAACGGCTTAAGTTCCAAAGTCTTAAGCTAATTTTTCGAAAAACTTCTTTTCAGTGTTGATGCATGCCTCCGCATAAGACATAAAAAGATCTTTGCCATTAATTTTTGCTTCTTCCACATTCAACTTCATTGCAACTAACGCATCTTATGTGAATTTTTTATAACCTGGAATTGAAAAACGTATGAATTTTGTCAGATGCAGTACTATATTTAATGTTTCATGCATGTCATCATAAGCTTTTCTTGAGGAAATATTTCAAGGTAGGAGCATAATTTGGCACATTATTCAGCCAAGAAGTTTTATCTTGATTTTGATGTACTAACCTGTTTACTATATAACATACAATTCATTTACAGAAACACCAGATGGCATTAATGAAACTTTTATCATAAAGCAAACCTTTACAAACCATCGTCATGATTGTCAATAATCTGTCAAATTGTCCAGGCAAGCTGCTTAATACAGGTATCTTTTATTGTACGATATGTACCAAGGAGTTCATTAATTAATCCTGCACTGCATTCGATTTCAATACAGCTCTTTTTTTAGTACTTGCTTTATATTTTCAGAAAATTATCACGAAAAAATCTTCCATTTCTTGAAGGTAAACTCAGTCGAAACAAGGAGTTTTAAGATATGCATATCTCGATAAGAGTTGGTTGCTTTGCCTCGTCTAGCAAGCGATTAAGTAAGGAATAAATAAGACTGGATAAACATAACTTTAATTATAACTTAGGAGTAAAAATGTCAAGGTAAATATTCAAACGCCTATACCTAAAAGTTTGCTTATGAAATGTTTCTCCAATGAAGAAAAGACTAAAGTTTGTTTATGAAATATTTAACCAATGAAGGAACGATAAAAAATCGAAAAAGATGACGACAGACTGATATGGTGACCCCAGCATTGGTTTCAACAATAAAATGTTGGAAAGGCCAAAAACACTCGTCTTTTTCACATACTTCGGAAAAGATTTGAATCTTGAAAATTGGTAAGAAGGTAAAAAAATTCATCCGTGCTCAATCGGCTGTTATTTTTTGTTTCATTGTTGTTGTTAATTAATAGTTTTAATTGTGAGTTTTTAAAGTATTTGTTTACTTTAGTTGCCTATCTTTTGTAATTATTAAACTGATAAGACACGTCACACTTCTTCAAAATTTCTTCAAGCGAATAATTTTTATCATAACTGGTTCCTAGCTTCTAATCAACTGACTGACGAACAACTCTCTATTCCTTATACAAAAGAACAACACCTACTAATTTAATTATAACAGGTTTATTCATTTTAAATCATGCAAGAAATCTTAGAATGATAAAATCTAGCTCAGCCCCATAACTGATTCATTACACTTACGTCTACGCAAATATATTTACCTTATTAATCGATGGTTTTTGTTGAATGTTGAGCCAATTGTTTAGACCTGAGAAAATGGCATCATTAAAAATTCGCTTTTACTAATAATCACTATATCACTTTAGTTAAGTATTTGTACTTTGTTACAGCCGGTGAAACTACCAGTGATTCGCTAATTGCATGAATTTTCGCGGCTGAAAACTCTTTGCCTTTCTTGCGTTTTATTTTGCTTGGATTCCATCAGAATGGTATCCGAATGTTATGACGTAAGCATTCTATATTTGTCAGGGCTCACTGATATGTATATATAACTTTGCATTAAATTAAAGGAATGAATTATAATAATAATTGTTAAAAAATTGAAAAGTTTCGTGGAATGTAAACATGTCATCGTAAGGTAATTCTTTACTTACTAAAAAAGGTTAAATCAACGAAAATCATTAAATGACTTTTTTCTTCCCATTAGACACATTTGTATCGATTTTTGCTAGATTTAGTATTTAAAACTTCGTGAAACTACATTGATTAAAGTTTTGATGAAAAACTAAGAAATAAAAGATGTTTATAATTGTTTGATAAGACTTATGCAAACCGAGGGAGAACTTAAGGGCAGATAAGTACAAGCACGAGACCGAAATACATACACAAAGACTTTAAAGCCAAGTATTTGAAATAAAGCCAATTTTAAAAATGTTTAAACTATTAATCACAATCGAGATGATTGGTGTTTATTTCAATTCAGTTCGCTTTCACTTCAGTTTAAAAAAACGACGTGGCTAAAAATCAACTTTTCTCGCAGCTTTCTGTACGCTAAGCGTAATAAATGTCCATATCACCGTAAATCGTGAAAAAAGGCAGACATTAAAACTCAAAAACTTACGGTGATTCTTCTTTTATTCAACAGCATCATGTGCTGACTATATTTTTATCGAGAAAAAGGTAGCAATGACGTCTAAATTGTGCAACGCATTTAAGAATAACATAAAAATTTACACTAAGACTAAAAATCATATAGTTACCCGCGCAATTTGACGTAACAATATTTAGTTACCAGCTTTCTTGCTGCTCATTATCTGACAAATAAAATGGCGTTTATATAAACATGGCAGATCATTATGTATGCCACCTGCATAAAAACCATAATGATAGGCAATAATCTCGCCACAATCTTCATTGCCATTGTTATTACTAGGTTTGCCGTCCCCCCAGTTGGTGAAAACCGGAAGACGGCCATTGGTAATGTAGAATTTCAAACCGAGGCCTGGAGCCGTCTTGAAGAAACCAATAAAAGCCTTATTTATCCCTTTTTTACTCATTTCTGAATAAAGATAGTCATCGTTTGTCTTTGAGAAGGGAACTGCAAGGTCAGCACCTTTATCTTGACAATACTTTCTTGCATTAAGCCTAGGTGGTTGTGTGATTACTGAAATAGTAACAATTTCCATGTACACACTCCCAACCTATATAAGAATTTTAACTGTTTTAAACATTTCTCAGTTAAACTAGTTTCTTATTCAAAGACAATATTCGTGCTAAACTCTTAGGTGCACTTACCATTCACCTGACTCGAAGTTCTGTCCAACACAAACAGCAGTAGCAGTAATTTCATGTTGCTGTTCATTTTCTCGATGATGTTATTTCTATAAAAATGGAAAATGTAACTTATTACTTGTGTACTCGATATATTTTAAGTGAATCCTATTTCTTTGAGAATATTTTATTGTATCCTATATTTTTAGTGTTTCCCGAGATATATCATTGTGCATCTTATTCATTTAGTTTTTTCTATTCGAATGATGTAGCGTTAAGACGAAACTTGTGAATATTACAACCCGAGTGATACACAAGATAAGGAATCAGACAAAAAGTTTGTTATCAAATCCGGCAGAGACAGAAAAGGGTTATTCCCTCCCCCACCCTTTATAAATTTTGCCGACGTTTTACTTTCTGAAATCAGCCCCCGTACGTTTACTTTTTAACCAACTTCAGTGCTAAGAAATTCCCTATAAAAGTGGCAGAAGAATGATGTAAGAAAACTTGGGACGCTAATAGTGTGTGAGTTACATGATAGTTCATATGAATTGAACAAAAGCAAGGCGAAATAGAATTGAGACCAATTGAAGGTTTGCGTTTTGGATCGATCGACTTGCCAAGCTAAACCCAAAGTGACTGCGGTGTGTGTGTGTGTGATTGGCGACGAATTCAAGTACGTCAAAGTATATAGTTGCAGCTCTTAATAGTAACGCTGAGACAGCGTGTACATTTGGAAGAGTGGCAAGGACACAATGAAAAATGCAGTAGAAATGCTGAGCTTTTAATTTGGAAGTGTGAGAACTTATGTCCCCGAGATAAGCTCTGTCATCCTACTCTTAGGCAAATTTTTTTAATTCGCAATTTTTCGAACAGATGAAATGTTAAAGATCTGTGAGAATAGTTTGTACACATCACAATCTCGTTCTATACAAAAACACTTCGGTCCGATATTTCTCCAAAGGACAAAAAAACCTCGCGCTTTGTCAACAAGTAATAATAGTTGATTATCACTGATATTTTATGATAAAAATAGCTACTCAATGTTTTAAATACTCTTACCAAACTGTGTAAAGTACTAGTTTTAAAGGACGTAAACATTCACAGAAATGGCGTAAAACGAATTTAAACTTCTGTTTTGAATTTGAAGACCATCTCACGAATTACCATAACACTTAGCGTATGTAGCAAAAGAAACAGATAATCTAATTTTCTTAACAGATCTTTTCTGATGGCCTCGAAGAAATTATTTCCTAAACCTTTTTTTGAGACATTGTCCATCACAGCATTTGTGTTTTACGTTACGCAAGTCATTATATATGAAATGGTTATGAAGTACTCACGTCTTACGTTTGAGTAGCAGGACAACGTTTACAAGATTTGATTGACAGTACGGAAAGCAAAAACGTCTTGAGCAAAGTATCTCATCCAAGCGCGCCGTCTTGCAACCACTCCGTTCAACGATTTGACGGATTTGACATACGTATGCAAAAATTTCTTTTAGAACGCATATGGTAATTGGGTCACATGAAACAGCATTTAATATTAATAACAATTGATGAAATATTATAAAGTTTTGAAGAATGTAAACATGTCAATGTTGGGTAATGCTTCACGTAATAAAGAAACCAAAAAACACAAAAACATTCAGATGACGTTTATTTGTTTCTTTCTATAACCAAGTACACTTTCACGAATTTAGTATTGAAATCTTTTTGCAAATATGTTGGAGTTTTGAAAACAAGCCTTCCACACAATGTTTATGGTGCATGAGATGAAAGAGTTAATGAAACGTGCATTGTAATTGTTAGTGGTGGAATTTAATAAAGTATATGGTTTAAGGCCGAGACTATCGTTACATGTTTGTAGATGTAGATCGTCCAGGTTAGTAGAATCGTGAGAAGGACTGTTGATGCTGATTTTGACTGATGTTTCGAAGATAAAGTACCGCACAGGTTGTCGAAACGTCAGTCAACATCAACAATCCTCAGGATTTTACTAACCTGGACGGTCTGCATCTACAAACATGTAACACTAAATCATCTCATAAAATCAATTCTTTCTCCTGTCACTTTTTGACAGAAGTTAATTTTCATTTCCTCCTTCAGTCTTCTCTTGCATCTAGTATTCATTTTGAGGAATTTAATGTGTCTTAGTTACTAAAAATTTACTATTGACCATAAGGTGTTCGTTCTTACAAATCAATCTCTCCCAAAAACTCTTAGACAGTAATAGTCTTCTAAATCTATCACGTTTTTTGAGGAAATCTGGCAAATCCAACTTTCGCTACATGTTAAGATCTGGAAAAATGGTTTTGACTGCAAGATAACTTAAGTCATTATATATGTCATTAAGTTGCACGAAAAAGTATTATTGTTATAAGCCTCGTGCATAAGCCCTTCCTTGTATAATCTAAACCTATTAAAACCGTATTTTAAGCATTTCTAGAAATTGTGTCAGTCAGCATGAGCATTTTATAACTTACATGCATGTCAAATTTCATTTCTTAAACTATTTCCATGTACTGCGCGTCATAAGTTGTCACATGGCTGGGAATAACGTTCCAGCATCCCAGCATTCAGTGCGTGCATTAGCAGCGTCTCCCAACAGTTTTGAGACTCTTGAAAACTGGAAATTTTCGTTGATTTTGGGCGAATGTCACATGCTCGAAATGTTTCTCACACGAAAATGTCAACTGCTTTACTCAAAATTATGCAATTCGATCATCGAGGGACATTTCTCTAAGCTGGCTACAAACGTCCAAGAATCATTTGCAAATCTTGGGAAAATCATTATATGACAGTAGATAGCTTCCCCCTCTAAAACCTAGCAGTGGCTCTTCCGTTCAAAAGTCAGACTCACGTAAGGAAAATAGCCGCGACCAAAACACTCATGAAAACAGGAAGTTTCATAAGATGATATAACTAAAATTGTAAATGAACCCTTCAGTCATCAGTATGTTTGTAAACCATTTACATTAAGTCATCAGTATGTCAAGAAAACAAACAACAAATCCACCCCCCAATTCATCACATTTGAAAGCTTTGGCCATAGTTGTTTATTACATTAAGTGATGAGAAATGAAGGCCTGAAGTAACTGAAAGCCTTGCAAAGGTTGCTGATAAACTTCATCGCATGTAGCTTACTGAAGAAAAATTAATATAGAAACAAGGTTTTCCCCCAAGTTAAAAGGGAAGCCATAGAACCCACCAGAGTAAACTCGGAAAATTGGCAACAACTGCAACCCAAAAGGTGTAGAGTTCCTTACTAAATGGACTAATCAGTTGAGCAAAACTCTCCTCCAGTTGGCAGAAAGCTTCTCTGAGGCGAAAGCAGAGAATTATTTGTAAAACAAGCTCTTGATACTTTATCCTTAATTGCCCAAGCGAATAGAGTCAAAACAGAGACAACGAGAATCAACGGACTAAACCTAAACTCAACAACAAAATTATCACGTGTTTGACTTGTAGTGCAAAGAAATAAAATTCAAAATTTAAAGGAGACGAACCTGTATGCTGATTTTTGATGTGATTTTTGTGAATTCTATCACTTGTGATGCAGAAAAAAGGTGATCACATCCCTCTACTCTCAAAAGTCCACCCTTGACACCTACCATCATTTGGCCAGTATGCTTTAGAATTTGAATGCTGGGTGCTTGCTACGCAATCTCATGTGATTCCATTGTTCTTGCATTTCAAGTCATAGTATTTAAATCAAACATCTACATAAAACTATGCATTCTTTCATTTTTGAATTATAAATGATATAGTTGTTTTGATCATAGGCTAACTTGCAATTAATTGACGAACGTTGCTCTTGGTGAAACAACACGCGATTTGATTGGCATAAAAATATTTTTAGCGGTGGGTTAATTTTTTATAATGAACGGGCGTAATTAAACGTAATTTCACAAAAAATTAAATAAATTTCCTGAAGCCAACAGAAAAAGATTTGTACAACGCAAAATTATAAAAAAACTATGTTCGTGTGTGCGACTAGGAGAAGGAACACTCGTCAAGTGAGTTAGAAAAGGTTTTATTTCTTAATTTTGTTCCATCCAGATAACAAAATTTCAAATGATTTATTTTCCAAAGACGAAAACCAGAGAAGAAGTATAATTAGAATTTGAGGTACTAAAGACTTAAATGTTTCTTAAACAATAATGTAATTCAGCCTTTGAGCTGCGAAGTAATGTTAATAAAATGATTAAAAACTATCAATGTCATATATTAGTAACGATCGGTTAAATCGGTCCGTCTGCTTGTAAATAAACACGCACAGTGTTTATGCAAGCTTTTGACCCTTATCTATCAAGGAAGACTGAGACAATTTACAGCACATAGATGAAAAATAAAATTAAGATATGAGTTAAAAAACAACGAATACCATTCCTATGACAAGGCTAGAAATCATCTATATAATGAAGGAATAAAACCAAAGGAAATTAAAACAACAAAATCGTATTATTATACTCATGAAATTGCAGCATTACGTCAGAGAAACACAAGTAAAAGGTGGAAACAAATTAAAAACCTAATGGGTCAGAATTATGCAACAGGAGCGGTACTATCAATTCTTGAGAGACAATGGAGATATAAAGGTATTAGCACTGCACATACAGTTAACGGTCATTTCTTGGTTATAACAGAAAACTTCACAAACACATTACCTTCTGGCACAAATCAACAAGTGCAAAACGAGTTACTTGTTTTTTAAGAAGAGGATTATTAGTCGCTTTTGGTTTATAGGTCGGTTTGTAAATCATATTGCAGATTGATCTCGTATGTAATCAAGTATGTAATAGGTATTTATGTAAAATTAATTATTCTTGAACTTTTCTATTCAGTGGTTAGTACTGCAAAAGAGTTTTCAATAAACAAAAATTATTAAGTTGGCTCCTTTGTTTACGGCATTTAACCCTTTGCGTGAGGTATCTGTCCCACATCACTATACTTGTTTCAAAGAATCACACTTTTCTTGCCTTATTCTTTTTACATATTTCTGACACACTTTTGCAAAATTTCTAGATTATTTTTATTGTGAATGTTCCCATCTCCACACCAAGGTCAAGAATTTTTTGACTTTCTGAGAATGTTAAACCAGCTAGGCTAAGCCGAAACCTAGACAACAGACATGTAAGTACAGCTACGTGCACATTGCACAAGTGAGTAAGAAAACCATTTAGTTTTCCTAACTAGGTGGCTCTCCTTCGATGAAATTTCTGTTCAAATTACATAGATTTTTGAGGTTAATTTAAAAAATCTTTACGTTCTTGCTGAGGCCTAGCTGAATGTGAATACGACATAATATTCAAAAATGGGATAAATTTTGACAAATCTAATTGCACTTTACTCCTAAACCGCGAAAGGTTGAATGCTAAAACGATTGAAGTCAAAGAAGAAGTTTCCAAACATTCCGTGCATGTTAATAAAGTTAAACTAAATTGCTCAGCAAAAGCAAATATATAATAGCACAAGACACACTTCATGAGTAAGTACAAGTGTGCATAAATAAATTATAGGGAGAACACGTGCATGATTTAAAGTTGAACTATATATGTGTGCATGTGCATGTGCGTGTGTTAACTACAGTTCATACATTTCCTACTAGTAAAATGATCCTCGACATTTTCCAAGCTATATATTAGGTTTGACGTTGTGGTAGCTGTGACGCTTGCACCATTGTCTGGTCCTGGAAAAAAAACTACACAGTTACCATTATCAAAGATGGTTGAGTGGTTCATTATTAAGACGTACACGACCAACCCTTGTAAGTGGTGAATCTTGAAAATAAAAAACGGAAGGTGGAGGTGGAGGTTGAGGTGTATATCCATGTAATTGCCATGGGACTAAAAAAACGTTATAAATAAATGAATATGTTATAAATAAGATGTTATAAATAAATGAATATGTGCACTTTATACATTTTTCAATGAGCATACTGTTGATATTTGAGTGATTCATTACAATCAGAAATCAGGAATACATAGAATAGAAATGTAATTGATAGAAAAAATAGTCATGGCTTCCCGTATAACATAACATGTGCTAAGATAACTTAAATACTTCATGCAATAATATTATAGTGTAACATTACATCATCAATAATACTTCATATTGCTAACACTCCCACTTAATGTGCACTATAAATGTTCTTTAAGAATTACGAATTCTTAAACTAAAATTTCTTTGACACCTAACATGTCTCGAAAGTTTTGGAATGTTTGCTTTGGTAAACTTTTCGTCATAACATCCGCTAACATCTGATCTGTACTACAGTATTGAACAATAATGGAATTATCGTTGACCTTTTCTCTAACAAAATGATACGCAACGTCAATATGTTTAGTGCGATTGTGAAATCGTGGATTCCTCGAAAGTTCAATTGCCCTTGGTTATCTTCGTTCAGTGTAGATGGTTGATCTTGATTTATTCCAATATCCGCTAGTAAACGTCGTAACCATATGATTTCCTGTGTTGCATAACTTAGTGCAACATACTCAGCTTCAGTCGAAGATCTTGCAACACAAGATTGTCGCTTGCTGCTCCAGCTGACGGTTGATTTGTTTATCTGGAACACGTATCCTGATGTAGATCTTCTTGTATTTACATCACTTGCCCAATCAGCATCTGAATATCCAACCACTTCGCATGTTGAATCTTTGCTTTGAAAAACAAGACCATAATTGATTGTGCCTTTTAGGTATCTCAACACTCTTTTTGCTCCCTGCCAATGCTCCTTTCCTGGCTTTGACATAAATTTTGAAAGAATACCTACAGCAGATGCCAAGTCAGGTCGAGTTGCCGTTGTCACGTATGTCAAACATCCGATAAGTTTTTGATATTCATGAATATTTGTTGCGGTCTCTTCTTCGGGCAGATTCTGAAAATGTTTTCCAGGTTCTAACGGTGTCGAAACAGGTTTGCAATGTTCCATGTTGAATCGTTTCAAGATTCCTTCCAAATATTTTGATTGACTAATTGTCAATTTTCCCCTTTTTCTGTCTCGTTTGATCAGCATACCAAGGACATGTTTGACTTCATTTAAATCTTCAACTTTCAACTTTGATGCAATGGCTTTCTTCTCCACCTTCAGCATTTTCGTAGAATTGGAAAATAGGAGAATATCATCTACATGAATAGATAGTATCACGAAATTCACATTTCCATCTTGCTGTTTAATAGATTTCATGTACAGACATGGATCACAGCTCATTTGATTGTATCCTTTTGACTTCAGGTATGAGTCGATGGCGCTGTTCCAACATCTGGCTGACTGTTTTAAACCATAGATGCTTTTTCTCAATTTGCAGACATAGTCAGGATGCTTCTTACTAATATAACCTTCAGGTTGTTGCATATAAATTTCTTCATCCAAATTTCCTTGTAAAAACGCTGTTTTAACGTCCATTTGGTGAATTTCCCAGTCTTTTGCATTCGCTAAAGCTAACAACGATCGAACAGTTGTATTTCGTATGACAGGTGAAAATACTTCATGATAGTCGACACCTTCAGCTTGTGAATAGCCTTGTGCAACTACGCGAGCTTTATATCTCTGTATTTCTCCATTTTCGTCTCTCTTCACCTTGAAAACCCATCGGCTTCCAACAATATTCCTATTATCTGGTAATGGGACAAGTTCCCAAGTATCGTTCTCGATAAGTGAATGAAATTCGGAGTCGGTTGCCTTTCTCCAGTCATGTCCATGTACTCCAGAATATGCTTCGTTGATGTTTGCTGGTTCGTTGATTTCCGCAGTTAAATCATTGGCGATGTAGCATTCTTCATCAAACCTTCGGGGAGGTCTTCTTTGTCTCCTTTCACCAATGTTTTGTACTTCATTCATAAATCTCTCCTCGTGCGTTACTCCCACTGGCTCGTTATCGTTGATTTCTGCATCCATGTTGACGTTTTCGATAATTGGATTCAAATCAAAATCTTTACCTGCTTGCGTTGGAGTTTCTTTGATAATCACCGGAACATTTTGCTCTTTCTTTTGATCAAATGCAGTCAATGGTCTTTTGTCTTCACCAAAGTCATGGAATTGTGTTTCCACAAACATTGCATCACGGCTACGGATGAATTTCAATCCAATAGGGTCATAAAACTTGTACCCTTTGTTCCGTCAGGGTATCCCACAAAAGTAATTTCCGGGATTTTGGGTCTAACTTCTTACGCTGGTTCTCTGGAATATGTACATAGCTCACACAACCAAATACTCGTAGATTAGCTACATCCGGTTTTCTTCCATATAGACATTCGTATGGAGTCATATCCTTTACTGATGTTGTAGGACTTCGATTACGTAAATAGACGGACGTATTTACAGCCTCAGCCCAAAATTCATTTGGCAAATGTGAATGAGACAGCATAGAACGAGCAGATTCAACAATGGTACGGTTCATTCTTTCTGCAATGCCGTTTTGCGCCGGATTATGAGGTACACTTAACTGATGGATGATACCATTTTTCTTCAGGAAATCTTTAAATTGCTGTGAGCAATATTCCCCACCGTTATCAGATCGTAGGGTCTTGATAGGTTTGCCAGTAATGTTGCGAACATGACTATGAAATTCCTTGAATTTCTCTAAAACTTCGCTTTTCTTCTTTATGAAGTAGATGTACGTATACCTTGAATAGTCGTCGATGAATGTGATGTAGTAGCGCGATCCACCAAAAGAGTTTACAGACATGGGACACACACATCACTGTGTACAAGCTCAAACGGTTGGTTGGCACGGTAATGGTCATCTTTCGGATAAGAACACCGATGTTGTTTCCCCATCATACATCCCTCGCAGAATGAGATATTTTCATTTACATCACTCATTCCTTTAACCAAATCTCCATTTAACAATTTACGAACATTGTTCATTCCCAAGTGCCCAAATCTGCAGTGCCATAAATGCAAGCTTGAATTTGATGCGTCCTTTGCAATGTTCACATGTTCATGTCCAATCCTTAATTTGTACAATTTTCCATGTATGTCCCCAACAGCTAGAAGTTTGGAATTACGAGATATCTTACACTTGTTACCTTCAAACATAACAGTAGCTCCAAGTTTTATCATGGCATAGACTGATAGTAGATTCTTGTCCAATTCTGGTAAGTACAATACGTTGCGTAATGATATGTTCTGAACGTGATCATCAAGTATTGCTTTCAAATGATAGGTACCTTTTCCATATGCCAAGATTGATCTATTATCACCTAGATTCACCACCGAGGGTTGCTTGAATGTCACATAATCCGTCAGTGCTTCTCTTTCATATGACATATGCTGGGTAGCACCAGAATCTATGATCCAATCTGATCTTCCAATAAGTTCAGATCCATTGCTTATCAAGGCTTCATCCTCATGCACTTTGTCATCTTGTCCTTCGGCACAGTGCGCTTGAGTGTTTCTGTTTGCACCATTCATAGTTTTCTTGTTTGGACAGTCACGAGCATAGTGTCCTTTCTCTTGACAATTGTGACATTTTCCTTGAAAAGGCTTTCTGTTGCTTCCATCGTTCTTCCCTTGTTTATTATTTTTATCACCACGATTCCTACCACGAATAAAATTTCCTCTATGAGCAGAATATGCATCTTCCTTAGTATTCTTCAAATCATTAGTACGGTCCACATCATTCAGAATTAAGTTCTTTACTTTTTCAAAAGAGATCTCTGTTTCTCCCATGGCATCTAAGGCTGTTATTAATGGTTAGTATTGCTCAGGTAAGCTAGCTAACAGCGTCATAGCCAATTCTTTGTCATCCACGCTGACTCCCATTTCCTTGAGTTGCTCATGCAGCGATTTGAGATGGCTGATGTGTTCAAGCACACTATCTCCAATATGGTATTTACAGGAATAATACTGTTGGCGTAGTCTCACCTTCTGAAGAAGTGATTCTCGTGCGAATTGATTTCTAATTGCATCCCATGCCTCCTTGGCAGTTTTCGTATCTCGCACGTGGATCTGTTGCTCGGGCTCGATGGCCAAACAGATGTACGTCCACGCTTTCTTCGCAGCCGAGTTAAACTTCCTTCGCGTTTCAGCACTAGCATCCTCATTTGGAAATTCAGCTGTTCCTCCGCATGCTCGAAAAGATCCAGACTTTCCAAATACAGCTTCATGTTGAAAACCCATGAGCGGTAATTACTGCCGTTCAGTTTCGCGAACCTTAACGCATTCGACATATCCGACGTGGCCATGCTTAAATTTCGACTATATATTTTATTGCAATGACTTTTCACTCAAATAATGACCTTCTACGTCCTGGGCCCATAACCTGTTGATATTTGAGTGATTCATTACAATCAGAAATCAGGAATACATAGAATAGAAATGTAATTGATAGAAAAAATAGTCATGGCTTCCCGTATAACATAACATGTGCTAAGATAACTTAAATACTTCATGCAATAATATTATAGTGTAACATTACATGATCAATAATACTTCATATTGCTAACACATACTTGGTTGTCCTTGCCATCTTGAAGATGGAGTGATTTGAGCAGTCGAAGGTGGTTGGTCAGAGTTCAGTAGTCCAGGAAGAGGAGATAGAAGATTGGATTGTCCTCGAGGGGCTAAATTTAAGTAAAGGAGGTAGACAATGTATATCTGAAACAAGTTAACTATATATAATACATATTACCTTGATTATTACCAAGCTTACCATGCATTCCAAATTGTTGAGGGTCATCAAACAACATTTGGTTACAAGGAGGTTTGCTCGATGAATAAGAACCACGTGGTATGGCTGAATTCCTCTTGAAAAAGTTTTCCACTGGCTATATATGAAAATTGCATTATATTTAACGAGAATTATTCAAATATGATTCACGAGTTATCTTATACTTCATGTCCTGTGTTAGGACTCTTTGCTCATGGGCGCATGTGTAATGATTCTACTCTTAATGTTTCCTGAACATTGTGTGCGCAAGGGTCTGGAAACAGGTTGTAGTGGTGGACATACAACTTCCAAAGTTCCCTGATATTTACGCATGGTGACATTCTGCTGACTAAAGTTGTGTTGAGGTGTTCTTCAATAGTTAGAGTATCATAGAAATGCTAATCACACTTCATCACTCAAATAATTTGAAAATGTTAGCCGAAAGTGCTCCGTATTTGTCTATTCTTTAGATCAACAGTTTCATCTGAGTTGCGTCAAATGTTTCTAAATTTTGAACTTTTAAGAATGTATTAGAAAACATACAGTTTTTAACGTACACAGATAGACTGCTCTTCACCCAACTCTTTATTAATCAAACCTTAATTTCAACATACCAAAGCGGTGTTTCCCCCAAATGACTCTTGAGCAGAGGATTCACTATACTCGCTCATTTCCGATGGTGTCTACAAAATAAATTATTGAATCTTCAGTGTTATCTAAGGTCGAGCTACACAATTTAAAATTTTTGTACCTTTCGCCTTGTTTCTTCTTCACTTGTTTCTTTCAGATTTTTATCACCAATTATATTTTTGTCATAAACGTCAGTATGTTCTTTTATGCAAAATAGCGAAGAGCAATCGGACCATTTTTCAGCGATGACAAATGTACCATCTTCTTTGGCCAAAACAACGACCTGCATCTCACGAACATTTTCAAACTGTATCAAGTCATCTCTTCCGGTAGTCGCGTCGTAAATTTTCACGTCACCATTTTTATCCCTGATAAGATTTTAACCATGACAGATTTCGTCAGTGTGATAAAGTAAAATGGCTACTTTGCGCCCAGAAAGTTTAAAAGCTTTTTCTGCATTTTCAAGCGAAATTTGTTCATTCATTTCCGGTTTTGGGTATATTACATCTAAACAGTTTTCCTTTTCTAGCAAAGAAAGCACTTTAGTACATGACTATAAAACAACTTCTTTTTTCAACACATCTGCCAATTCACTTCTTACTTTAGAGACCAAATCTCCAGTCTGCCTCCATTTATAGTTCAATTTTTTCCATGTTATCTCCACCAATCGCATGTCGAACAAATAATTAATAATTTTCTGGGACACCCTTGCCGGGCATAAACCTGTATTTTCATACTTTAGCGCCAAGTGTACCGCATTCATTCCGCATGATGAGTACTTGCACGTAAGTACTTTTTCAGGATCTACGCCTAAAACCTATAAAAATATTTACTGTATTTTAGGTATAACACAACTGAATTAACGGCGAGATGTTCCATTTTATAACGCAAATATTTTGAAGTTCAGCTATATAACGGTAATTTAAAAATTGACGAGGAGAAAAAAATTTTGAACAACACGCCTTGAATGCATCTTACCAATTCAACGGCACCGATACTTGGGTAAGGTTTACAAATGCAAAAGGAACTTCTGCATGGGTAACGTTGTCCTAATCAAATTTCAGATAAATTATCAAGCAGGAATACTTGGTTGTTTTGATTAAAGTCACAGCTCATCAGCATGCTAAGAAGCACGAATAATTTAATTTTAAACAGGATAGCCATTAGAATTTATGCCATCTGGTTTAGGCCGTAGAGACTAACCTCCGTACCTCTACTCTAGGAGTTCAGTTAGAAATAATTGAACATTTGGCATATGTTATGAATGTGAAATAGCTTAGGTTTTGCGACATCTCAGTCTGCTCTATTCATTTCATTTTCCCCACCCCACCTCCCTTGATGTTAGCAACTTGAAAAGGGGGAAAAAAAGGTCGTCGCTAAAATTTAAACTGAAGGAGGTGGGTTTGTGTATTCGTATATTAAGGTCTGTGCTGCGATACAGTCCTGAAATGAAAAGACTTTTAACATCAGTCAGCCTGATGGCAAAAAACTCACGTTTTCATGTCAGTTAACACATAAAGTCACTAAAACTATTCGCTACTTCCGTGCGTGTCGAATTTTTCCCCTAGAGTATACCTTTGGTGAAAGTACAATATTTTTGCAAAGAGAGCAACACAAATAACAAATGCCAACAAAGCACTGGTTCTCAAATCATCTAAAACTATTATTTCGATTGCATAAAAGATACTATTAAAAAAATTATAGTCTTTTCAGATCGTCTATAAATCCCTAGTGTGGGTTGCGCCACCGGCGTGACATGGGCAGGAGTTAGTATTTTTTCTGGCTACGTCACTGACTACGAGTTAAATGTAGTAAGCCTTATGGTAGTTTGATTTTGCCAACCATTTTCATTGCTGCTATTAAGTATCGCTGTCTGCGCGTAATCAGGGTTTACTACCTTTATGATCAGGGTTTATATCGAAGCACAAATGTATTGCAACGCACAAATTAAATGATAAATACAAAGATTAAGACGAGTGTTCATTGCTGTTGAGTTTTTTCCTCCTCCCCGGTGAAAGTTTAATTCCGAAAAAGAAACCCAAGTGGTTAGATATATTGCAGTGATGTTTTGAATCCTAAGAAAGTTGCTTTTATGATGAAGAGAGCGAGATCACAAATAGTCATGTAATTATCACTTAGTGTACGTCCAACTCCATGAACTGAAAACGTAAAAACTCCATCAAATACTAAGAAAATCCTTTAGTCTTTGCAGGGCGGATCCAGGATTTTAATTCTTTAGTGGAAGGGCGTGGTCGAACAAAATTTTAATAAACGTGGCGCACTAGCTAAAAATCTGCTAACGCAACATTGCCACATGACGAAATTATGGCGACTGTTTCAACCTCATATCTGAAGCCAATCAGCATGCCTAGGAAATGGCACCCTCACCACGTGAAAATGCAATTCGACATGGACAGCCTCAACGTAATGAGAAGCCTTTAAACAAAAAGAGAGCAGTCTGGTTTTAAGGCGCCAGATACTGCCTTTCACACCTTTGCAACAAAGCAACAGGAGTTTGATTAGAAAAGCGACAACGTGGGACATTTCAAAGATGTAAAATTGTTCAGTTTTCTACATAATCCCTGTCATTCTAATCTTTTAACCTCGCCCCAAGAATATGCACACACATAATCTGAATCTAATGGTTATTTTTGCCGAGCTAAACAGAAAAGTAAACACAAACCACCGCTAAAGAAAACGTCGAAACGCTGACCTAAACATTCAATTTCCATAAATTTTGACGATACTTCAAGCTCAAACTGATTTCTTTTATAAAAGGTATTGTTTAGGAAAAGATATGCTATTGACTGGTGACACAGTTAACTTAAATTCCTTTGAGAGCGTGACTCCAAATGTCAGTAACCCTGTTAATGATGAAGTTAAATATTTGGTCTTTCATAAGGTCAATTGTTCATTCACAAGTATCACAATTAGACAAAGTTGTTGTTATTCCCAGATCAAAACGCATATGCATTAATTAAGACCTTACAAAGGTGAATATTTCTTGTATGTTAGGCAACTTCATCAAACGCGCATCATATATATATTTTAAGATGTAGATCGCCTGTTAGTATAGTCCTTAGAAGGACTGTTGGTGTTGATGTTGACTGACGTTTCGACAACCTTAGTGGCGGTCATTTTAAAAGTCTAGTGACAGAAGATGTTGTATATTTGTACCATTTTCACAGAGATAAAGCAATTGTGCTGTGTATCACATAAATTGACGTTTTCAATGTTCCTTTAAAAAGTGCTACGAGAAAGAGATGAAATACTACATCCAATATTCCTAATTCAAACTTGAATAGACATATTAAAATGATGCAACATCATACAAATAATTTCAAAATTTCACGCAGGCTCAGAGGATTACCCATAATGAAATTATTTAATATACAAAATTAGTACAAGGACACGTTTGTCACTAAGATTTATGAGATATCATGACTATATAAAAATTAGAAGCTCTTTCTTTCCTTCTCGTCAAAACTATAATGACCAAGCCTAAAAGAGTCAAATTTTTACAGTAAGAAAGTTCTTTAATTTGACTAAAACATTTCTGACAAAGGGGACAGAACATGAATTACCAACACCACCTTTTGAGTAAGAACCAACCTCCTGATGATATGAAGAATCATCACGGTGCCTCTAATGCTAACCCAAGTCTACCACAAAGTTTAATAGTATCAATTATTGATACAAGTTTTCCCTATTTTGCCTGATGACTTGCTGTTTGTGCTCATCAATCAACACCTCAATCTGCAGTCCTTCTCCTGATGCCTGACCAACTAATGACAAATATTTCTTACGTGTGCTTTCGTGCAAACCTGCTCTGGTGAGAGCCTTAGAACTCAAACCAATATGGCGTTTGAAGCAAGCTTTAGCATCAGGCCAATATGTCATTGGTTCACTAAAAAGTTTTTTAATTTTTGTATTTTTATTCGGAAGCTGATCACCAAACAAAACACAAGGCAGACAAAAGCACCATCCAAAGAGGGGAGTAACACAACCAAGAACAATCTTCCAGCCACGAATAAAGAAAAGATCGACCATCAGCTGATTTAGGAAATGGGTAGGATCTATTGGTTTAAAACATTGTGAATGAGCTGCAGCTTTTGAGAATCATTCATATTTCTAGCTTTTCTCTAAAATATCTCACATCATTTGGATATTGCTGTGAAAATCTAATGAAAATGATTGCAAAAGTTCTTGTTTTGGGTTATGTATTAAACCAAGACTAGTGATGGCAGGCACCTTTTGTGTTGATTGTGTTTGTGTAGTACTAAATAATTTGGGCAAAATAAATTGTTTAGCCTTATTACTTGCTGGGGTTGAAACTGGTTGAAAAAAATTAGAAATGTTAACAGTAGAAGACTCTCCTTTCAACTTTGCCTGAACATGAGGAATTTTCTTGTTAGCTTTTTCTAACAAAGCAGAAGCCTTTCTTTAGTTTTACTGATAGGTTTGAAAATAAGAGGTGCAAAGTGATTTGGCTTAAAGACTTTACTAGAAGTCAATAGAGTTGTAGAACAAAACAAGAGGTATAAATAGTTATATTGAGTAGGTGGTGTTGGTAAAGGAAGGCGAGGTGAAATAATTTGGTTGAATAACAACTTAAAGAAACTTCTCCACAATCAGGATACATCAAAGAAATGATTCTATTAGTAACTGAGGAGAGAGCAAGTATACACAAAAACTACCCCAAATTTTATCTCTACAGTTGCAAAGAGCTTCCATTTTAACAAGATCAAGCCCTATAAACGTGAATCCACACTTTCAAAACAACAGGACATAGCCAAAACATTTTTGCACTAACAGAGACCTTGTCACCATGCTTCTCTAAGGTGGAAGTGAATATTGGATGATAACAATAATAATTTGCATATATAAAAGCTCTATAGATACCATAGCTCTCAAAGTGTGAATGAGAGCATTGCTAACCAAGGCCAGAGAAGCAGAGCTGTATAGACAATTTCCAGATGGTTCAGATCTAATAAAACAGCAGTCGAAAGATTTCTTGATTATTAAGACTGCAACAATTTATGCAATGTCAACAAAGCGAGTTAAAAGCGATCATTTCAACAACAATGAAATGACAACAAATCGGCAGTTTTGGTCTTAACGTGTCATAACAACTACGCAATTAGGCATATTCATTTCTACTTATCTTAATTTAACTAATTTTACCTTAGAGCAACCGATGGCTTCGTATTGTCGGCCTTCACATGATGAGGCAAATAGCCTGTCTCAGCATTTACATAACGATACAAAGATCGTCCAATTAAAGGAAAATGCTCTTCAGGCATTAAGAAACGAGAAGAATTATATATATCACATAATTCCTCAAAGGTCTTAAGCAAAGCAACATCATCACTTTTTTTTAAGTCAGAGAGAACCCGATCTAAAATACTGCTAGAGTTAGCCATGACGATCGATAAATATTCAAGCGCAATGAAGCAGACAAATATATTCCGACTAAGTTCGCTACAACAACCAATCAAATCTGAAGATTCGGCAACATCATATACCAAAAATAGATATATCCTGCAAAAAACTAACAATGTTGACCAATCACAAGCTTTAAATTGGTATAGATCCTGCAAGAAATCTCCACCAATTACAGCTATATAGCTGGTTCGTCTGGGCAAATCAGAATCACAGAATGAACATAGATCCTGCAGATCCTGCACGATACGCTAACCAATGAATGCTCGCAAATTGATCAATTTAAACCAATCAAAATCGGTATATGGACCCAAATCCTGCGGAAATTTTAAAGCACTCAAGTGTTATAATTTAAGGAATACCCACGGAATTTTTTGAAAGTGACACGTTAATACGTTAGTCGCCCGACTTAGTTGACTAAGTTTAAATCCGCCTCTGCCTTGCAACTACAGCGTCCTGGTAGTTTTGACATAATCAAAGTCCATAACCGTTGTAAAAACGACATAATGCTCTGAAATGAAAAAAAGCAACACTTAACCTAGAACTATACCATGACAAGTGACAGAGTAAAATTGCTAAGAATGTCTTGTGAAAGGATATTTCAAAAACACCTTATTTACCTTTGAGAAACTTCTCACATAATCCAGGAGTAATGGAAAAAAGCGATTGCTTATCAAATGACAATTATTGACATTACCAGTCGACCACAGATCATTCTTTTTGGATTCATTTTTTGGAATGTGGTCTTCGTGACAAATTTGCAAGTTCATGTATTGAAACAACAGTCTCACTATCCGCATAATCTTTGCCTGCATTCAAATCATCGACCTTAAAAGATTTAAAAATTGATCTTCCAGAAAACACTAACTCAATTTACAGTAAAACAAGCATGAAAAAATAAAATGAAACTGAGCTACAATACTTGGTTGTCTGCTCCTTCATTAAGTGTGTTTGGAATATGATTCCAGGACTGAAAAAATAAAATATTGTAAACAAATTGCTGTCACGACATCGACATTTTAATAACTTAAGTTGGGTTGAGGTGTGTTTGATAGTTTGATAGTAATATTATGATTTTGCATTGTTGTAGACCACACAATCATTTGAAAATGCAACAAGAAATCACTCCGTCATTTTCTGACCGCCAACAACTTCTCATCAATTGTATCATTCCCCTGCTTTGGACTTCAAAGAACATAATTGAGGTATTACAATTTTCTATACCTGAGAGATTGTGCTTCCTTCACTATCAACAGCCACTGGTTTTATCCTTTCGGTCAACTGCTAGCAAAACATAAAATTGACTTCAGTTTAGTCAGGTGGTCGTTGTTTAATAAAATAAGAAAACACACAAAATATACATACCAAATACTTGTTTGTCATATTTGTCGCACAAACTGAGTGCTCACAACATTCAGACATTTCTAACGGTGTCTATAAAATCACGGAATCTTCAGTTTTATAAAAGGTTTTATTGTTTTGCACAAAAAGACAAGCGTCATACCTTTGCAGGTCTTGCTTCTTCTCCATTTGTGTCTCTATTCTTTTTAACACGCATCATATTACTTGCATGACTGTCATCAAGTTCTTTTTGCATAAATCAAGGAGCAGTCTGCCCATTTTCAACGATGACAGCTTTACCGGCTTTTTAGCCAAAACAACGACCTGCATCTCACGAATATTTTCATACTGTACAAGCTCATCTCCACCGTTTGTTGCGTCGTGAATTTTCACGTTACCATTTTCATCCCTTATTAGATTCGCACAATAAGTCTTTTCATCAATGCGATAAAGTAAAATTCCTGCTTCACAACTACAACTTTCAAAAGCAATTTTCGCATACTTCAACGAAAGCCGTCCATCCAAACTTGTTTTATTGAATATTGTATCTAAAAGTTTCTCTTTTTTTAATACAGAAAGTTCTTCACCACATTGCAGCAAATTATTAGGTTTTTGCAATTCATCCTCGGTATCAGTCATTACTTCAGAGATCAATTCCTCCATTATTTTCTTTCCCAACGCTAGTTTTGCCAATGCTATGGCCAATTTTAATAACACTGCCTCCTCCAGTTTTGTAATATAGTAATACAACCCGATTTTTTGCATCACTTTTGCTGGACACAGATTGCAATTTTCAAGTTTCAACATCAGGAGTAGAGCATCTTTTACACTTGGCAAGTGATTACACGTCAGCAATTTGTGAGGATCTACTACGTAGGCAACCTAAAAAATGATGTATGGTACACTTGTGGTCAAAAACAACTGCTCAGGTTTGTCATTATAGAGCTATAATTGCATGAGTATGTAAAGACAATAAATGAAACCGATAAATCAAATGAAATATGTTTAACTTTTGTAACTTTTCGTACATGGCAGGCCTTTTAATCCTCCTTCCTCCCCTTATGTTTTTAGGCAAGAATTTTTCCAAGCATGGTGGATACTGTTCCACAATTCATTCTCGAGATTTTTGTTTCGAGTCAAAGTTTCAACATGTCACTAAAAAATTGTTGGCTTATTACGTAAACCCATTAATCCGTAACTTGCCTAGTTTCTTCTTATCAACGAAATAACTGTTCGCTCAGTAATTGTTATTGTATTGGGTAAGCAATAAAAATTTGAGCAGTTGTTTTTGACGTCTAAAATTCTTGAACACTCAAAATTTTTAGATAATCCTTTATATACATTGGATATTTTTACCATCTAATTTACTCAAGGAAAAAATCATCAAATTTGAATTTTGAGTAGCTTTCACTTGGCTAAGTTTTAAAACATTGCATAAACTTTCCTTTTCCTACAAAATGATACATCTACTGAAGTTAGCATCTGAGCATCAAAGAGATCCTCGCACACAATACCAAAACAACAAGAATGAATTCACGTGATTATGCTAGCCAATACCATTTCTTCAAACTTATAGATCATGTACGAGTAATATTTGCAAAATCATGACTTTTAAATTGTTCAAGTGCTGGTGCAAAGAAAACAAGCTGCTTGACAGTTTAATTTGGGAATTTTTATTTTATTATATAAAACAAATAGGTAGCATTTAACCATTTAACTTTATCAGTTCTTATCACAAATGACGTCATACCAGTGCATCTATAACTGTAGAAACTACGGCTAAATATTATCTATTTGTTAAATAGCTAATGATGTTGAATGTCATTTAATTGATTATACTGATGCTACTGAGTATCCGATTAAGTGCACTTTAATGCAATAGAATTTCATCATGTCGGTTCAACCAAAACCTTTACCTGTTTAACAGAACACCACGGTAGTTTTGACTCAATCAAAAGTATGGCGCTGATAAAATGATACAATAAACCAGAAGATTTTCTGAAATGAAAAAATTAAGTCAGAAATATATTACGAGCAGACTGCTAAAATGTCATATAAAAGATGTTTTAAATTATGCTATTACCGTAATGAAAATCTTTACATAATTTAGGGAAGATAGCAAACCGTAATTGCTGCTCAAACGATTCGAATGACAATCATTGACAGTACTACTACCATTGTCTTCATCTTGTATTAAAACAGCAGTCTCACCACTCAACACATCGAACTACAGGTAAAATGATTATTGTAGAAAATACTAACTCAAGTTTCCGTAAAACCTACATAAAATAAAAATGAAAACGAAATACAATGCTTGATTCACATTTGCTGTTCGTTGGTTCTTGTGTGTTTGGGATATCATCAAATTTCCAGGACTGAAAAAGCAATTATTTTAAGTTCCAAACACAATGATGTTACGGCATAAAGTTGTGTTGAGGTGTTGTCCAATATTTAGTATTATAAATTGCATATTGATTGATGGGCTCGACTAGAACCCATAAAATTATCTAAAAATGAAATAAAAGTGCTCCGTGTTTTGTTTGGAAATAAAAACAACAGCTTTTCCTCAGTTCTGCCAAGTGGTCCTTCATTTTAGACTTTAAAGACTATGTTGTAGAATTTAAATTTTACAACACCTGAGTGATCGCTTGTCCACCACTTTCTTCAACTATTGGTTTTGAATGATGAGTCGAATGCTGGCAAAAACATGGAGTTGACTTCAGTTCAAATTGAAACAGTTGGTCCTTGTTTCAAAATTCAAAGAGAAAAACTGCAAAATGTACATACCGAATAATTTGTTCCCATGTTCAACCCTTCAGTTGATGGTCTAATATTCTCGTGCATTTTACAATAAGCCTACGAAAAAATATATAATGTCAATTTTGCACACTTTTCTATTTCTATGTTAGTCTTGTAACTAGGATAAATATTGCGTTAGTTAACCTATTAGTAAACAATTTCTAAATCAAGAGATATCTTAAGAAGTTGCAACTTTCCTGTTTCTTCCAAGTTTGAAGAAGAAAAAGAAAAAGATTAAGAATAAGAATGAGCAGTATTCAATGCATGTCTTCATCCAACATTTCATTGTGTTCCTACAAGTATATCACTTTGCTCATGTTGTACTATAAAATATACTCATTTAATCTCAATGATTCTCCACACTATTTATAAAAATTGCCTAGTTTAAGTATTGCTGGCAGGTTATTCCCATGGGAGATTAACCATTGTTGCTAGTGTAGTGAAAAAGCACCAGACCAAATCAGCTAGCCAGCAAAATAAGCTGAAACAAGTCGTCAGCATTTAGTGTCAGCGAATCCCCATCAATCCGAGGTAAAGAGCTTCACTAGATAAACTACTATTTGCCCTTAACAATTAATGCCAAGGTCATACAGTGGATCTGACCTTCACGGATGATAAGTATTGAATCGTTTCCATTTACCAAAATCATTTAACGCCTCACTGAATCCCTGTTAGCCGGGATCATGAAAACAGCCCTAAGTTTGTTCTGGCCATTAGGGAATTACATATAAAAAAGGCAGCGTTAGAGCTTGTTGGTGACTGACTTAATAGTTGTAGCTGGATCAGTGTTGTTGTGGCAGTGACAACAGAAAGAGATGCTTATTTTTCATCAGAGCCATCATACTTTATATAAAAACTTGACATCTGTTAACTTGGAAGTCACCAATGGCTCGCTCGTAGTTCACAAGAACAAAGGAGCTTCCTCTCCATTGTTTTAGACTACGCACATGCGCAAATGAATACATATTTTAAAGGGGACACGGGAGATGTGAGACTGACCAAAATCTGGCAGTATTGAGAAGACTGATGATCGCCACACGCCACCCCATAAGAAGCAAGAACCGTGCAAGAGGTCATTATGAACAATTTCCAGTTGTTTATCCTTTGTTTTGAGAATAAAGTTTTGCCGATCGTGTCAGCAATTAAAGAAATGAGAAATCCATTTCAGTAGGAGAACACAAGAAATCATTGGTGATGCCGTGGTCGAAGCTGGGACATAGGCGCTTGAGGAAGTTACTAATGGTCAAGATCGCTAAAAATGTTTTTTCCAAGAGTGATTCCAGAGAAGAACAGAGTCAAAGTCGAAGTAAAAAGTTCGTAAATAAAAAAATTTAGTTGAAGTTACAGTTCATTTTAAAACGAAAACCTGGAACACTGGATACAATTTTTTTAAATCTTTTTTACATCACTTTAATGCTAGTCGTAATGGAATGAAGACATGAAGAAAGAGACAAGATAATTATAATTCTGGCCATATGATTGGTCCACGTCAGTTCGCTTTGTCTTCGGGGGCGAAGCCCCAATATATGTCTAGTTTATTTACGACGAGAGTAATGAAGACGTTAATGTGAATCATGTGAATCCCATTGCAGCACAATGCGAAATGAATACACTTTTATTGATTTATCATACATTCAGTCACTTATTTGGAGTTGGCATACTATTTAAGACATCTGTGCTCGACATAAATAGGACATAACCGAAGGTATTCAATTCACCGTCAACATAAACGACGAAGCAATTTTGAAGAGTTGAAACCGAAATCTGTTGACTACCCGCTGTGAAGCAGTTAATACAACAAAAACATTTCACTTGGCGGAATTTTTTTTATCTCTACTCGTCGGCAAATAAATACACTGCACTTGAGGTAATAATATGATACATGATTGATGTCAAATTTTATTTTTTGGAGAAAAGTTTCTGTGTACTTTGATATCTAACATTGGCACACTTTATTCCATGTATTTAACTGCATGATCCACTAGGTATATTTTTAATGACAAGGAAGACATTCATTAAATGTGGATGGAGTACAACAACAATCAAATTTTATTCTGCCTCGTTGTCTTATAGCTTGAGTAAATGGATACTATAGTTTGTTTATGTGTAAGAGATAACACTGCTTTACTTCATAACAAAAAAATTTCGTTTATAGTTGGTCAAAACAGTAGAGCAATTGTCGCACTGGCCGAGAATATTTATTAATATATTTTCCAGGAATTCACTTTTAAATAAAGCATTTTATTCTTTCTTTTTGCCTTGTGTTGAAAATATTTTAAATTAATGCATCAATAATTAACAGTTGGTAATATCATGTGTAAAAGCTTGCGAACTGTTTTTATGTATTATGATGCAACCTGTAGCTGTAGGCTGTTTTATAAAGATTTAACATATAAAAATTGTGTTAACAAAATTGTATCTTGTGGCAATTAACAAATGTAAAATGACCAATATAAGTTACTCAAATAGATAGAACTATTAATGTAGAGAAAAGTATAGATGTATATAACATACAAATACTTCTCCAATTGCTCAAGGCTATATACAGAAAATAGTTACACACTGTAAGAAGCATGATAATTCCCATGTGAATGAATTAGGTGGTCAACTTTTATAAGCTTTTAACTATTTTCATTATAGGTACATTCATATATATAGTATACAGTTATTGCTTTTTAAGTACCTTGATCTTGTTCTCATTGCTAATTAAACAACTAGCTGGCTCATTAGTCATTGACTATTAAATAATGGGGTATTCAGAATCTTTGCATTTTCATTTTCTGGGATGGAGCATACTTTGAAGGTTTGGGGAAGGGGGGGAGGGGGAGGGTAACACATATTGTTGATATTCAGGTGCACAGTGAGCCTAACATCTTTGCATACATGTATATATAATTTATATTTTCCTTTATTTAGTCATGTTATTTTTTCATGTTAGAATACTATCCAATGTAAATTGTGATTGGTTTTTTAATACCTTTTGTGGGTTCAGGGGATTGACCCGGATAGTATGCAAAACTAAATTGCCTGAGAAGCCTTTAAAGAGCTGTCCATGTTGCTTAAATATAATAGCATAGCCATCCCCAAAATATGGCCATGCTTTGTGAATTTTTCTGCATTTACTCATTACCAAAGAAAGTGTAATGATAATTAATGAACTGAAATTTACTTTTCAGGACCAAAACATGCAGGGTGGCTGTACCATTGGTTGAATATAATCAATTCAACAAGGTAAATAGTTAATGATCATTCTGGACAAAACAGTCCGTCAAATCAGTTTTCAAAAAAACTACGAAGAATAAAAAGTTGATTATTAGCAGGAAATCATATTTAAGAGTGCATAACCTTTGCCTTTCAACAATTTATAGTTGATGTTTAGATTCATCATATTTGTAGTTGTAATAGTTTGTCCTTTTTGGTTCAAACATTGTTGAATATATTCTACAAAGATTTTTATTATACATTTTTACATTTATTTGATGAACATTTCCCAATACATGTCTCTATGAGTATGAAGATAGACTACATACTAAATCCAATACCAAATAGTAAAATTCCCAGTTACCACATAAACCCTGTGGTCAATATAAATATTGATTGATTTATTGATTGATTGACTGAGTGGTGTATTAAGATATATCATTGCTGCCGTTTGCTTAATTATGTATAAATTATTTTTAACATGAAGGTAAAAGTTAAGGGTTATAAGATGAATCAAAAATTATATTTAAGTATATTTACAAGTAATACACAAAAAACTAAATTAGTTAAAAGTTTATTTTCTTTGAGTTTCAAATTATAAAACTATTACTTAGTCTATGTTTCTTACAGAGAGGAAAATTGAAATTATGCTTAATCTGCTATCGATGATCAGTTTCATTTAAATGTTTTGTAGAACATGGAAATGCGAATGTTAGCTTGAACCCTCCTTCATTGTAATAAATGACAAAATGTCACACGAAGTGCAAATTACAATGAAGGATGGTGTAGGATAAAAGAGGATGAAGGAGGTATCATAAAGAAGGAGGTGTCATAAAGAACAAGATCTGGGAAGTGGCAAATTGCATGATGCATCCCATTGATAAAGCTAAGCTGAACCCAAACAGCCCAAATGCATAAAAAGAGTAAGTAACTTTTGTAACCAGAGCTAAGAACATCAAACTTGCCTCACATCTAATATAAACATAAGTAGAACATTGATTTGTTGCTTTATTGTTGTTAATATTTGATTTTGCCCACATGCAAAATGATGAAACAAGTTGAAACAAAAAAATGTTGAGCAAGGAATTCTGTTTACTTACAACTGTTTTGTTAGCAGCTGGAGATGGCAATTTTGAAAATTCTTTCTCGTGATTCTGCCTCTATACTAACAAGAAAAAATAACACCTGCTAATTTATTGGCTATTTAAAATCATGCTATAAATCTCGGAAATGTTGACATAAGCTCACCCTCATAGACTGGAGAGTCAATTTAACATTTGTGGTGTTTCAATTGACTGTTGCATTAACCTTGAATTAACACAATTATTTATTACCTTCGTAAAGTTCAACCGATCACTCCGATGGTCAAGAACAGAAAATGGCGTCGTAAATAATCAAGTCTATACTTTGCTAATTGACACTGTCAAAATGTACAAATACTCACTTGAAATAATGTAACTTGGTACAGATATAGCCGTTGGTACTATTAATTACAATCTTTTGATAGTAAAAAACGTCATTTTGCTGTTTAGCAAGCCATTTGCCATTAACCATTTGCTATTAGCCATTTGCCACAAGTTTTTCACACTTGTTGTGTCACCTGTTACCCACTTTTAATAAAGTTTCATCATCATCGTCTGTGATAATTTATTGAGAGAGCTAGCAGTAGAAGATCCTGAACAGTTCCGTCAGTATCATAGATTGAACAGGCAATCATTTAAAGATATTTTGAAGATTGTTTTCCATACATTGTGAAACAAGACACGCAAATGAGGACAGCGTTAAAACCTCGCGAACGACTGGCAGTAACCCTGCGATTTCTTGCAACATGTACGTAGAATTACGTATAGTGATTGAGCACTTGTTCGGAGAAAGCAGTTCTCTTACTGTTTTATTATTTTCCCATTTTAGGTGAAACATTTCGTAGTCTGTCATTCCAGTTTAGAATTGGCGAGCATACAATTTCGAATATTGTTGAGGAAACATGCCATACTTTGTATATCTCGTTAAAGGAAACATGTTTAGAGGCAAGTTATTAAACATTTATAACAAATATCGGCAGTATAATTAACAATAACTGTTTACATTCATTAAGAGCTCATGTTATCATAGGCAGATGAGTCTTGACCTGAATTAAGCTCTCTAGAGATTGGTGAAGACCACATATTAACAACAGGACGGCTCAATCCACCATCTATTGGGAAGATGTGTTGTATCGTTGACTATTTGTCATATGATTGCTGATGGGGTGCATGTTGTTTTGTGCATAAGGTGGTTGAAACATATGTTGGTGCATAGCTACTGGCGCTCTTGTGCTATGGTGTGTAAGTTCCCCTGATTGAGCCTGGAACAGTATTTCATTAATTTTGTATTGTGCCAAGTGCCTTACAGTGGGGGAAAGTTCAGACAACGACTGCGTGATATAATGACCAAATGCTTCATCCTGGTTATTACATTGCTTGTGAGACATTTCTCTGCTTTTTCTTGAGATGTTTTTGCCAAACAAGTCATGAGATTGTATTCTTCGTCTGCCTGCCTTCTTCTATTTGGCTTTATACGTGTTGACTGTTTAGTACTAGAAATGGGACAGTCAACCTCGTTCTCAAGACTGTTGCTTGGTGTTGCTGGATCATTAAAACTGTCGTCATCATCATCATCGTTTTGATCATCAACTTCATCAGCAATTGTTATGCATGATGGTGAATTGGAATCGTCCTAGAAGCATTCAATAAATGAACATGCATTAGTTTAACATAAGCAAATTTATGATGTAATTGCTTTTATTTTCTTCAATTACAGACTCCATCTTGTGCAGAAGAATGGAAGGCTGTTGCAGACCAATTTGAAAAAATGGAACTATCCTGGCTGCATTGGAGCTCTAGATGGGAAACACGTAGCCATACAACAACCAAATAGTAGTGGATCAGAATTTTTCAACTACAAGTATTTTTTCAGTGTTTTGCTTCTAGCTCTAGTAGATGCAAACTACAAGTTTTTCTATGTTAATGTTGGAGCAGCAGGCCGTGCAGGAGATGCTGGCGTGTATAACGAGTATAGCTTGCAAAAAGCTAATCTTGAAAATAGTCTTGGTCTACCACTACCAATTGAAATTACAGGAGTTTCGTCAAAAATACATTACCACATTGTGGGTGATGTTGCTTTCCCATTGAGCAAAACAATGATGAAGCCATTCCCTCACGGGAATTTAAATAAAGAAAAAAGACTCTTTAACTACAGATTGTCTCGTGCAAGGCGGGTAGTAGAAAATGCTTTTGGGATTCTTGCCAGCAAATGGTGTGTGTTCCTAACTACAATAAGATTGTGTCCTGACAAGGTTATCTAATTCTAGCTGCTTGTTGCTTGCATAACTATATGATAGAAAAGAATAAATCAGGTTATACAGCACCAGCAGATGTAGAGGATGACAATCATCTTGTCACACCTGGCTCATGGTGAAGAGATGCATGCATGACAAATTTGAATCCATTCAACACAGACAGAAATCCTTCTAATAGTGCCAAAATGCAACGTGAAATTCTGACGACATATTTTAACACTTGCGGAGATGTATCATGGCAGGATAGCATTATCTAGCAGTAGCACTTACTCTTAATTATATATATATATATATATCACCTTTATAGGTTTGACTGGACACTAATACAACTGAGACATACATCGGATTTACAGAAAAACGATTTTAAGACTCGACACAGGAACCACACTGCCTCTTTCCGCCACAAAAAACTAAGAAACTCCACCGAACTGAGCAAACACATATGGACACTAAAAGACAACAACATCGCTCACGATATCTCATGGAACATCATCACTCACAGCAAATCGTACAACAGCGCCAACAAAAGATGCAACCTATGCCTGAAAGAAAAATTCTTTATCACCTACCAACCACAACTATCATCACTCAACAAACGTAACGAACTTATCTCCTCTTGTCGCCATAGACACAAGCACTTTTATCAAATTTGTAATCGTACACTCAACATATTATGTAATTCTATCTTAATTTTTTACCCTAACTTCCTCTTGTATATATAATCTAGCACATGCTTTTGTATTCATTTAATATTATCCCCTGAAGAGTGAGAAATCACGAGACAGGCTTGTCGGGATGAAATTGTAGTTTTTGTGTATTTTCTTCTTCTTATCAATATATACGCTCTGCTCTTAAGCATCGAGCACTGTACTTACGGAGATTCAAACAAACAAAACTTCCTATATATATAGAGAGAGAGTCTCATATGGAGACGTTCACCGTGTTCGCGATATGCAAAGCTCACCTTTATAGGTTTGAGCACTGTGGTGACTCTACAATACAATCCATATAATGTGTAACTGTACGTCCTGTGTCCCAAGTGCAGGAGTCATCATTTTACTATGGTGATAGCCGGGAGGGCACATTGTATATACACTTTGTATATATATATATATATATTTGAAAATTGGTAACCCAGGCATATTATGATAATATTAAGGATTCTTTAGATTTTTATTTTGAAATTTTTATCAAGCTTTCAACTTGGTGCTTCGAGCCTTCGTCAGAATGTAAGAATATATTATTTACAAAGATTTTGTAGGCGTTTGGAGCGTCTGATTGAATGGTTAGTAGTTGAGTTGATATTATTGGATGGTATAAGATGCGTTGTCATGGTTTCGGGTGTATAGATGCGATAATGAAATTCGAGTGTTTTATTTTAATCGTTGTGTTATTAGTTTGTTGTTTTGGTTTTGTATTTAGTTGTGAATAGATGATGGGGATGTCAATATGTCTGTTTATTGTGTTGTTGTCTTTGCTGTACCATGCCTCTTTGAATTCTCGTGCGTGTTTTGTCTGTGCGCGTCAAGAAGTTGTGTTTTGTCCAGTCAAATGTGTGGTTGGTATCGTAGGTATGTTCTGCTGGTAGTGATTTTGGGTCGCATCGTTTGATGGCATTCTTGTGTTCAGTGAGTCTTGTTTCAATTTTCTTGGAAGTTTGTCCTATGTACTATTTGGGGCAATCTTTACATGGTATCTTGTAGATCGCGTTGGTTGTGTCAAATGTCGTTGTTCGGTCTTTATAATTAGTGAAGTATGATTTGAGTTTGTGTGTTGGTTTATGTGCGATGTTTATTTTGAATGGTCGGAGTAGTCTTGATGTCATTTCTGATGTTCCGTTTATATATGTTAATGTCACTATTTTAATGGTTCGTCTTTACCTCTTCGTTAGGTTTTCAGTTTGTGGTTTGTCGTGTATCAAAGACGCCGACAAACTAGACTTTGTTGCCGATCTAGAATCCACACTGAAATTCACCAACTTAAGTAATGAAATCAAAGAAGACATTCGCCACAAAGTAACGACAAACCTCTGCCTCAAAGACCAGTCACACTTAACAACGAAGAACAAAAAGCTATCAGAAACTTACGAAACGACGAAGACATAGTCATACTACCAGCCGACAAAGGACGCAAAACTGTAATCATGGACAAATCAGACTACATCAACAAAGCGAAGACCCTCTTACAAGACACCAACACGTATGAACCTCTACAAACAGACCCCAACAAAACCACTACCAACCGCATCAACAAGAAATTAAAACAACTAAAAGACAAAAAGAAACTTAACGAAACTGTCTACAAAAGAATCCGACCCAACGACTCCTCCACCGCCAAATTCTATGGACTACCAAAAATTCACAAAGAAAACAACCCGCTACGACCAATTGTATCTCTTCCTGGATCTCCCACGTATGAACTATCAAAACATCTTTCTAACATTCTGCAGCCACTAGTCAAATCATCACATCATACTTTCAAAAATGCCACAACTTTCCTCACCAATATTAAAAATGTAAAACTAAAACCAAACAAAATCATGATATCTTATGATGTAGTGTCACTTTTCACATCCATACCACTAAACATAGCCAAACAAGGCACAAACGAACTACTTACTAACAAAAACTCGTGGAAAATCACAACCGAACTAGACCAAGACGATATCATCGACCTGCTCGAGCTCTGCCTCTCCACTGAATTCTCCTTCCAAAATTCATATTACCGACAAATCTCAGGAACACCAATGGGTTCTCCTTTATCCACCTTCCTTGCAGAAGCTGTTATGCAACACCTTGAAAAGCAGTCAGTCACCAACAACACACACATCAGACTATGGAGATTTGTTGACGACATCTTTGCTATCGTCGAAAAGACAAAACAGAACACATTCTACACACAATAAACAACACACACAGAACATAACCTTCACCATGGACAAAGAACAGAACAAACAACTTACCTTCCTAGATATTCTACTTACCAGATCACATGACGGCACATTAAACACACAAGTATTCCACAAAAATACACACACAGACCAAATACTCAACTTTAATAGCAATTACCCAACACAACACAAAATTAGTTGCATACGAACTTTCTTTAACAGGATTAAAACACACTGCAATACATAAACCAGAAGAATGAATGAAACTACTTATACTCTACATTCATAAACAACAATTACCCACGAAACTTTATCAACAAAGTATTAAACAAAATACACGACAAACCACAAACTGAAAAACCTAACGAAGAGGTAAAGACGAACCATTAAAAATAGTGACATTACCATATATAAACGGAACATCAGAAATGACATCAAGACTACTCCGACCATTCAAAATAAACATCGCACATAAACCAACACACAAACTCAAATCATACTTCACTAAACATAAAGACCGAACAACGACATTTGACACAATAACGCGATCTACAAGATACCATGTAAAGATTGCCCCAAATAGTACATAGGACAAACATCCAAGAAAATTGAAACAAACTCACTGAACACAAGAATGCCATCAAACGATGCGACCCAAAATCACTACCAGCAGAACATACCTGATACCAACCACACATTTGACTGGACAAAGCACACTTCTTGGACGCGCACAGACAAAACACGAAATTCAAAGAGTCATGGTACAGTAAAGACAACAACACAATAAACAGACATATTGACATCCCCATCATCTATTCACAACTAAAGACAAAACCAAAACAACAAACTAATAACACAACGACTAAAATAAAACACTCGAATTTCATTATCGCAATCTATACACCCGAAACCATGACAACGCATCTTATACCATCCAATAATATCAACTCAACTACTAACCACTCAATCGGACGCTCCAAACGCCTACAAAATCTTTGTAAATAATATATTCTTACATTCTGACGAGGCTCGAAGCACCGAGTTGAAAGCTTAATAATAATTTCAAAATATAAATCCAGAGAATCCTTAATATTATCATATATATATATATATATATACAAAGTTATTATATACAATGTGCCTCCGGCTATCACCGCTTTAAAACGGTATCCTGCACTTAAGGACACAGGACGATACGGATTTACATTGCATGGATTGTATTGTAGAGTCACCACAGTGCTCAAACCTATAGGTGAGCTTTGCATGTCGCGAACACGGTGAACGTCTCATATGAGACTCTCTACACAATCCGACAGTGCTCAAACTACGCACGCGCAGTGAGCCAATACAAAGTGTATATACAATGTGCCCTCCGGCTATCACCGCTTTAAAACGGTGACTCCTGCACTTGGGACACAGGACGTACGGTTACACATACATGGATTGTATTGTAGAAGTCCACAGTGCTCAAACCTATAAAGGTGAGCTTTGCATATCATGAACACGGTGAACGTCTGCATATGAGACTCTCTACACAATCCGACAGTCTCAAACTACGCACGCGCAGTGAGCTTAATATACAAGTGTATGCAATGTGCCCTCCCGGCTATCACCGCTTTAAAACGGTGACTCCTGCACTTGGGACACAGGACGTACGGTTACACATTGCATGGATTGTATTGTAGAGTCACCACAGTGCTCAAACCTATAAAGGTGAGCTAAAGGTGATATATATATAATGGGATTTTGTGATGAAACTGTCAAAACAAAATTGCACGGATAGAGTGCTCAATGCACGGCAGAGCAGTATAATGAAAATAAAATAAACCACGAATTACTTCATCGAAATTTATTCTACAGCTGTTTCGTATGGCAGTTGTTAAACTTACACTCGTCAGGAGATAAATAGCACTATAGCACAACGGAACTTATACACACAAGATGAATAATTAAGTGTTTGATATAGTGTTACATTAATGACGTTAGTAAGTGTTTAAAGTTTTACGATGGCGGCATGAAATGAACCAGAACTCAGCTCGCTCAATAAACGAAACGAATATCATTCAGTCTTTGAACCTAGATATGATCTGTCAGTCAATATTGTTGGGCTCATGTTTTCTCGTGAAATGAATGTCATATGAATGTTTGGCACCGCAGAGGTCATGGGTTCGAATCCCGTTGAGTCACCTGATTTTTTCAGGTCCTGAGACGATTGCTTAAATTGTCCAGCTAAGTGCAAAGATCATATCTCATTTAAACTTGACTACGTTGCCGACCTGGAATCCTTTAAAGTACACCTTAACAGACCAAACGAAAGAAGACATTCGTCACAAAGTCACAAATAACCTCTGCCACAAACCACCTGTCACCCTAAACTACGAAGAACTACGAGCAATTAAAAACCTACAAAACGACGACCAAATAATCATATTACGAGCTGACAAAGGACGCAAAACAGTTATCATGGACAGATCAGAATACATCGACAAAGCCAAACCCTCCTACAAGACACCACCACCTACGAACTTCTCCACACAGACCCCAGCAAAACGACCACCAACCATCAGAAACTGAAACATTTAAAAGACAAAAAGAAACCAAACGAAAACGACTACAGAAGAATCAGACCAAATGACGCATCCACCGCCAAATTCTACGGACTACCAAAAATCCATAAAGAAAACAACCCACTTCGACCTATCGTATCGCTTCCAGGATCACCTACGTATGAACTTTCAAAATATATTTATAACATTCTGTATCCATTAGTCAAAATTCACCTCACACCATCAAAATGCCACTACTTTCCTCGCCAGTATTGAAAACATTAAACTACGACCAGACGAAATCATGATATCCTACGACGTGACATCACTCTTCACATCCATACCACTAGACATTGCCAAACAAATTACAAACGAACTACTCACAAACGACAAAACTTGGCAAGCTACAACACAACTAGACAAAATGACATCCTAGACTTACTCAACCTTTGCCTCTCCACTGAATTCACCTTCCAAAACACATACTACAGATAAATTTCAGGCACACCAATGGGATCACCACTATCCACCTTCCTCGCAGAAGCTGTCATGCAACACCTCGAAACACAATCAGTCACAAACAACACAAACATCAGACTATGGAAAAGATATGTCGACGACATCTTTGCCATAGTCAAGAAAGACAAACTGAACAAATCCTCCACACCATAAACAATACCACAAAGAACATTACCTTTACTAAAGACGAAGAACACGACAAACAACTTACCTTCCTCGACATCCTACTAACGAGAACAGATGACGGTACACTAAACATACTATACCGCAAAACCACCCACACAGACCAAATACTCGATTTCAACAGCAATCATCCAACACAACACAAAATAAGCTGCATTCGAACACTTTTCAACAGGATAAACACTCATTGTAATACGGAAGAAGCCAAAAAAACAGAATGCAAGTACTTATACTCCACATTTATTAAAAACAATTACCCTAGAAACTTCATAAACAAAACTATATACAAAATACAAAACAAAACACAAACCGACAAAAACAACAAAAAACCGGACGAAACAGTAAAAATCGTCACATTACCATACATAAACGGAACATCAGAAATGACTGCCAGACTTCTTCGACCACATAATATTAACGTCGCCCACAAACCTACACAAAAACTCAAATCATGTTTCACCAAACATAAAGACAAAACAACAATTCATGATACAACTGACACGATCTACATGATACCATGTAAAGACTGTTCAAAACAATACATAGGACAAACATCTAAGAAAATTGAAACAAGACTCACAGAACACAAAAACGCCATAAAACGACGAGATCCGAACTCACTACCGGCAGAACATACCCACGGAAACAACCACATTCGACTGGACAGAAACTAAAGTACTCGGACCACAGCCTAAACACGCACGCGAATTTAAAGAAGCTTGGTACAGTGAAGACAACGACACAATAAACAGACATATCGACATACCCATCATATACTCACAACTAAAGAAAAGGACAAAAACTACAAACAACACCAAAACTAAAACACTACACTGTAATATTATTAACACCAACCATAACAACACACCAAAACCCATGGCAGCATTTCACTCCATCCAATCACATTAATCCACCCACTAATCCAATTAGACGCTCTAAACGTCTCCAAGCTAAAAGCACGTGTAAATAAATATCCTCATTCTGATGAAGGCTCGAAGCAAAGTCAAAGCTCAATAAAAATCATTTAAAATCCGGAGAAACGTTTATCTTTTATATATTCAATGCCTGGATTACAAATTTTCAAACTTATATATATATATATACAAAGTGTATAACAATGTGCCCTCCCGGCTATCAACATAGTAAAATGGTGACTCCTGCACTTGGGACACAGGACGTATGGTAGCATAACATATATATATATATATATATGTTATGCTAAATATTAATTGTTTGGAAAATCAAAAAACAAGAATTTCACTTACAGTATCAATATTTGAAATGGGAACTTTGTTTCCACGAAAGAGAGGAACTTCAGTTTATCCAGCAACCAGTTACCTTGCTTCGTAAGATTTTGCGAGCGCTACCACTTGGAGGAGGTTTTTGACTCGTGTGTAAGCATTTCTCAATGCTTTTATTTTAGCCTGACCCAATCAACTAAGTAAGAAATTGACGTAAGTTCCATTGCGACTATTAATTATATTTTCCAGCAAATAAATTTCTGCTCAACAGCGTGGACTGAATAAAAAGAACTAAAAGATTGGAGAATGACTATATAACAAACACTTATAAAATCGATATTTATTATTAACAAATAACAACCTGTTTGCCCAAGATTTTCTGCAATCTCTTGCAGAGCCTATCTCTTGCGTCTCGATTTTAAATTCCGACGATCTCACATCGTAAAACATGGATATTTAGGCCAAATATCAACAAGCTGTACCTCTAATATAACGTCCGCCACAGGTTCCGAGTTTGGTCTGCCATTTTGTTTTCTCAATCTGGCGCGTGCGCATTTTGTCATTTACAGCGCGCTTGCTTTGCTCTCCGCACACTAGGAACTTTTGTCGATCACTTGTCGAATAACAAGTACGCACGGCAAGTTCACCAGTGTGCGGCGGGCTTTTAAATTAACTCTATACGCTAATTGTGAAAATACCCTCAAATTGACTCTATAAGTCAATTTGAAACGTCAATTCAAACAACAGGCCTGGTGACTTGCCTGCCTGGTCGCAACCACGCAACCTATCATTTACCGAAATCTACTATCCTTGAAGTTTGGATATCCTCAATCGTTTGCACAGGGGTCTCCAAACTTTTGCAACCAGAGGGCCATGAACTTTCATCCAGCATGTTGAGGGCCGAAGAATATAAAAATTTCCACGTTATCCTTCAGCTTTTAAATTTCGCAATATTCGACGGAAGTAGGAAGTTCGGAGAAAATTGACGGAAGCCACTCTTGCTAGTTGGCTTGCGACATAATGGGAACTTTCTGCACAAAGTTTATTTTGTTTAATAATATTATTATTTTTTTCTTAAGTGCCTCTGCGGGCCGGATTGAGAGGCCCAACGGGCCGTAGTTTGGAGACCCCTGGTTTAATGTAAAGTGTATGCTCTTCTGATTGAATTTTTTTTTTAAAAATCAATTTAAACGTTAATATTAAGTTGCGTTATTGCTGAAATGAAAGAAAACAATGGTAGTGGTAAGTAATTTTACACATTATACGTAAGTCATAAAATTACAAATACTGAAATACATAGGCCAATCCAGTGGCTAATTTATGTATTGAAGGCTATGTTACCTTTTAGGAGACCTAAACTTAGCTTGCTTTTTGAAAAGATAAACAGGAGTGCTTATCCATTCCCTTCTTGGTCATCAATGCATCTTAATGAGCAAACATCAACTCTAGTACACTATTTTACAGATAGAAATTACTATACAAAACTAACAATAGCATGCACATATGAGTGATATGATTTAGCTTAGTTAGCTACACCTGACTGACAGGACAGTCCACAAGTTAAGGTAACCTTGGACGAATATGGATTGTAAGAAACAAAAAAGCTTCAAGATTACAATGTTTTAAATACTAAGTAACTTAAGTTTGTCCAAAAGAGTTATATTTTGAAAAAGAAAGTTCTTTCAAGTTAATTTAAATACTTCCCCTTATCATGTTGCTGTGATCACCTGCAAAATACATGTCAATCTGATACTGTAGATATTTTTTCTTTGACAAGTTAAACTATAACAATTTACATATGTAAGTGTGTACAAGATTTTCCATCTGGCAAGCTAAACTGTAAACTGTTTACCATCAAAAAGAAGGGTATTTTCATGGTCAATGTAAAAATTATATAGTGGGACTAAAACCTTTGGCATGATTATCTTTGCTGTTCCTCAGTATGTTTTTCTCAATATCACATGCTCATTTATTTGTAAAGTTTGTTAATTAGTAATATTAATATTTTAATTTGTTAACATTATTTGTGTTAACAAATTAAAATATTGTTGATGTATCTTCAAAAATTTGTAGGTTCATCAAATATTTATTGCAAACAAATACAAGAAGTGTTATGGCATCTTAGAGTCATAATGATTGTGCCCAACAGTGATATAGCAATCTCAATAGTTTGGGGCTGGTATTCATTTGAGTGTTTGTTTTGCCATGCTAAGTTCTTAAAATAATTGTTTCTTCTGGATTAAAACATGCATTAATTTTTTACTTCATTGTTGGCCAAGGTTTCTTAGAGCTTACATACAGAAACTTAAAACAGCTCAGCAATATAAATATCTTGTGCACCAACTTTCATTGATGCTTTCAACATGCCTAATTTGGCAGTGAGACTAAAAGTGGAATACCCAGCTTGTAATTTGTGATCCTGCTCCATAATTTTAGAGCATCATTATTTCATTTCTGTTGAGATCTATTATTTTAACAGTAAGTGAGAACAGAGTCAACAAAAGTGGACTTAAGACATGGGGTGAATACACCAGTGATTTTTATGTAAATTTGCTGTGTGTATGGAGCATATCCACTGTGCAAACAATAGATTTCAAAAATGGATATTGATAATGTTTGAAATTTACATTGCAAGATAAAACTTGCAAACTTGTTAGGCTATGCTACCTCTGCTAACATTTGATTTGATGGCTATCAGTGCCATTCTGGGCATTAATGGGTTGTGTGCTGATTTATTCATACATTCACTTGTGCCCAAGTGGTTTCTTTTGAAAGCAATTCATTTATAGAATTAAACATTTTACTGTAAAAAGAAACTGGTCAGGCACAACTGAACTTATGAATAGTGCACATTCCAACCAATTTGCATTGTCGAGAGACAACTCTGATGATTGCAATTTTGGAAAATATGCATCTGTGAGTCATTCCATTTGAAAATTAATCAGCATATTAATTTCACAAAGAACAAAGTAAAACAGTATATGATAGTTTCCTTGATGTTTGAACAATTTCATGCACAATTGACTTTTCATCTAAGGTGTGTATAAAAAAGGATTTGCAATTTGCAGTAGCATCAATATATATGTATGTATTGTATTGACTTTCAGGTTTTGAGAGTCAGCTACTGCTGAATCATACAAATTCTAAGTGTCAGCTGATTTTAAAAATAAGCAGTTTTTTATACACCCTATGTATACCCATTGCTTTCATTATTCAAGTATGCATGAATATAATTTTTTAAATAAAGAACTGATTTTTAAAAATGATGTTAAAACTAAAGGAAATTAAAATAATGACCAGTTGTTGTAGTTAAGAAATTAAAGGCAATTACTGTTTATTAGGTAAAACTCAGCGACACACATTTATTGTGTTCTTGTGCTATTCTGCCCCTCATCATTATCATCAAGCAAAAGTTTATCATATATCAAACGTCTATGAAGCGTACACTGTGTATTAAAACTGCATTTTGAATTGTTGCTTTATTGTGTTTAAATTGTGTTTTCAATTGTATGCATGTTGCTGAAACTGGGGATTAAAATACACAGTTTTCTTGCATAAAGGTTACGTAAATGATGTGATTAGTTTCATGTTTGTAGATGTAGATCGTCCAGGTTAGTAGAGTTCTGAGAAGGACTGTTTTTGTTGTTGTTGACTGACGTTTCGACAACCTTAGCGGTAGTCATCTTTAGAGTCAAAGTGACATTAAATAATTTTAACGTCCGTCAACAACAACAAAAACAGTCCTTCTCAGGACTCTACTGACCTAGACCCTAAATAATTTTACCTAATTGGTGGTGCACTTCTATGTTATAGAGGACTAGCTCATTCAAAGAGGCCCTCTTCCGTCTCAATACCACAATATTCGATACGACAAGACAGAAAATGCTGCTGATGAAAGGGTTGATATGTGTTCTTTAATGTATCTTACATTGGAGCAGATGTTAAAATATCAATTTATAATTTGATTGGTTTCGGAATTTTCTATAATATCAATGTATAATTTGATTGGTTTTCGGAATTTTCTATAATATCAATGTATAATTTGATTGGTTTTCGGAATTTTCTATAATATCAATGTATAATTTGATTGGTTTTCGGAATATTCTATAATATCAATGTATAATTTGATTGGTTTCGGAATTTTGATTGGTTTTGGACTTTTTTTGTAGGCTCAGACTCTTCATCAGAACCACGGCTATCATGTGGTGGTAATGTATTATCACCCATCAACCACTGGAGGTCCAACCGTCTGGGATTATGCTGCAACTCCTGGCTTGGCGACAGATTTTATTAGCAGCAGTGGTGTAATTGGAAAATCAGCCAGAAACTTGTTTCAAACCGGGATGAAGAAGTTATGGCAAGATAGAAATGAAGATAGTCAATCTACAGATCTTTCATCTACAAATACTATCCCTGCCTCTACTTCCCCTTCCGTGTCGTTTTCTGTTTCCCCTTCTATTTCAGCATCTTCATCTGTAACTCTTTGTAGCTCTGTTACAACCTCTCTTCCAGTTAGTAGCGCTGTTTCAACATTCATTCCTATACGCAAAGATCTTCATTTTAATACGATTTCCGCGACTTTCGAATCTTCCTTCCTCTCTGCTGCTACAAATACCAATACAAATGTCGTCACTGATTCTTTTAGCACTAATCCCACTCTGGCCTCTTCCAGAGGATGTACCTCTATCGGCAATTCTTCATCTGTTTCAACCTCTTCTTCCTCTTCTTCAAGCTCCTTCGTCGCTACAACATCTGTGTCTACCATATCTAAAACGACTGCTCCATCTGTCCCTACAGCAACTTTTAGCAAAGGTCAGGAATAGTGTACATAGGTGTTAGCATTAGAATGGTTGATTTTTAGTTTCTTAGAAGTTTCAGGTTGTCGCAAAACAAGTTCGATCTTTTGTTGATTAATTTTGTCATCAACATTGAACACATTTACAACAATAGACATGTCCAAACACATGACTACTTTCAGCTTTAAAATGTTAAAACTTGATTTGGTTCTTTGGCAGCTACGTACATGCCGATGATGCGTAGCAATATTTCTTCTGTCATAAATAGTGATCAACGAAGCAAATGGCTATGTCTTGAATTTAAATTGTTTCATGTACACTTAGGAACTGTTGTAGCATTGGCCAACGAGAATGGTGTAGTGTGTGGTTTTGGATGTGTCTCAGGAATGTCGAAGGTGCATAATCGGCCCGTGAATCCCGGCTACCTATCTGTCTTTTTTACTAGTGTGGTACCGGGAAAACAGTTGCTCCACCATTTCCTGGTCCATTCGACGAAGATGTCGTAAGACCTGGCGAGTCTTACATTTGGCCAGTTGACAGAATGTTTGTTGCTGGACCAGATGATTTTACTCACAATATATAACTACGTAAATCTTCCGCATTTTTTTTCCTTTATGGATTTTATTGTTTTCGTAAAGAAACTTCCTTGTATATGTATATTATAGTAAATTTTCTATTTTTGTGCCTGATCTTAAAGTGGAAATATTTTTTTTAATATTGTATTATAAAAGAACAGATTTTATATTATGCGCGTCATATCACGTAGAAGTCCAAATAAAAATTTCCGAGTCGTGAAATAAGACATTTATAACTACTTTGAACTTCACACTTTTGTACTGCAGAGGAATTTCTTGTAAGTTATTTCTTAAAGTTTTCACACGGTATATCAATGAATGGAAAATGGCGATTTTGATGGAATAAAATGTAGGGTAAGGCAGCGTGCTAAAACGTTTATGCATGTTTTACAACAGTGGAATGAACATGAGCGAAAGACTTTAGTTTCTCTTACTAAAATGTTTACAAAACAAAGACATCGTGGAATTTTTATTCAATTCTTCATTTGTTCTTCTTTGAGTTAAATATTTTAAGTTTACGTTTATGCGGATGCTTATGTCATGTCCTTTAGAAATCAGCCAATAGTGAAATATTTAATGCCTGATGATATTGTTGTGCAGATTTCACTGTTACAATTTACGTTAAATTTCAAAAACAATAACTTGAATGCTAGTTGCAACATAGATATATAGTTTATAACCAAATGAAATGAGATGCACTTTCTCACGTAAAATTGACGTATGAAAAATATCTGTAGTCGCAGCCTAAGTGACAGAGCATAAGAAAATACAACAATAGATTAAATGCTAAATATATGTTCTACTTCATAGATCATACACTCATTCTTTCATAATTGCATTAAAAATATTCCAAAATAAATAGATTAGAAAATAAAATTTGCGATATGTCTTAGAACAACTAGAGCTCATTTATTATCTAAAATATTCATGTAATACACGTACACGATTTTATTCAAGTGTTGTTCACCTATTAATCCCAAAAGTAAGATGATTTAAAAGTTTTTCTATGGAGATGCATAATAAATTCAGAAAAAAAGCGTCAACTGTTGCGTCAAAAAAACACACTAAGACGCCAACAACCAACGAACTATATTCTAGGTGTATCAAAAAAGTAGACTCTTGGAAAAAATTTTCTAAAATAAGACGCGCATGTGTATTTTAACGTTCTCTGGTACAGCTGATAATGATTTATTTGCAAATTGAATAAAGTACAATATGAGATTAAGAAGCCAATTCCAAAGGTAAGTAAAGTGCGAGAAAGCAAAAAAACGTCAAGTGTTTTAAAGATCTTGCGTTGGCCAGCGCTTGCCCTCAAATTGCTTGCAATTGCGATAGCTTGCACAACCTCCTCCATATTTTGACTCAGGATAATTAAATTGTCTTTTCAATGAAAATTTTTCGTGCGCAAGGCCTGTTTTGAAGGACTTTTACCAGCAGATTTTTCACTGCTATAACATTTTGCAGTTTTGAAGCTTTCATTTACACTATATACACTGTTTAGGCTATACACATTATTTACGCTATATAGGCTATATACACTATTTACACTATATAGACGGAGTGTAACACAAAAGAAGAAACAATGGAAAGATAAAAGTATTATTATAATGTATAGTAAAAATATTGTGTTTAATATACTGTTTATAACATACATCAAACGACTTTTTCTGCATACGGCATTCCCGCATCATACCTTGACGTTCTATAAAGCAATTGGTGACGTATTGCTTGCCATTCATCTTAGAAAAATCAGTAAAGTCTACTTTCATAGAGCTAAGTACCAATTGCACAATTTATTAACCAAATTTAAAACAGAAATTTCTACAATCTTGATGAAACATGTTTTCAATCACTTTTGTTAACAAACAACTTATAACAGCTGCAAAAGGTGAATGGCTTCATTACATCCAGGGTGTCTGAGATATAGATATGTACGTAGTAACCACTTTGTCGAGAGCTATGTACTGGAATTGAACCAGTATACCAGCTAGTGGCTGGGAGCCATTCATAGCATTTTTGGTTACTTAGTGAGAATGAGCGACTGTTAAATCAATATATCTATCTTAGAGGAATCAGAGACCTAAATATCCAAAAAAAGACAATTTGTGTTGCGAAAAAGGACAATTTGTAGAAGATCATAGATTGTCGCAAAATAGGCCGTTTGCAGTGGACAACTACAAATGCGTGTATCTTCTTAGATGTATATACTTGCAAGTGTATGTGCATACATTTTATTTACAAAAAGAGCAACATGCAAATAATTTTCTATTCATAAAAATTGCACACAAAAATATGATAGCACAGCTTTCAGCAACAAAACACTACGAATTATATGCATCTTCTTCTTCAACATCTTCATGAACGTCATCTTCATCACTACAGTCTAATTCACTGTCACTACCGTATACTTTGACTATGGACTGTTCTAAGTCGTGAAAGTATTGAAAATCTTTTTCAACTGCACTCTAGCAAATGCAATTCCGCTGTTTGTGATGGCGAGACGACCATGCAGAGTCTTCATTGTGTCTTTTCGCACACAATAGCGATGTTTATATTCATCTAGAAGAAAGCTCTATAAAACAAACATAATCATGTCAATAAGTATGTTCGTATTTTAAAAGATTGGTGTCATTTTCTCTACTTATCTGACCTCTGTTTCAAGGAAAGAATAGTCATTAGATTCATCAACATTATTTGTAAATACTAAAAAAATAATTGCAAAATATGTTAAACGCATGTACATTACATTCCACTGTATATAAATACGTAATCTTTAAGCTTGTTTTAACATAATACGAACATTTATCTGTATACCTATCCTATCTTTAGTCTTCTCTTTTCCTTCACAAAGGAGAGGCAAAACGTTTTCCAAATAATAAATCATATAATTTCTCATCTCCATGTTCAGAAGTGCTTTTCCTCTTCCAATCTTTTAACTACCATGTACTTATCGACAATTTGTGCCTTGAAACGCACAGGTATATCTAAATATTGTAAAGTAAAATAGTTGAAACTAAAAAGAGCATGGACGTCACAATATACATAGAACTGTAATTGCTATTGTTTTACACACCATGTGAAGTCGTACTATCTATGTCACACTGGTTAAACGACTAAACAAAATCTCCAGACATGATTTCTTCCGCACTTGTTGTAGGAAGAGCACACAGACTTGAGAGGCAATTTAACTCTTCTACGGTGGATGTTATTTTGGACTTCTCTTCAGGGCATTTCCTTCTCATGGAAGATCTTCGTTTGCTAGAATCTACAGAACGTGCGTGTCGTAATTTTTCAGTAATTTGGAAAAATGTTTTGAAATATAAGTCGACATATTTCTTCCAGGATGGCGTAGATAGTATTTATCCGTTAACTTTTAGATAAAGCACGATTTATCTCGAATAAAACTGTTCCATATTTTGCATTTTGTGTCGCCTACATCTAAAATCTAACTCACTTTGATTTTGCTACGAACTTTAAAATAATGCTTACAGTTACTCATAAAAAAACCTCCAACAAAACTCACCAGCAATAGAAGTTATTTCTTTTGTGCGTCTAGTGACTGAAAAATACAACATTTCTAATCTCTTCTGCAGCTTTGCTACTGTGATTTTTGCCAGCTGCGACTTTCCTTGCTCAAGAAGCTGCTCCTCTGTCACATGTCCATCTAAAAGCTGTCTTTTCAATTCCAGCAATCTTGTTGCATTTTGTTCAAGTTGTTTCACTTTGTTTTGAGCGTCATGAACGAAACACCTATCACCCAAAAATGTCCGCGTTTGATCATCGTTGGCTTTTACAAAATTCTCCAAATGTTGAGCATTATCAACAGTTTGATGCAAAAGGAAGAAATCTTCGGCGGCACTTTTCAACGAAGAAACTCCAATTTGTTGTTCTAGACAAACAATAAAAATATTAATTTATCTACGTAATTACTAAGCACTCCTGAGCCAGGCCAAGAATTATTTAATATAGTTTCGTTTTAAATGATGTTTGAACAAAAATCAACCATTAGTACAGAACTGTAAAATACTAAACCATGTTTCTAAAAAATATTTGAAAGTAAACAATGTTACCTCTCGCAAATTGTTGAACTTCTTCTTTCCACTGCATTATCGAGTCGTCCAAGTCTGAATCCTGGACATTAAGTTCGCTTCTTAACTTTACATAATCGTCTCTGGCAGATGAAAGTTGCCTTTCGGTCTTCGAAATTGCCTTGCCTTGCCTTGCGTCATCCAATGCCAGATGGCTCAGGTAAAACATGAACGTATTCCAAGTGCCAGCGATGGCGATCTGCTATTGCAGTCGACAGGTCTTGTCCAGACAAGCCTGTTTCTTCCTCAATGATGTTCTTGAGGGTGACAAACGGGCGCCCAATTCTTCTTTTTGCTGAGGGTGTCCATAGCAGAAGCCTACCAGCGGGCTCTTCATGACGACTAACATTGCCCGCAAGAGTCAAACGCGGCTGACGAACCGTTTCAGACACACGAGGAAGCGTACCGTACAGAGATTTGTTGCATGGTAGGATGGCTTTTCCAAGAGATGTCATAGGCGTGTCTAAGCATTCTTGTGTATGTGCCGTCGAGACGCTTTTTACGTTTCACATTTAGCGTCCATGAATCTGACCCGTAGAGAAGTATGATTTCAATGCAAGCCTTGAACACTTTAGTCTTTGTTGACTTCTTGATTGGAGACTTCCAAACTGCCGGAAGAGAATGCAGCGCACTCCATGCCAACGCTATTCTGACAGACATATCATGCTCAGTATCTGAATAACCGCCAAGGTACTTGGAGTCTTCAACATAGTCAATTTTTGAGCCGTCCGATGCAAACAGGGGACACATTATGAAAAACAGTGAAAGGACAATTATAAAAAACAATGAAAGGACACATTATGAAAAACAGTGAAAGGACACATTATGAAAAACAGTGAAAAAGAAATATATTAGCGCAGTAAACATATTGGGTTCAAACAACACCTATACACAACTATGAACTGTAAATTCATTTCATATTATACACGTACGTAGCACACATTAGAATCATGGACTCACACTAGTATAATTTTGACAATTAACTGAAGACATATACAACGTGTAACCTTTTTCATTCGAATAACAAGGGAGTTTGCCAAGTTTAAAATTTTTCGCTTGTTCCAACTCAGAAGGTGTTCAGTAATGCATTCTTCTCGTCCTTAATACGTACAACCATTAATGTGCACATTAGTTCGTGGACTTAATCGATCAAAAAACCTGAGTGGATACGCAGATAAGAAAATAATACTCACCGGAAGTCGTCATATTTTTAGTAGTCGAGCCAAGTCTTGACAAATACGAATTTATTTGCTCAACTTCTTCGCCAGAAGTTGCTGCCGCACCACAATGCAATCTTCCGCTCCAAATAACCTAAAAAGTGTGAAAAAAATCATCCATTCAAGACAACCCATTTCAGATTTACGTAACAACGGTTTAGTTACGTGAAATACAGTATTATTACAGTTTGACAAAGCACGCTTCGTCTCATAACATCTTTAATAGAGCATTATCGTCGGCGTATGCGGTATTTAGTTTACGAGTTGTTGGGTAAACAATCATAACCTACGTATGTAACGTACCTGACATGACCAACTGTGTGATTTCCCATGCATTATAGACAGTGCTGGTGCAATATTTCTTAGCGCATTTTGATTTTCTTCCTATGTAACACGTAGAACCCTGCGTAGAACATGTAGAACACGTCGAAAAATGCTTTAACCTAATAATAGATTACTACCTTTCAATCCTACTTCATAACACATTACCTGAATTGACTTTGAACCAAGACTTTTAAATGAGAGTCCACAAAACTATTGTTTGCAATCAATACATCACGATAATAACACTGGACTGGACCCTGTGGTAAAAGTAAGTTATCAATTTAGAACACAAGCCCTCATAAACTTAACAATGCAGGTAAAGAATCAAACATGAGCAGTAGGTCTTTTTCTTGGATTTGTTGAAATTGGTTCAAATTATTAAAACATAAAAATATCTGAATCATTTACAAAGGGTAATTCCATTTTTGCAAGTTTGAGAATTTGCCATCCAATATCACAAACCTTGGTACTTTGCTGAATCTGTACACTTTTTGATTTCCATCAACATGACATGAATGTTGATCAATACTACAAGGAGGACAATTTTTCCATGTCTGCTCATGAAGAAGGTCAATTTCATGTTAGCAATAGCTCCATTCAGCAAACAATTTTCTGAATGTGACTGGATTGATAACATTTCACATCAAAACATAGCACAATTATATACTATTTGTTGATTATGCAAAACCCAACTGTACTATAATATATTCTCATACTTTTAACATACACATTAGACGAAGCATACAAAAATTGACATGTGCTTGTTACAAATTTTAAACAAATTTTCCTTGAATTTCCAGAATTTACTAAAATTCACAGAAAGAAATGATCATAAAGGATTATTTTGAAACCAAGATTTACGTCTTGTAGCTTTTGGTTTGTGAGGGAAAAAATATATACAAAATAAAAAGCACACTAACAAAGACATGTAGATAGCATAAAAATTAATCACCCTTCCTCTAGAGCTGCAAATATCTTCCAAACTTCTTACAAAAGCAGATTGTGATGACCCAGGCATCCTCTTTCTAAATGCATCCCACAAATTAAAGACATCTGACTAAATATGTAATGAACATTTTCAGGGCTACCAGGCCACCAGCCACTCTCAATTATACTGTCAACAGAAATTGGTGACTACTTCCATTGAAAAGATGAGCGATGTACAGTGAACCGATTAAGACCAAATCGTCCTGTTGAAAAAAAATATAATCAAAGATAACCAGTACAGTGCTGAAAATATGTGCTTCGAAGAAATCAAATCCTGGGGTTTCATAAGAAGCCAGCAACTTCATTGATGATTTGAAGTTTTTAGTTTCAATTTAAAGTTTCTGAATTAGTGTACAATCCAACCTGCTGCCTATGTATTTTTCTCAATAATCAGCCCCTAACAAATCAGATTTTAATATGATGCATCATATGTACATCCATATAACAAAAAATGTTATTTGGACTCAGTAAATAAATTGTATAAGGACATTTTCACCTTCACATGTGATCATAATCATAAGAGAATTGTTGGTAATTTTCATAATGGATTCATTACACAACTGACATGATGATGGGTAAAGGATGGGACATGATCAATCTACAAAGATAACAGCATCATCACAGAAAAACATTTCTCTCACATAGGGCACAACAAAAAAAACAACAAATATTTATACAAAATTCAATAGTATCTACATTATACTTACCAATGCTGCAAATCTTTCCATCAGATGAAATGGATTGTGTAGGCTTGATATATTGAAAATAACCATCCAACCACACTTCTCGATCATGGAGAGGATTGTTCTCATGGACATCATTATCGTATTCTCTACAAATATATCTCAACACACCACATTGTCTGCATCTTAGTACAGCTTCATTTTTATTGCATCTCCAACACTTTATAGAAGATAAAGGAGGAGCAAATGATTACACAGTGACATTAAATAATTTTTCCCTCATAATTTCCCATTTTTCTTCTCGATTTTCCATTTTTTTTGCCAGGCAGATGGCCCAGTATTCACTTCTCCAATAACCAACGGAGAGCTTTCAAGAATAGCTTCAAGATCTAAAATGAAAATGAAATGATTTTATGACATAAAGCTGTTTCCTTTTCTATTTTCTTTTCTAAAATATGATACAAGAGTACATTGAAGTCTTAAAAGCACAGTCACATGTGTATAAAAATATAAAAAACTATGTATAGATGCAGTGGCCTGGACAGCACAAAATTTTTGCTTCTGTTATGTAAAGTTGAGATGTAAGAAGTATTATCAACAACCTCTTTCAGTAACACTGTCATCACATATCATTCCTGTGGAACATCATGTAAATCTGAAGATGTTGTAGGCATTTCCTCACCTATGATAGTAATAACAACAAGTAACATAAAAACGTAACATACAAGTTACACAAAAATCTAAAATGCTGCTATTTCTTTGATAAAAGTATTATTTCCGAGCACACACCTCTTTGTGTATTTCTATTTCTCGAAGTGCTTTGCTTGGCTTATGAATAATCCGTTCGCCAACTTCACTTCTTTGAAGAACTATATCTCTTCTGGCATTTTTCTTCTTAATAGTTTTATTTCTACCACGAACATCTAGCATTAGGCAAAGAACTGGCAAAGGAGCCACTCATGTCACCAGGCCTGTTGTTTGAATGGACGTTGCAAATTACTTATACAGTCAATTTGAGGGTATTTTCACAATTAGCGTATAGAGTTAATTTAAGGAAGAGACTGGGTTGTGTATGTCAGTCGTATGTACTTGTATGTACTCGTATGTCACTCGTATGTACTCGTATGTACTCGTGTAGTGTTTTAGTCACGATCATCTCCCACTAATTTATCACGAATTTGAGATCATACACACATTTTTTTTATAACGTATACAAGACCATTGCACATAAGTTAATTGGAAGTTAAGTAATCTGGAGCAAAATGTAAGTGAATTCCAGTTGAGCTGCAATGTAGATTATAATTATCTGTTTCTATTCAATGTTAGCTACATTGCCACAACATATACATTATAGGTATATGAATGAGACATGCAAGGCGTTCAGAAAATTTAACATGCATTTTCTGCACGATTAGTATGTACAATTCAAAAAATGTTAATCCTTAACATAATATTTCGGAATTTATGTAAAGAATATTCTTAAGATGCATTTTAAGATGCAAACTTTTTGTGTTTTGCATGCTTCCGCACACGAGAATTTCACATAACTTATATGAACTTATATATCAAGAAAATGGCATTAGCTACAAATAGACAATCAGGTCGAAAGCTAATCGCATATTGACCATTCCTAAATTTACTATTAAAGTCTAGAGGCAGTTTGATGTTTCTTATTGCTATATAACAGTAAATATAAACAAATACATCGAAATCTACATAAATCTTTGTGAAGGTTTAGTTATAATGAAAATTCCTAGTGTGCAGCATGCATATAATAATCTTATATAATAAACATGTTTTCTTTACTTTGGTAATGTTAAACTATTTACGAGATGATGAAGATGCTGGATTTGTGGCCATAACTTTTGCTCACGAAAATGAATTGCGTTAAAGGGACTCTACACAAGAAGTCTTTTCTCCAACTGATTTGCATATATTACCAAGGAAACTATCTATCACATAGCTTGAAAATTATGTCTTGCTGTATTCGCTACGGGCCGTATGACTCAAAACAATCTTATATTTCTCGCACGCAATAAATATATTTCTCTACTCTTTATACTCTTGAGTGGTAATTTCACAAAGTTTGGTGAATTAATTCAATTTGTCATAACTTGTCACTTGCTAAGTATTTTGCTGGCTAAATAAGAGCTTTGAAATGTTTTTATTAATCTGAATTTTCGATTTTAATGGAGGTTTTATAATGTTTTAGAAAGCAGTTTTGAATTGGATAAAAATGGGAATATAACTATGGACTTTACGATCTCGAAGGGACGAAGGTGCTGTTTCGTTTGTCGTTTGAGGGACTGCTTGAGACCATTTGACGAGTTCATGTGTGTTCTTTTATTAGTATAGAATAATGTTTGATCTGTTTTAATAACCATCGTATTGTTATATTCTTTTGCCATATTCAGTTTTTTATTGATCTCCGCAAGCGTCGGCCAATAAATAGCAAAAGTAAATCGGTTTTGTGCTTTTTTTGCCTGAAAAGTGCATCTGCATTCATGAAATTCATAGACTCATTGTAACAACACATTCAGACTATAAACAACTGTTTGAAAATTATGAGCTTTAACGAAAATGTGTAAACACAATCTTTTCTATTTAAATTTATATACATACAGTTATACTACCATTTCTGGGGCTGGTAAATAGGAGCAGTGGCGGATCTAGGGTAAGTCAGAACACATTATTGCACCTCATTTTGAATCCAAAATACCATTATATTAAAACAGCTGGGTAAAAAATTCTAAAGAATATGTTAAAGGCATAATCTTTTCAATCTGATCGTTTATAAAGTATTTTGAATTGTAAAAAAAACCATGACCAGACGACAATTTAAAGAAAAAAATAAAAAGCCAATTCCGAAAACATAAGACATCTTGAGATTGCAAAATATGAATCAAAATAAGACGAGAAGTGAACTGTAAATTTTCGACTTTATTTCAAAGTCATCTTCAGACAGAATGATATTCAAAACCATACATACACATATATATTTACAACGCATGAAATAAGTAAACGGAAGTAAGCAATAAATTGTCGGCTCTAAATTGTCGGCTGCTCATGGTTTTTGGTCTAAACTCGGAAACACCGACTCTGATTTACACAAACAATGCATACGCTAGCAAAGATCACGACGACATTATGAGAAAGCTCTACATGATTTGAAATTCTTAATCAATTAGTAAGAATAATCAAGTCTAACCTAAATTTGTAAGATGGAAGAATATCACACAAATCCCCAGCAAAAATAATACGCATCAATATAGCTACTTTTTCTAAATGATTTCGGCGCAAGATGTCTATCTTCCAAAATAGCCTGTTACGTTACAAGCGACATATACAAATTTTCTATTCTGAAACCATTGCGCGAGAACAATTCAAGAATGTTAAAATTTCAATTGGCGTAACTTGTAACTTGATTGATTTCCCCCTTTCTATTTGAAGACATGCGAGAATTTGTCAAAACACATTATTTTACCGCTGACTGCACCATTTTCTGTCATTTAAGACGACGCACAACCTGGAAATGTATAGCTTGTATTGTTTTATGGAATATGTATGGTTTTAGCTTGTTATTATCTAACAAATTATTGTAAATTGCATAATTGTCTTAAACAAAATGAAGATAAAAACCCAGAAATAGATGAAAGGTGAAAGCCGAGCATTAAGATCTTGAATTAAAGAAAATTGCACAGTAGATTGTAATGCACCGCCATTCCATAAATTCCATCTCAGTAAAACTTGACTAATATATGTTGTCTCCCACTAATTTATCACGACATTGAGTTTTGTTTGAGATCATACACACATTTTTTTTATAACGTAAACAAGACCATTGCACATAAGTTAATTGGAAGTTAAGTAATCTGGAGCAAAATGTAAGTGAATTCCAGTTGAGCTGCAATGTAGATTATAATTATCTGTTTCTATTCAATGTTAGCTACATTGCCACAACATATACATTATAGGTATATGAATGAGACATGCAAGGCGTTCAGAAAATTTAACATGCATTTTCTGCACGATTAGTATGTACAATTCAAAAAATGTTAATCCTTAACATAATATTTCGGAATTTATGTAAAGAATATTCTTAAGATGCATTTTAAGATGCAAACTTTTTGTGTTTTGCATGCTTCCGCACACGAGAATTTCACATAACTTATATGAACTTATATATCAAGAAAATGGCATTAGCTACAAATAGACAATCAGGTCGAAAGCTAATCGCATATTGACCATTCCTAAATTTACTATTAAAGTCTAGAGGCAGTTTGATGTTGCTTATTGCTATATAACAGTAACTATAAACAAATACATCGAAATCTACATAAATCTTTGTGAAGGTTTAGTTATAATGAAAAGTTCCTAGTGTGCAGCATGCATATAATAATCTTATATAATAAACATGTTTTCTTTACTTTGGTAATGTTAAACTATTTACGAGATGATGAAGATGCTGGATTTGTGGCCATAACTTTTGTTCACGAAAATTAATTGCGTTAAAGGGACTCTACACAAGAAGTCTTTTTCTCCAACTGATTTGCATATATTACCAAGGAAACTATCTATCACATAGCTTGAAAATTATGTCTTGCTGTATTCGCTACGGGCCGTATGACTCAAAACAATTTCTCTTATATTTCTCGCACGCAATAAATATATTTCTACTCTTTATACTCTTGAGTGTTAATTTCACAAAGTTTGGTGAATTAATTCAATTTGTCATAACTTGTCACTTGCTAAGTATTTTGCTGGCTAAATAAGAGCTTTGAAATGTTTTTATTAATCTGAATTTTCGATTTTAATGGAGGTTTTATAATGTTTTAGAAAGCAGTTTTGAATTGGATAAAAAATGGGAATATAACTATGGACTTTTACGATCTCGAAGGGACGAAGGTGCTGTTTCGTTTGTCGTTTGAGGGACTGCTTGAGACCATTTGACGAGTTCATGTGTGTTCTTTTATTAGTATAGAATAATGTTTGATCTGTTTTTAATAACCATCGTATTGTTATATTCTTTTTGCCATATTCAGTTTTTTATTGATCTCCGCAAGCGTCGGCCAATAAATAGCAAAAGTAAATCGGTTTTGTGCTTTTTTTGCCTGAAAAGTGCATCTGCATTCATGAAATTCATAGACTCATTGTAACAACACATTCAGACTATAAACAACTGTTTGAAAATTATGAGCTTTAACGAAAATGTGTAAACACAATCTTTTCTATTTAAATTTGATATACATAGTTATACTACCATTTCTGGGGCTGGTAAATAGGAGCAGTGGCGGATCTAGGCTAACTCACAACACATTATTGCACCTCATTTGGAATTCAAAATACCATTACATTAAATCTGCTGGTTAAAAAATTCTAAAGAATATTTTGAAGGCAAAATCTTAGCAATATGATCGTTTATAAAGTATTTTGAATTGTAAAAAAAACTATGACCAGCCGACAATTTAAAGAAAAACAATATAAAGCAAAATCCGAAAAAAACAAGACATCTTGACATTGCAAAATATGCATCAAAACAAGATGAGAAGGGAACTGTAAACTAAAAATGAACTGAAATAAGCAAACGGAAGTAAGCAATGAATTGTCGGCTTTAAATTGTCGGCTGGTCATGGTTTTTGGTCTAAACTCGGAAACACCGACTCTGATTTACACAAACTATGCATACGCTATCAAAGATCCCAACGACGTTATGAGAAAGCTCTACATGATTTGAAAGTCTTAATCAATTCTTAATCAAAGAATAATCAAGTCTACTCTAAATTTGTAAGATGGAAGAACATTACACAAATCCCCAGCAAAAATAATACGCATCAATATAGCTACTTTTTCTAAATGAATTCGGCGCAAGATGTCTATCTTCCAAAATAGCCTGTTACGTTACAAGCGACATATACAAATTTTCTATTCTGAAACCATTGCGCGAGAACAATTCAAGAATGTTAAAATTTCAGTTGGCGTAGCTGGTAACCTGGTTCATTTTCCCCTTTCTATTTTAAAACATGCGATAATTTGTCAAAACGCATTACTTTATCACTGACTGCGTCATTTTCTTTTATTTAAGCGACTCACAACCTGGATATGTATAGCTTGTATTGTTTTATGGGTATGTATTTTTTAGCTTGTTATTATCTAACAAATTATTGTAATTTGCATAATTGTCTTAAACAAAATGAAGATAAAACCCAAAATAGATGAAAGGTGAAAGCCGAGCATTAAGATCTTTAATTAAAGAAAATTGCACAGTAGATTGTAATACACCGCCATTCCATAAATTCCATCTCAGTAAAACTTAACTAATATATGTTATCTCCCACTAATTTATCACGACATTCAGTTTTGTTCGAGATCATACACACGAATTTGTGTAATTTTCACAAGTTCCTCTTGTAGAATCAAGAAAATGATTAAAACTGAACATTTTTTTATCACGTATACAAGACCATTGCACATAAGTTAATTGGAAATTAAGTAATCTGGAGCAAAATGTAAGTGAATTTTAGTCGAGCTTCAATGTAGATTGTAATTATCTGTTTCTATTCAATGTTAGCTACATTGCCACGACATCTATATTATAGGTATATGAATCAGACATGCAAGGCGTTCAGAAAATTTAACATGCATTTTCTGCATGATTAATATGAACAATTTAAAAAAATGTTCATCCCTAACACAATATTTCTGAATGGATGAAATGAATAATCTTAAGATGCATTTTAAGATGAACACATTTTTACACTAAAGCTATTTTTGTGTTTTGCATGCTTCCGTACACGAGACTTTTCACATTGAACAACATTTAAAATTAAAGAGAAAAAAAGCTTGAAATTCCTTTACAACTTAAACGAAGCACGAATCAAATCAATCGCAACCTGCAATAAGGCTTATTGAAGAAATTGCAATTTTTCTCTTTATTTCAGCTTTGTGTCATAAAATATCTTTCATCTTAAACAATCAATCACTTTGATTCATTGTTTGATATTTAACTTATATATCATGAAACTGGTAATAGCTAGAAATAGACAATCAGGTCGAAGGCTAATCTCATATTGAACATTCCTAAATTTACTATTAAATTCTGCAGGCAATTTGATGTTGCTTATTGCTATATAATAGTAACTATAAACAAATACATCGAAATCTACATAAATCTTTGTGAATGTTTACTTTCCAGCGAACTGAACAACTTTAAGTGGTTCAGTGAAGCTAACTAACTGGCGTTAAACAGTTACATCAATATTTGATTCCCAGCTTTGCGCAAAGTTTAATTACTGAAATAGCTCAGAAAACGGTAAATGCCTACTATATAGCACTAAGTTAGAGACTATGAAAACAATCTTGTTTGATTTACAATCACTCTTCTGGTACAATCTAGAAAATAATTACAATGGAGTTTTGGATTGAGAAAATGTACAAAAGAAACAAGTAAATTGCAAATTCTGAAATAAAGCAGTCCAGTTGCAATGTTAGACCACAACAGCCACTAAAACTAACATCATTGATAATTATACTTGACACTTACATCATGTTTCCTAGCTCACTGATAAAAGGATCATAGTTATCAAAGCTATGAATATGAATTTTAAGATGCATTATAAGGGGAATTTTTTGTGTTTCCTGTTTGGTAAGTAGAATAAGTTTTTTTTTGTACTCAAGATTTCGAAAGATGACAAACCCTTTAAACGAAAGAATAATTGAAATACCTGTGGTCAATATAATTGCAAACAATTTTATTAATTTTTATAATTAATCTAAAAATTGAATATGTTGGAATTTGCATAACTTTTTTATGTAGCTATTATTTTCATTGTCTCACTCACTATTGTGAATTCATGAGGGAGTTATGTATATCCTCCACCCTAAACGAAATTTTCATTTTTAGGCTAACAGCCTTTAGGAAAACATTGTCGTTGATGGTAACTTTCATGGTGCTTACTTAAAGGTATGAATTTGTACATACAAAGCCTAAATATAGCTTTCAAATAAAAGCATTTTAAAAAAGTGCTTGGGTATCAATTTACAATTGGTGTTAAAATTCTTGAATAAAAACGCACATTTCCGCTGTTCTATAGTTGTTGTGGATTAAAAATAATGTCAGTTATCGAATATATTTTACTGATATTAATGCTTCATTTGCTGTTGCTACACTCCTTTCACAATTATACGACCTATGTAGTTTTTGTTCACATTTTTCTCACAAAGCCGTATGTATATATATATATGAAGTTTATAAGTGATGATTATCCGTATAAAACAGTGCTCGATGCCCTAGAGCAGAGCGTAAATATATGTAGTGATGTTGAAAAAACTCACGAAAACTACAGACTTATCCCGACAAGCCTGTTTCGTGATTTCTCACTCTTCAGGGGATTTAATGAATAAATACTTAAATGTTTAAAATATATATACAAGATGACGGAAGCTAGTATATTAATTAAGGTGTATAGTTACAAGTTAAATGACGGAAGTTAGCGTATGTGAATACTGAGTTCGGTCGAGTTTCGTAGTTTTTTGTGGCGGAAAGAGGCAGTGTGATTTCTATGTCTAGTTTTAAATTCGTTTTCTGTAAGTCCAATGTACGTCTCAGTTGTGTTATTTTCCTTGAGTTTCACAGTAGCTTGATAGACGACGGATGATTGTAGGCAGTTTCCGTTAAGTGGGCAGTTTTGCTTTTGTCGGCAGTTGCATGTTTTTGTATGTGTCTTTTTGTTTGCGGTGTTGTCGTCAGTTTGTCTGATGCTCTCAGTATATGTTTGTTATGATTGTTGATTATTTGTTTATAACTTCCTATTACGCTTCAAGAAAAAATTTTGTCAAGCACTCTACGATAATCCGCAATGGAGAAATTCAACTTCAACTACAGCTTCAAGAACATTCTTTCACCATCACCGAATGAATACTTACAACGACTTATTGAAAAATCTGAGACCTTCCTTCGTAATATGCGCTGGAAAGCTTACTTCCTCCTGAATCCGAATACTACCATCACTTATAAAGATACCTATGGCTTCAAGAGCAGTAAAAACCCTCCACCGATTGACGACCTAAAAGATTTCGAGAAAGACATGACGAAAATGATACAATCAATAAAATTTAAAGACGTGAACAGCACATTCCTTAACAAAATGAAAGACCACACCACTACCATGAAACACGAAACGAAGCTACTAATCGCTGCCGACAAAACAACAAATTTCTACAAACTAGACGAGCCAGCATACTACGACCTCCTTGAACAAAATATCACAAAATCATACAAGAAATCAAATGCCCACACAATAAAAGCCATCCAAACCGAAGACAAAAATATCACATCACAACTGGGTATATCTAACAGAGTAGAAGCCACTGCCCACAAAAAATGCATTCATAACACTCAAAGACAATAATTCAAACTTTACGAATCAATGATCCTGCCAATTATCAACCTAATAAAATCCGAAATTGGCAAAGTTACCAAGAAAATACTTGACAGAATCAACCGCAACATAATAAAAACAACCTCATTCAACCAATGGAAAAATTCATCATCTGTGTGATCCTGTTGTTCAAATCCATCAAACACCAAAAAACATCACCTAATATCCTTCGACATGGTAGACTTCTATCCATCCATTAACCAAGACCTACTAAACAAAGCACTGGATATCGCCTCAACCTACGACAACATCACAAACACCGGAAAAAACATCATTATACACGCTAAGAATTCATTCCTCAAACACAACCAACAACCCTGGCAAAAAAAATATAAATCTATATTCGCCGTAACAATGGGCAGCTTCGACGGTGTTGAGACATGCGAGCTCGTAGGAAGCTACCTCCTTTCTCAACTACAACACATCTCAACAGACCTAGGTCTTTATCGAGACGACGGACTCGCCATTTCAGACACCACACCAAGAGAAAAAGAGAATATCAAAAAGGAAATATGCCGCATCCTCAACAACAATGGGCTACGCAAAACTATCGAAGCAAACAAAAAATCATCGACTTCCTTGACATCACCTTAAATCTTAACAATTCTTCCTATCGACCTTAAGCCTGGGCCACACTATCGTCTATATTGACGAAAACGAAAACGAAACGAAAATTCGTGCACGAAATGCATGCCAGACACGACGAAAAATTTCAAGCATGTTTGCAAAGCCAAAACATTATTGGCCAATAAGCAAGCGGCATTTTTGACGGATTAGAAACAATGGCGATCTCTAAAAGAAAAGATTACTTCCTCTTAAGAACAAGTTACTGCTAAAATGTTTAAAAGTAATGGAAATGAATGATTTGATATAAAAGTTTGTCGGCGGACTATCAATAATACTCACTATCCCACGCCAAGTCCGTAATTTTATTAAATTCATCTAAAACATCTTGCCAGTGATTTCTTTTCTTATTCCTCGAGTCCTTATAATCCGGGTGACTTTTATCATACAAAATTGGTGTTTCTCGCATCAGATTTATAAAAACCTCTTGCCACTCCGCCATGTTTGAGAACAAAGTCTGATATTATCAAGATATTTTTAGCCAATAGTATGCGTTTTCGTTGATGAAAAAGGTCAAAAGTTCAACCCTTCTAATATGAACGAAAACGAAATTTTCGTCGAGTTTTCGTTCAAAATTTTCGTTGCGGAAGTTTTCGTTCTAATTTTCGTCGATATGGACGATAGTGTGGCCTAGGCTTTACACAAAACCCAACAAATCTCTTCAATACGTCCACAGCAAAAGCAACCATCCACGAAGAACATACCCGCCGCCATCAACAAACGTCTATCATCCCTATCATCCGACAAAGCATCATTTGACCAAATAACTGCACCATACCAAAAAGCACTCGACGAAAACGGATACCGATACACACTAAAATTCGAATCGGACGCTACTACAAAATGGAAAAACAGACTTCAACAAAATATATTTTGGTACAACCCTCTATTTAGCAAAAACGTCCACACGAACATTGGCCACAAATTCCTTTTATTAATCGACAAACACTTCCGCATAGACTATAAACTCACGAAAATATTCAACCGTAACACCATCAAACTCAGCTACAGCTGCAGGAACAATATCGAACAAATAATGAACAATGATAACAAACACATACTGAGAACATCAGACTTACAGAAAACGAATTTAAAACTAGACATAGAAATCACACTGCCTCTTTCCGCCACAAAGAACTACGAAACTCGACCGAACTCAGTAAGAACATTTGGACCTTTAAAGACAGCAATATTGACTAGGACATTTTATGGAACATCATCACACACAACAAACCGTACAACAGCACTAGTAAAAGATGCAACCTTTGCATCAAAGAAAAATCTTCATCCTCTACCAGTCATCCAAATCATCTCTCAATAAACGCAACGAACTTGTTTCCTCTTGTCGCCAAAGATCTAAAACTCTCCTATGTAATTTGTAACTATACACCTTAATTAATATACTAACTTCCGTCATCTTGTATATATTTTTTAAACATTTAAGTAATTTTACATGTTTGTAAATGAAGATCGTCCAGGTTGGTATAGTCCTAAGAAGGACTATTTTTGTTGTTGTTGACTGACGTTTTGACAACCTTAGGGGTGGTCATCTTCAAAGTCAAAAATGACTCTGAAGATGACTACAGCTAAGGTTGTGAAAAAGTCGAAGCGTCAGTCAACAACAACAAAAACAATCCTTCCCAAGACTATACCAACCTGGACGATCTACATTTACAAACCGCTAACGATACTCCCGTGCTCAAACCATTTACTTTAATTAAGTATTTATTCATTAAATTCCCTGAAGAGTGAGAAATCATGAAACAGGCTTGTCGTGATGAATCTGTAGTTTTCGTGATTTTTTTCAACATTACTACATATATATAGATCGTGGATCTCCCACGTATGAACTATCAAAATATCTTTCTAATATTCTGCACCCACTAGTCAAATCATCACATCAAACTATCAAAAATGCCACAACTTTCCTCACCAATATTAAAAATGTAAAACTAAAACCAGACGAAATCATGATATCTTACCGTGTAGTGTCACTTTTCACATCCATACCACTAAACATAGCCAAACAAGTCACAAACGAACTACTTACTAACAACAACTCATGGAAAATCACAACCGAACTAGACCAAGACGATATCATCGACCTGCTAGAGCTCTGCCTCTCCACTGAATTCTCCTTCCAAAATTCATATTACCGAAAAATTTCAGGAACACCAATGGGTTCTCCTTTATCCACCTTCCTTGCAGAAGCTGTTATGCAACACCTTGAAAAGCAGTCAGTCACCAACAACACACACATCAGACTATTGGAGAAGGTTTATTGACGACATCTTTGCTATCGTCGAAAAGACAAAACAGAACACATTCTACACACAATAAACAATACCACACAGAACATAACCTTCACCATGGACAAAGAACAGGACAAACAACTTACCTTCCTAGTTATTCTACTTACCAGATCACATGACGGCACATTAAACACACAAGTATTCCGCAAAAATACACACACAGACCAAATACTCAACTTAAATAGCAATCATCCAACACAACACAAAATTAGTTGCATTCGAACTGTCTTTAACAGGATTAAAACACACTGCAATATAGATGAAGCCAAAAAGAATGAACGCAACCACTTATACTCTACATTCATAAACAACAATTACCCACGAAACTTTATCAACAAAGTATTAAACAAAATACACAACAAACCACAAACTGAAAAGTCTAACGAAGATACAGACGAACCAGTAAAAATAGTGACATTACCACGTATAAACGGAACATCAGAAATGACATGAAGACTACTCCGACCATTCAAAATAAACATCGCACATAAACCAACACACAAACTCAAATCATACTTCACTAAACATAAAGACCGAACAACGACATTTGATACAACCAACGCGGTCTACATGATACCATGTAAAGATTGCCCAAAACAGTACATAGGACAAACATCCAAGAAAATTGAAACAAGACTCACTGAGCACAAGAATGCCATCAAACGACGCGACCCAAAATCACTACCAGCAGAACATACCTACGATACAAACAAAACATTTGACTGGACAAAAACACAACTTCTTGGACGCGCACAGACAAAACACGCATGAGAATTCAAAGAGGCATGGTACAGCGAAGACAACAACACAATAAACAGACATATTGACATCCCCATCATCTATTCACCACTAAAGACAAAACCAAAACAACAAACTAATTGTAGTAAAGTGATACAAAAGCACGAGAGCTGTCGCGTAAACTTGTTTATTGAACTGACAACTAACTCCTACAAGCTTCGGGGTGTCCCATAAGGGGCAACTATCATTACATCCCCCTTCTTTCAATAGGACAAAATTATAAACATAACTTGGCTCTCAATGGAATACCAGGAAGATAAGAGATTTTTTTAACAGTCTATAAAGTGTTAATATTTGTAATCAAGGCATTACATAGTCATTGTATTTAGTAGGTATTGTTCGGGTTTTTGTAGACTTTTTAAGTGGAGGAGTGGGTGAAGATGCTCCAGGTTCGTCAACAGTGGTTTATGCTTTAGCCTGGTTATCATCATCTGTGATCGGTAAGGCTGTTGTGGTGAAATCGGCTGTTGCCTCAGTCTTCAAGAGATGTCGTCTGTTGCGTCGATACTTTAGGCCATTAGGTGTTGCAACTATATAGGAGCGAGGTGTTGTTGCGGGATATAGTACTTGGGCTGGGACCCAAGTGTTGTTCTGACGTAGCCTTATACCTTCATTCTCCGTGAGTGGCGACAATGGTCTAGAGTTCTGTTCATAATAGTGTTTTTGTGTCTGTTGGCATCGTTTCAATTCTTTTGTAACATCTGTTGCTAGCTTGTGTTGTAGCAATTCTTTTGATAGAGGTAGTTTGGACCTGGTTGCTCTATTCATTAGTAGTTGTGATAGTGTATATGACATACCGGTGACAGGGGTGTTCCTGTACTCGAGGAGACCAATATAGGGGTCTGAGGTTTTTTTGGGTCCTCTTGACAGTCTCAACAGCTTTTTCACTAAGCCCATTGGATTGTGGGTATGTGGGACTAGATGTGGTGACTTTGAATCCCCAGTTTTCTGCAAACCCTCTAAACTCTCTTCTGTTGAATGTTGTCTGATATGAGTTCTTGTGGTATACCATGACGTGCAAAAATTGACTTTGTGTGTGTGATGACAGTTTTTGCAGTTTTATTTGGTAACAGATTGACTTCGATGTACTTTGAGAAATGATCTACAATCACGAGGTAGGTTTTACCTTGGTATTCGCATAGATCAAATGCTACTTTCTGCCAGGGGAGCTCAGGTATCTCATGTGGTATCATGGGTTCCTTTTGGTTCTGGCTTCTAAAGGTGGCACAAACGGTAATGTCATTATTCATACCTGGCCAGTATATCACTGATCTAGCTCTATTCTTGCACTTTTCTATGCCTTGATGGCTTTCATGGATTAGTTGTAGCATATCTTTCCTCGTGGATAGTGGGATGATGAGTCTGTTGTCTTTAAATAGGAGTCCTTCGGCTTCACTCAGTTCATATCTTACATTTCAGTAGGGTGTGATGCATGTTGGCACTGATTATCGGTGTTTTGGCCAACCTTGCTTGATTGTCTCTTTTAGAGTTTGAAGGGTTTCATCTTCTTTGGTAGCAGCTTTGAGTTCAGCTATCTTTACTGATGTCGCCGGGATATTGTTGACTAAACTGTGAACCATGACTTCTATGACATCATTGAGGTCTAGATGTTCACCGTCGGTCTTGAGAAAGGCTCTAGAGAGAGTGTCAGCTATGAGCATGTATTTATGTATTTTCCAGGAACATATTTCACTGTTACTTGATACTTCTGTACTCTTATTAAGAGGCGTTGAATCCGGGGTGGAGCTTGGCATAGTGGCTTAGCCATTATTGCTTCCAGTGGTTTGTGGTCACTTTCTACTATGATCTCTCGTCCATAAACATATTGGTTGAAGCGTTCGAATGCAAATACTATGGCGAGAACTCTTTCTCGATTTGTGCATACTGTGTTTCTGCATTATTAAGAGATCTAGATGCATAGATGACAGGGTGTTCATTTTGAATCAAACAAGCTCCAAGGCCCCCTTGTGATGCATCGACTTGCAGAGTTATTGGCTGATCGTTGTCAAAGAACTTAAGGACAGGGCTGCTGGCTAGTGCTTCCTTTATCTTGGTAACAGCTTCATCGTGTTCTGCGAGCCAGATCCATGCAATATCTTTCTTAAGCAATGATCTTAATGGGGCTGTAATTTCAGACATATTGGTTATGTATTGTGACAGGAAATTGACCATACCTAGTAAACGTTGTAGATCTTGCTTGTTGTGTGGTTTGGGCATCTCTAGGATTGCATTGATTTTTTCTGGATCTGGGTGGAACCCTTTGGCGTTTTTAATGTTGCCCAGATATTTTACTTCTTTGACGCGTAGTTGAAATTTCTTCTTGTTGAACTTCATGTTTCGATCTCTGACACGATCGAGGACTTTGATGAGGGTTTTGTCATGCTCTTCTTTGTCTTTAGCAGCGATGATGATGTCGTCATAGACTGCAAGTACACCAGGGATATCTGAAAAATTATCATCAACCATTTTCTGCGCTACGTCAGATGCTGAACAGATTCCAAATGGCATCCGGTTAAATTTATATCTCCCAAATAGAGTGTTGAATGTGCAAAGCTAAGAATATTCTTCGTCAAGTTTCTTGTGCCAGTAGCAGCTTGTCATGTCAATTACAGTGAGCAACTCAGTGCCATTGAGTTTATTTGAGATTTCTTCGGCTGACGGTGGGTTGTAGTACTCTCTTTTGATGGTTTGATTTAGATGTTTGGGATCTAGGCACAGTCGTAGCATTCCATTTTTTCTACTATTACCAGGCTGTTTACCCAGTCTGTAGCTCGGTCAACTTTGCTGATAATTCCTGTCTCCGTAAGATTTTCTAGTGTTGATTTCAAGCGTGGCATTAAACTCAGTGGGACTTTTCTTGGTGGATGAATTGTAGGTTTAGCATCACTTTTAATTTCGATGTGGTATTCACCATTGACGAGGCTAATACCTTTGAAAATATCTTGATACTCTACGAAAATGTTTTGTTCGGTTTGGTGAATTTCACAGATATCATTTATGCTAATGAGGTCGAGGTCACGGCATGTTTGTAGACCAATCAGTGGCTTCGAGTTGTTGATTTCAACGACGTAGAATTCGCTATGAATTTTCTTGTTGTTGTGTTCGATGTTCATGTAGCATTTGCCACGAATTGGTACTTGGTTCCTCCGTAGGCCTTTATTTTGGTGTTTGTCTGGTGAAGAGTTGGTTTGTCATTTAGTTAAATGAACACGCTGAGTGGTATTATATTACACTGAGCGCCAGTGTCGATTTTGAAGCGGATGACTTTGTTGTTTACTTTAATGCTAGTGAGTATTTCGTTTCCGTTAGGCTTGTTTATTTCACCGAGGAAAATTTCGTTGTAGTTTAAAGACCGTCTTGAGTTTCTTGAGGGGTTTCTTGAGTGATTTCGTGGAGTTTATTTCTGTAAGAGTTAGCAAAGCACATTTTGGCGTAGTGGTTTTTGCCTTGACACTTTGAGCACTTTGGCCGTAAGCTGGACATTGGTTAATCAGGTGATGTTTACCACAACGTCCACAAGGTTTTCCTTTTTGTTGAGGGCTTTGCTTTTGGTAGCTAGCTCTCGTAGTTTGGATGGCAGCTGCTTCAGTGGTTGTGTTGCTAGGTTTTTGACTTGTGCGTGGCTAGTCTCGGCTGCTCGGACGGTGTTGATGGCTTTGTCGAGGGTTAGAGTGTTATCTCGTAGGAGGCGTTCTCTTACGGAATTATTGTCGATTTCACATACGATTCGATCCCTTATCAGACTGTTTTGCAGCTCTCCGAACTCGCAGGTTTTTGCTTTATTTCGTAGGTCCACGAGAAAGACGTCGAGCGGTCAGCCATTTTGTGAGCATGTGTTGAACCTTTTAGTCCAGTAGATTTATGGTTGAACCTTGAACTAATTCCCACAAAAGCTCACTCTTCAAAAATATCTTTCCTTTCATGTACAGAACAACATATTAAAAGTCCCATGATCTGAGGCCGGCAACTTAGTAAAATAATGTTTTCTGTGAAATTATGACATGAAAACGAGGCTATAAACAAAATTACAAAATAACACTGCTTTGACCTAACGAATATCATATTTGATTATATAAATCTGCAGCGTGGCTATTAAAATCATGTTAAGTCTTCAACGACCGAAAAAGGAATCCTTTAGGTTACATAGTAATACAAGAGTGTCACTAAATTTACATATGGTTGATATAGTGTACTTTGATTTACAAAGACATTTCTGTCATTTCATACTTTTGTTAATCATCTTCAACATCAACACCACTGTTAGTGCAACCAGTACCTCTACATTGACCATGCCATTGTGCAGTGAAGTCCATTTTACGACAGGTACATCTTGCAGTTGAACAATTTGTGGTACAGTTGCATCGTATCATATTAAGCAAGTTTTCAGGAGCTGCTGGAAGATCAGTTGTTCTAGGTACGATAACATAACCACATTTTCCAACCAAATGCATCAATCAACAATCCTTCGTCTTGACTCTGCCACTGCTTAACTTGAAGAAAGACTCTCAATGAATGATACTTGGCTGCACTAGATGTTGGGGGAAGACTTTGGGGCTCTACCATTCGGCCTTTAGTGCACACCTTCTCGTAGTACTTCTTGTGGCGCAAACTGTCTAGAGTCTCGCCTTTTTTTCCTCCATACATGCAGACCAAGGCATTTTCACCACTCTGGATAACCGTATTCATGCTGACGTTTGAAACTTCAAATGCTGATGCTTGTTCACGGAAATAGTTTGAATGTGTGAATTTCTTAAGAGGTGCCGATTTTCCAAGGCCAAAGGGCCGGGATGTCGTGTCACAACCAGCAATAGCATGAAGAAACAAAATGTTTTTACACAGAGATTCACCCAGCTCTGATCTCACTATTCTCATGTTCCATACTCTTTCCGTTCTACGTTTAGTAGTTTTCAATCCCGAACCCGCCATTAATTAAGTGACCAATACTGCCAAGAAAGCTCATCAAAGTATGGAAAGAGCCAAGTCTAGGAATAATCTTTCGCAGTTTACTGTCTTGAGACTCAGTGTTGATCAGCGAGAATGCCTTATGCCAAAGGGGCTGGTCGTAAGTAACGATAGGATTTTCAATTCCATGTTCTTCTGCATGCTTGCAAACAAAGTGAAGTGCAGAGTTGATACAGTAATGTCACTAGCGTTCATGTCAATCATCGTAAAACAGTATAGATGACTTGCCGGGTATTTCCCTGTGATGGTTTTGCATAAATCCTCCCCAGTTCGGTCGACTAACATCTCTGAATAGCAATGATGATTTCCATAGTACATCCAGATTTGCTGTTGGGTCTTCTACACTGGCAATGGTAACCTCTTTAAACTTGATGTCTAAAGTTGCCTTTCTTGGTTGTGAAACCGGTATAATTTCTATTTGACCAGTTGATAAGATGTCTTGATCTTTAACCTTTTCCTTAGAACTTGGCTTATTTTATTTGTACCTGGTGTTACCATTGCAATTATCCCTGTACCGTGAAATGTACCATGCCCGTCGATAGTTCGGAGTTATGGTCGAGTTATCAAACCCTGTGTAAACTCACCATTATAATCCGGGATTGTAGTCCCTTGGCTTGGCTGCATTTCGTTTGAATGAGGACTTCTTCATATGAAACAGAAACCAGCATGATTAAGCGTGTCTATTAAAAACGCGAGGCAAAGCTGTGATTGAGTAAAACACCCATTCCAATCTGTAAAGGTGCAAAGCAAAGCAGGACGAGTTGACTGCGTAATCGCTTGATAACAAAGCTACTTTCCGAGATGTGTCTTTCCTGAAAACAGTTGATTAAGAAGGAGCTGAAGTGTTGGGGTAAGAATTCAAGATTTTGTCAATGTCACTGTCGATTAACGGATATATGTCGTTTGGTGTTTCAATACATTTTATGTCACTACGTAAAAGTTTTGCTGCTGCTCTTATAACATTCAGTTTCTCATCTTCAGGATTGGAATTTTCTTTCTGCTGGAATTCCTCTAGTATAGACGCAGCAGTTCTTCTGAATGTCACAATACTTGGCATGCCTGGTTGATTTGTGATAATCACATTATCCCCAAAGTGCTCTAGAATCCTTTCTTTCATGTAGCGGTTGCTATATGCGGTACTATCAGTCACGGACTCCGCCAAATACTCCTCCATCTTTTTTATTAAATCTAATACAGTAACTTGGTCATCAATGTTTTCTAAATATTGAGCTACCTTTAAAAATGCATCGTTGGCAGTGTTGTTGATTGGTCGTCCTGATTTGCGCTTTTTGAGCGGTGGTTGGTCATTAAATGGCGCTGGAATTCTCATTTTTGTCCTGAAGTTTGTACTGCATAGATGATGATACATTGCGTCAGCTGCCGGTAGGTCATGCACTTTGGATCCTGATTTTACGGACTCGGCCCAGTCATCGTATCTCACCTTTGCAAGCATTCAAGATAGTGTCTTGAATGTCCATAGTCTAACAGTGCAAACAACACGCCTTGCGCTCTTGTTCTTGATTAATTTCATTTCCGCAAAACAAGCAATCTCTTCTGAAATCGAACTGAACTGAACTTTGTGAGCGAGGGTTCTTGGTACGGGATGACGCTCTTCCTTCTGACGGCGATTTAGAAATATATGATGGATTTGTGTATCGTTTCCTACATGCTATGTGAACGCTGTCACCTTCACGGACGTCAACTGTATCGCCTCTTTCTTTACTAGCTCGGTTTATACCATCTATCCCTTTAGATGTTAGAGCCACCCGTTTGTTCACAATTGATTCTTTACATATTGCACAGTACTGACGCAGAATTTGATCCATCCTATAATGATTCACAAGCAAAATAGTGTTCGACAACACAAAAAGCCTGGTTTTATTTACTGGTTTATGCATATTTACAGCCCTAATGTATCTTTGAACGCGATATTATAATGCAAACATTGTATTTGGTAATTAGGTCGCTAATTATAGCCCCTCTTGTTGGTTTTAACTTAAATTGTGACAATATTGTCGTATTCCACAATATGTCAATATTGTCCCACAATATTGTCGAAATTATTGTGACCCACAATATTGACGTATTCATTCATTGTAAAATGTAATAGCAATTAAATAATACATTCATTAACTCATAGTCTTCAAGTTATCTATTTTGCTTACCTTGAGGAGAACAAAGAAACGTCACATTTTGATGCCAATAATGAGCCAAAGCTTCAATTTGAAGTATTGAAAGGGAAGTCACATTAAATATAATAAATATCCATCTAAACACGTGCAAAATATACGTAAACAAACGTACTTCAAACACGCGTTTGTCTAAAAAACTACCAAGTCAGCGAAAATTAGTACCCAAAACAGCAAGATCAGCATTTTTGACGTAAACAAAGGACAAAATATTAATTAATTTACAAAATATCATTATGCACTTGTTTTTAATCTATAATATTTATATTTGTGCTTTACTAAGTGTTCTAAAAGGATAAAATCTAAAACATTAATTTTTGAGCCTCGTTTCCATGTCGCTCAGATTTTCAATCCAAATGCCTCAAATAAAACGTAATTTACACGATGTTGCCGTGCTAGGATTTTGTGGGACTTTCGATATGTTGTAAAGGGATATCAAATATACTAAAATCAGTTGGAATTTCTTTTGTGGAAATTTGTTCAAGCTTAGAGTGTTTTTGGTCGTAGATTGACTGGACTATTTCGTATGTGACATTTTTCTTAGGGGAGCAGTGTTCTTCGAATTTCTCGATAAGTGGGTTGATTTTACCTTCTTCTTCTTCGGTGAATGTGAATGTATTGTAAATCTCGAGGGTGTCTTCGCCAATCATGTGGAAAAAGATTGCACACTACGTGTCTTAAACTTTTGAAGTGGCACCGCTTGCTTTCGAGTAAAGGTCCCATCTTTGTCGCTATTTCCGCCATCTTTCTATGGCGTTTTCATCTAAGATGAGAGGCTCTAGAGGTTTTAAGTGTCCATGATAAATTATTTTCTGACACCATTTAGTAAAGTGATACAAAGCACGAGAGCTGTCGCGTAAACTTGTTTATTGAACTGACAACAAACTCCTACAAGCTTCGGGGTGTCCCATAAGGGGCAACTATCATTACACTAATAACACAACGACTAAAATAAACACTCGAATTTCATTAACCCATGCCATACACCCGAAACCATGACAACGCATCTTATACCATCCAATAATATCAACTCAACTACTAACCAACCAATCAGACGCTCCAAACGCCTACAAAATCTTTGTAAATAATATATTCTAACATTCTGACGACGGCTCAAAGCACCGAGTTGAAAGCTTAAAAAAATCACTTAAAATCCGGAGAAACTCTTATCCTTTATGTATACACACAGTATATATATACATTGTAGAGACTTTGATAGAGCTTGAGCACTCTAGGATTGTGTAGAGAGTCTTATATGGAGACGCTCACCTTTCTAGGTTTGAGCACTCCGGGGAGTCTACAATACAATCCATGCAATGTGTAACGGTACGTCCTGTGTCCCAAGTGCAGGAGTCATCTTTTTATTATGGTGATAGCCGGGAGGGCACATTGTAATACACTTTGTAAATATATGCATATACACATTGTATAGACATATATACACATAGTATATATATACATAGTGTATATGCACATTGTATATACACTTTGTATGTTTCATAAGTCTAGAATGAGTGCTCTACGATCTTGTAGAGACTTTGATAGAGCTTGAGCACTCTAGGATTGTGTAGAGTCTTATATGGAGACGCTCACCTTTCTAGGTTTGAGCACTCCGGGAGTCTACAATACAATCCATGCAATGTGTAACCGTACGTCCTGTGTCCCAAGTGCAGGAGTCATCTTTTTACTATGGTGATAGCCGGGAGGCCACATTGTAATTTACTTTGTAAAAGTATGTATATACATTGTATAGACATATATACATAGTACATATATACAAAGTATATATATACATTGTATATACACTTTGTATATTTCCAAGTCTAAGAATGAGTGCTCTACGATCTTGTAGAGACTTTGATAGAGCTTGAGCACTCTAGGATTGTGTAGAGAGTCTTATATGGAGATGCTCACCTTTCTAGGTTTGAGCACTCAGTCTACAATACAATCCATGCAATGTGCAACCGTACGTCCTGTGTCCCAAGTGCAGGAGTCATCTTTTATTATGGTGATAGCCGGAGGGCATTGTAATACACTTTGTAAATATATGCATATACACATTGTATAGACATATACACATAGTATATATATACATAGTGTATATACACATTGTATATACACTTTGTATGTTCATAAGTCTAGGAATGAGTGCTCTACGATCTTGTAGAGACTTTGATAGAGCTTGAGCACTCTAGGATTGTGTAGAGAGTCTTATATGGAGACGCTCACCTTTCTAGGTTTGAGCACTCCGGGGAGTCTACAATACAATCCATGCAATGTGTAACCGTACGTCCTGTGTCCCAAGTGCAGGAGTCATCTTTTTACTATGGTGATAGCCGGGAGGCCACATTGTAATTTACTTTGTAAAAGTATGTATATACACATTGTATAGACATATATACACATAGTACATATATACAAGTATATATACATTGTATATACACTTTGTATATTTCACCAAGTCTAAGAATGAGTGCTCTACGATCTTGTAGAGATTTTGATAGAGCTTGAGCACTCTAGGATTGTGTAGAGAGTCTTATGGAGATGCTCACCTTTCTAGGTTTGAGCACTCTGGGAGTCTACAATACAATCCATGCAATGTGTAACCGTACGTCCTGTGTCCCAAGTGCAGGAGTCATCTTTTTATTATGGTGATAGCCGGAGGGCACATTGTAATACACTTTGTAAATATATGCATATACACATTGTAGACATATATATACACATAGTATATATATACATAGTGTATATACATTGTATATACACTTTGTATGTTTCTAAGTCTAGGAATGAGTGCTCTACGATCTTGTAGAGACTTTGATAGAGCTTGAGCACTCTAGGATTGTGTAGAGAGTCTTATATGGAGACGCTCACCTTTCTAGGTTTGAGCACTCCGGGGAGTCTACATACAATCCATGCAATGTGTAACCGTACGTCCTGTGTCCCAAGTGCAGGAGTCATCTTTTACTATGGTGATAGCCGGGCACATTGTAATTTACTTTGTAAAAGTATGTATATACACATTGTATAGACATATATACACAATACATATATACAAAGTATATATATACATTGTATATACACTTTGTATATTTCCCAAGTCTAAGAATGAGTGCTCTACGATCTTGTAGAGACTTTGATAGAGCTTGAGCACTCTAGGATTGTGTAGAGTCTTATATGGAGATGCTCACCTTTCTAGGTTTGAGCACTCCGGGGAGTCTACAATACAATCCATGCAATGTGTAACCGTACGTCCTGTGTCCCAAGTGCAGGAGTCATCTTTTTATTATGGTGATAGCCGGGAGGGCACATTGTAATACACTTTGTAAATATATGCATATACACATTGTATAGACATATATACACATAGTATATATATACATAGTGTATATACACATTGTATATACACTTTGTATGTTTCGCCAAGTCTAGGAATGAGTGCTCTACGATCTTGTAGAGACTTTGATAGAGCTTGAGCACTCTAGGATTGTGTAGAGAGTCTTATATGGAGACGCTCACCTTTCTAGGTTTGAGCACTCCGGGGAGTCTACAATACAATCCATGCAATGTGTAACCGTACGTCCTGTGTCCCAAGTGCAGGAGTCATCTTTTTACTATGGTGATAGCCGGGAGGGCACATTGTAATTTACTTTGTAAAAGTATGTATATACACATTGTATAGACATATATACACATAGTACATATACAAAGTATATATATACATTGTATATACACTTTGTATATTTCTTAAGTCTAAGAATGAGTGCTCTACGATCTTGTAGAGACTTTGATAGAGCTTGAGCACTCTAGGATTGTGTAGAGAGTCTTATATGGAGACGCTCACCTTTCTAGGTTTGAGCACTCCGGGGAGTCTACAATACAATCCATGCAATGTGTAACCGTACGTCCTGTGTCCCAAGTGCAGGAGTCATCTTTTATTATGGTGATAACCAGGGCACATTGTAATACACTTTGTAAATATATGCATATACACATTGTATAGACATATATACACATAGTATATATACACATTGTATATACACTTTGTATGTTTCGCCAAGTCTAGGAATGAGTGCTCTACGATCTTGTAGAGACTTTGATAGAGCTTGAGCACTCTAGGATTGTGTAGAGAGTCTTATATGGAGACGCTCACCTTTCTAGGTTTGAGCACTCCGGGGAGTCTACAATACAATCCATGCAATGTGTAACCGTACGTCCTGTGTCCCAAGTGCAGGAGTCATCTTTTTATTATGGTGATAGCCGGGAGGGCACATTGTAATACACTTTGTAAATATATGCATATACATTGTACATATATACACATAGTATAAATATACATAGTATATATACACATTGTATATACACTTTATATTTCCCAAATCTAGGAATGAGTGCTCTACGATCTTGTAAGACTTTGATAGAGCTTGAGCACTCTAGGATTGTAGAGAGTCTTATGGAGACGCTCACCTTTCTAGGTTTGAGCACTCTGGGAGTCTACATACAATCCATGCAATGTGTAACCGTACGTCCTGTGTCCCAAGTTCAGGAGTCATCTTTTATTATGGTGATAGCCGGGAGGGCACATTGTAATTTACTTTGTAAATTATGCATATACATTGTATAGACATATTTGTATATATCACTTAATATACATTTATACACTTTGTATGTTTAGCCAATGATTGCTCTACGATCTTGTAGAGACTTTGATAGAGCTTGAGCACTCTAGGATTGTGTAGAGAGTCTTATATGGAGACGCTCACCTTTCTAGATATGAGCACTCGGGGAGTCTACAATACAATCCATGCAATGTGTAACCATGCGTCCTGTGTCCCAAGTGCAGGAGTCATCTTTTATTATGGTGATAACCGGGAGGGCACATTGTAATTTACTTTGTAAATATATGCATATACACATTGTATAGACATATATACATAGTATATATACATTGTATATACACTTTGTATATTTCATGAAGTCTAAGAATGAGTGCTCTACGATCTTGTAGAGACTTTGATAGAGCTTGAGCACTCTAGGATTGTGTAGAGCGTCTTATATGGAGACGCTCACCTTCCTAGGTTTGAGCACTCCGGGGAGTCTACAATACAATCCATGCAATGTGTAACCGTACGTCCTGTGTCCCAAGTGCAGGAGTCGTCTTTTTATTATGGTGATAGCCGGGAGGGCACATTGTAATACACTTTGTAAATATATGCATATACACATTGTATAGACATATACACATAGTATATATATACATAGTATATACACATTGTATATACACTTTGTATGTTTCCAAGTCTAGGAATGAGTGCTCTACGATCTTGTAAGAGACTTTGATAGAGCTTGAGCACTCTAGGATTGTGTAGAGAGTCTTATATGGAGACGCTCACCTTCCTAGGTTTGAGCACTCTGGGGAGTCTACAATACAATCCATGCAATGTGTAACCGTACGTCCTGTGTCCCAAGTGCAGGAGTCATCTTTTTATTATGGTGATAGCCGGGAGGGCACATTGTAATTTACTTTGTAAATGTATATACACATTGTATATTCACTTTGTATATTTCGCCAAGTCTAGGAATGATTGCTCTACGATCTTGTAGAGACTTTGATAGAGCTTGAGCACTCTAGGATTGTGTAGAGTCTTATATGGAGACGCTCACCTTTCTAGATATGAGCACTCTGGGAGTCTACAATACAATCCATATAATGTGTAACCGTACGTCCTGTGTCCCAAGTGCAGGAGTCACTATTTCATTATGGTGATAGCCGGGAGGCTTATTGTAATTTACTTTGTAAAAGTATGTATATACACATTGTATAGACATATATACATAGTATAAAATGAACTAAAATAAAATGGACAAGTGTTTGCTGTCGCTACTAGGAGTTTCACGCCGTAGGGCGATCTTTAGGCAACTGACAGATTATATGTTATTTGCTGACTATATACATCGACTAAAAGGTGTTAAGTTAAATGACAGCATCCACTAAACATATCGGAACGTTTATTTAAAATGTTCTTTTTACGTCCTTTCAGGATAAGTAGCCTTTCTTCAAGGCAAAGACGGCAGGTTTTTTGGTGTTTTTGTTCGGAGGTGGAAGTTGTTTGATGAAGTCCCTCTTAATGTTGTAGTTACGTTTGTTTTCTTTCAGTGTCACGTGTATTTAGAAAGTTTTGTCTCGTTGCGGTATTTAATGTTCGTAATTGATTTAAATAAACGTTCCGATATGTTTAGTGGATGCCGTCATGTAACTTAACACCTTTTAGTCGATGTATATAGTCAGCAAATAATATATAATCTGTCAGTTGCCTGAAGATCGCCCTACGGCGTGAAACTCCGAGTAGCGACAGCAAACACTTGTCCATTTTGTTTTAGTTCATTTTATCTTACGCTCTTCTAATATATAGAATATTGAGCGCTCTTTTATCCAGGAATACTATCCATAATAATACACATAGTATATATATACATAGTCATATATCATAATATATCATTATCATAATATGCCTGGGTTACCAATTTTCAAATATATACATAGTATATAAAAGATAAAAGTTTCTCCGGATTTTAAATGATTTTTATTGAGCTTTCGACTCGTTGCTTGGAGCCTTCATCAGAATATTTATTTACACCTGCTTTTAGCTTGGAGACGTTTAGAGCGTCTAATTGGATTAGTGGGTGGATAAATGTCTAAACGTCTCCAAGCTAAAAGCAGGTGTAAATAAATATCCTCATTCTGATGAAGGCTCGAAGCAACGAGTGAAAAGCTCAATAAAAATCTATGCTCAATAAAAACTATGCTCTAAGCTCAATAAAAACTATGCATTTTTTCATGTTTGAATTATAAATGATATAACTGTTTGGAACATAGACTAACTCTTAATTAATTGGCGAACGTCACTATTGGTGAAACAACACGCGATTTAATTGGCATAAAATTATTTTTGGAGGTCTGTTAATTTTTTATAATGAACGGGTTTATTAAACGTAATTTCACAAAAACATAAATAAATTTCATGATGAAAAATAAAATTAAGATATGAGTTAAAAAACGACAAATACCATTCCTATGACAAGGCAAAGAATCATCTATATAATGAAGGAATAAAACCAAAGGGAAATTAAAACAGCAAAATCGTGTTATTATACTCATGAAATTCTATTTAGTTTTACTGTTGATATTTGTTTGTCTATCTGTTGTCAATGATAGTTATAAGACAGTAAACTATAATGCCAAAGAAATATGAAACTTTTGTAATCATTGTCAACAATAAGACTAGACTTGAACAACAAGTCGATTTTGAGAAATGGAAATTATACAAAAAATGAGATGACTGGCTACTTACAAACTTAAATGGTCATATTTTGCATTGAATTATCTAAAAGTCTTTCGCGCAATGGGTCTGGGTTCCTTTTTGAGGGAGAGTTTTGTGTGAGCTTTGTGCAATTTTTCTATAGCTTCTTAAGATCTTCCTACAGTAGATGAATCTATTATTCACGCCGCTCAGTTGTATTGTGCAATGTGCTTTCTTTGCAATCAAAAATAATTTATCATCATCATAATTATCATTATTAGTATTATTATTATTAAAAATATGTTATACGTAGCAATTAACTATAACGATACATAGTTATACCAAAAGTTCTCACAAAATTTACACTTAAACAAACGATTTTTAAGAAAAAGATCATTGTGATTATATGATACTCAAAAATTTGACATCTCACCAATTAATATACTGTAAAACTGTGACAACTTACTACATACATTACAAAATTGATTACAAATCACTATAAAAAAGAAAAATCCAGTTAATTAGTGGAGATATTGTTTTTGTGCGCTTTAACATAGTTATTTGCACAAAAACACTCTTTGCACATAAACCATTCTTTTTCAATGAGTGGTATCTTATCATTCGTATAAGTCAATACGAGGATTTGTAAGCTCTGAAGATTTTCCAAATTTTCGACTTCGTCTTCGTTGATAGTAGCGTCGTAAATATTCACTTCTTCACCATTTTCGTCCATAATCAAGACGACACAATGACTCTTCTAGGCAGTGATATAAATCATAAGTCCTGCTTTATGCTGCGACATTTTAAATTCATTAATAGCTGTATTTAGAAAATACTGCTTTCTGCCAACACCGACCTCTTTTTTGAAGATTGATGTTAAGAAGCCTTTTTTTTGTAGGGCAATAAGTATGTTTGTACATGGCATCATCGTCGTTTTTTTTAGTTTTGCTAGCACTTTCTTCATTGGCTTTTCCCAATCCACATTTACTTCCTTCATTAGTTTTTTCCAACCCACATTTACTTCATTCATTAGTTTTTTCCAATCCACATTTTCTTCTTTCATTTGTTTTTTCAAATCCTCATATTTCAGCAACTCCAAAATTATCATCACAAACTTGGTCCCCAACGAAATCTGACCCAATTTTTGAATCAGTTGTACAGGACAAAAATAAATTTGTAAGATAGTCAACAACAGTTTTAGGTTAGCAAAGGTACATGGTGCAAATTTACAGAACAACGCTTTTCCATCGTTTTTCCTGATTTCTCTTGAAATTGAGTCTGCTTTCTATAGAAATCAGTTGGGTACAATTCAATACATGAATAAGCACGTCCCTACTAGTTACGTCCTAGCTACTAGGCACGTTCCAGCTACGCCCCTGTAGTTTTTACTCAAATTGAGCTTTTTTTGCCTCGTTGTTCACTTAAATGGTAAATTATCTCCTGAATTTATAGCATGCAGATTTTAATTGGCAAAGTATAAAATACAACAGAGGATAAATGACATATGACAGATGCACAATTTTTTAACTTAAAACGTTGTTTCTTAAACGTATTTCCTCTCTTATGATGTTTCTTATAGAGTATAGGATATTATCATGTGATTCATGACTTATACTAAGAAAAGTATTCTGAAATTATATTGTCTATAAAATAATCACAACAAATATACTCATACATTGTACAGTGATGTACACGAAATATTCCATCAAAATGGTTGCGGAAGATTTGAAATTTTAGATAGTATAGAAAAGGTCAGTTATTGTTTCGTCATTGAGCAAAAATGTGTCATCGTTTTGAATAGCTTGGTGTTAAGAGCTTTTTCAGTCAGCAAAATTCTTAATTAGAATGCAAAATGTCCTGACGAAATTGTATAAAAAATGTTTACCCTTTTGATGAATTTTAAAGAATGTGCGAAAGGTTGTAAATCTTGATTGCTCTTTAAATGATTTAAGCCGTTACTATCGACATTATAACTCGAGTGTACACCGTTTATTTCAAGCTCCTCGGATGAAGATTCAGTAATCTCATTTGTTGGAACAGCAGGACCTACCTCCATCTCATAGTATGTGTCATATGATCCATCGTCCTACAGGTTAACAAAAATTCAATAAATAATATTGACAAGAATTAAATTTTCAAAAATTTTCCATGAAAGTATATATTGTAAAAACTGAAAAACACTACAATACTTTGTCCATCTCCAATGACGTAGATTTGCTCTTGCATGATTCATTAACGATTTTAAATTTATCATTGTCTTCATCAATTATTTTAATTAGTTGAGCGAAGTCACGTTCCTGAGACTAAAGAAACAAAACATTATAGGTTCCAAGGACACAGCTGCTATACATTTTCGTGACTTTCTTCTAACTGAATTTGGGTTGACGTGTTTTTTAGTATTTACTTTACGCATTGTAACAACACACAAAAAATCTGAAAATAAGTTAGTAAAAAAATTGCACCTAATTCCGACTCACATAAAAAATACCCTTTGCAATAGGTTCTAGTAGTTTGACATGGATTTTGTTTGGTCTAAGACATAAAAATGGTTATTTGAGAATCTTAAGCAACTAAGATTAAGTTCAGATAGTGTTAGTACAATTCTTTCTTTCTATAATACAAGTAAGAACAGGAAACATAAAAAACACTGCTGAGGAGCAATATTCATATATGCATGTTATAGTTCACAGGAAACAATCAATTTCAAAGTAGCTCGATACGCCAGAACAGGAATATATGGATATATGCCCCTTTTTGTAACAAAAGCTTTTCTACAGTTGTGTTAGTTGGTCTACAATTTTAGAACTAAAAGGAAATTATGGAAAATTTACAGTTTACTATACCAGAGAGATTGTATCGTTAGAGACATCCTTGTAAAATTCTGTCTATAAAATAATAATTTCATAATTAACATAATTATGTAAATTAGTTCCGTTTGTGTCTTGTTAAGGTTGTAATATTAAAAACAGCAGCTTTTTTTGTATTTATCATTTATTTAAGAAATTAAAAGATAATTTGAAGATACCTTACCGAATAGGCTTTTTTTATGAGGCATCTTTGCACTCTTTCGACGACACTGTATAATTATATTGTATAATTTATAATTTAGTTGCTATAACTTAAAAATTGTTGCACAATTGTATTCTGCTCCAATAATGTGTAAAATACCTTATCGTCAATTGCTTCATCATTTTCGTGCCCAGGCTCTCCACTTATGCTATCTTGCACACCTGAAAGCAACAAGTAACAAATGAACACCATTGATAAAGTATACACTTGTATCCATACATTTAAACTTTAATTGGATGTTTAAAAGCTATAAAACTAGGGCCTCAGTGGTGAAATATAGTTTAAATATCCCGTACACGAAATACTCCTCTAAGCATTTGCCATGAGTCTCAATATGAACAAAGCATTAACATTGAAATTGTGCAAATTTAAAATTTTTTTCCAGTATAAAAGAAAAGCTGATGGTAATCGACATGCTGAGATATTGTAATATTGAATTAAAAAGCTTTCAGTGAATACTGTTTTTATACACTGTACACAATGGACAAAGAGGCTTCATGCCAATTAAAAAAATGTAAAAGGGCAAATCGAGGGAATATTTCTTTGGCGGCTTGATAAAATTGTCATTGCTATACCCTTAGGTAAACACAAAATTCTAGGATTTTACCATCTCATACGCATAATTAAAAAAATCATGATAAAAAAGGTAAAAAATTACAAAAATTTTCTTCTTGTCGTGATTATGCATTACTTTCTTTATATTGAATTATAGTATAATATATCACCATGTTATAAAAATAGTTTTGTTTTATATAATTTCGTAAATCTAGATACACCTCATGCACGGTACACCTCATGCAGTTGTATTTTCCTCCCATCATCCACACTCTAAACACATTCCAATTAAGATTTGGATCTTCAAAAATTCCCCTAGACTATCACCGAATATTGTATTGTTAATGGCCTGCTTTCACAAATCAACTGACCTCGTTATCCTTGTATGACGAAGTATTATTTATAACTGACTTGTCAGTATGTTCCTTGGCTTTGTGAACTGTTGAAAAATTGCCTCTGGCTAAAAAATTTATGAAGTCATGTAAAATAAGAACGCCAACCACACGTCTGTGCCAACAAAATATAGAAGATATAGCTAATAAATGGAAAGACTGAATTAGTCTGGAGAATCAGTAGTGAACCAATTCAAGGTAGCATTGATGTAAATACTCAAGCAATTGTTTCATACAAAGTAAAAAATCACGTAGGTGGTCATCTATGACAACATCCAGTAATGACCAGTGTCATCCAGTGATGATGAATGACATGTAATAATGTTGAAGCAAGTGCGTAAGTTAAGTGATGATTTTTTTCGTACAAATATTGACACAATGTGTGCAATCACAATCAATCCGGTGAAATGAAAGTGAAATCGTAAATAAGTTGATTATAAAGTTTTTACTAAAGCCTTTATCTGGTCAGAAAAAATCCAAGATAATTTCAAAAATTTTGAATTTACCTCAAAAAATGTCCAAAAGTTTAAAAATTTGATCAGAAATAAAAACAAAGTATATAGTCTAATTTTACTCACAATATGCGCAGTGTTTCAATGATATTCAAAAAATAATTCAGAATAATAAAATTCAAGAATTTCACTGTTTTGTGAATTATAAATTTAAATCTAGAACTTAAAATAGCATGCCAAATCTCATGTTATAAAAATGTTTTCCTTGAAGTTTTTTACAGAATCGAAGAAAGAATGCGAGTCTTGATGATTTGTCAACTAATTCGAATGGTTGCTATTGACATTATGACCTGAGACCAAACCATTAATTACAGGTTTCTCAGTTGAGCATTTAGCAGTATCATGAGTTGAAACAGATGAATGAGCATCCACATAGCATGTGTCAGCTTTAGCCCATCAGGCTACAAGTAAACAATCAATCTTGTGGAAAATATAAACTCAATATATAACTTACTGAAAGTTCTCCTTAAATATATATACATTGTAAAGAAGACTGAAAAACAGTACAGTACCACGTCTGTCTCCAATGGCGTTGATTTGCTGTCTGATAATTTATTAAGGGTGCATGGCACTTGATCATTGTTTTCACCAATTAATATGCCTTGAGAACTAAAGCCATTGTCCTGGGAGTAAATATACAAAACATTATAACTGACAAATTTACAGGCCTCTATATAAGAGAGGTTGTTTTCTTAGAGACATCTTCCCACACTTCTGTCTTTAAAATAGTAACTTCATAATTTACATAATTTATAACTTACTAACATTAATCTATAAAATACTTCTTTCATTTTTCTTTCAATAGACTAGGATTTTTTAGGAGTTTTGAAATATTTTGGGACGTAGAATTTTAATTAAATTACAGTTGTTGACACATAACAGCACGGCTCATGAAATGTTAAGCTTTCACTAATCAACGAACCTCATCAACTACGTGTTGCACACTGTCCTTTACAATGGGCTCATTTTCCTCAGCTATCCTGGACTGATGTCTGCTTTCCTAGGAATTTTGATGAATGTGATGTGAAATTAGAGCACCATCCACAATTATTTTCAAAAATAAATAGGCATACTTTTGGATCTGCATGTTGTTCTCCTATTTCTTGCACTGCTTGTGCTTTCAACGTTTCTTTCCCATGTTGTGACTATATGCAATAAATAAATATTGAATGAAATAGTTTCATACGCAGCTGCTATGTGAAAGGAAAGTTTTAAGTTTGGCCATCCACATTAAAATTTGTGAAAATAGCAAATAACTGCACAAGAATAAAATTTGCCAATGAACAACAATTTTGTGAGCTAGCGGATATGGAACCTAGAAAAATCACCTCCTTTTCGGGTTTAAGGAAGAGCTTTTTGTAAAAGTATTTTCGACCAATAAATGATTTCGCCACATAGTTATGAAGTTAAACTACACTGTTACGGCCCCGTAGTTTTTACTTAAGTCGAGTTTTTTGTCTTCTTGCTCACTTAAATGGTAAATTATCTCATGAATTTACAGCATGCAGCTTTTAATTGGCAAAGTATACGATACGACAGAGGCAAATGACATATGACGGATGTACATGTTTTTAACCTAAAACGTTGTTTCTTACTCGGAGCAAAGCTTCTTGCAAAAAATGTTAACAAGAATTAAATCTTCAGAAGTTTTTTCCGTAATAAATTAGGAAATTCTTGAATCATGCTGAGATAACATGTGAAAGTGGAGTACATGGGCAATGCAATGAAGGAGTTTACTTTCTTGCTCATTCAAATCATTGCTAGGAAATATTTTTCTTATGAGATGAATAAGAATTCTACTTTTATGTTATAAAAACTGTCCTGATTATAACAATCTCGATAATTGATCGGTAAATTTTCCCCTGTGCAGCCCCTTCCCCTGTCAGAATATTTGTACTGCAACAGCTGACATATTTCTATTTGCTTAAAACGTCTTAACCTATGTTATATTTGGAACATTGATATATTTCCTTAGCTATCACCATCTGTGATCTAACTGCTTTTAGCAATCAACTTTCCTCATTAAGACTTTCTCTTTCGACCTCATTTGAGTTCGGTAGATAGCTAAATTCCTGAGCTATCAACAATTCTTGTATTTCTGACTAAAAGGTATGATCAAAGAACATCAAAAGCAATATGAATACTCTCCATACTATCATCTGAGAAAAGCGTAAAACATACCTTTTTATCACTACTTAGTTTACTGTGATCGTGCTTTGCTGGTTCTTTTATCCCTTCTTTCGCAAAATCAACCTGTAATTGACGAATAATTGTTAACAATTTTCTTTACCAAAGTAACAAGAAAATTTCTCATGGCACGTCGTAAAGTATGTCTTTATTAGCAGATGCATGGTCTTCAGTTCGAGCTATCGCTTTTTCAGAGGTTTTATTCAAGATATAGTACGCCTAAATGATTGTTATGGTATGAATACACACAGGATGAGTAGTTTCTGCCCAATTTCACAGGTTGGCAGTGACAAAGTATAGGCAAAAAACAGTGTTTCATTATCGGCTGTTAATTGTCTTTATATTAAACTCGTAGTAATACATCATTTTCCTTATATTTAATAAGAGTTGTATTATCAATGGAATAGATGTAATAGAAAACTTTTTTATACTAAAGTATGATGTATACAAGCCCCACACCCTTATTCATCTTTAAACTGTTTTGGACACTTCAATCTCCAACTTTTTGCATGAAAGAATTCTATCGTGGAGCATACAATCTGATAACATTGCTCATTATTTATTGTCTTTTCTTTTCTACGTAGCGATTGAAAACGTTATAAATAGCTTCCAAAAAAACGCAGATGTCCATCTCAGATTCACCCTGAATTAAATGAGACAATATTATCATTTCTGTTCCGTTAAGTATTATAACACGTTTCATCGTATGTGCGTTCACAAGTTTTATTTGCTCCGAACTATGTTTTATAGCTTGGTCTCTAACTATGTGTAGAAAGATTTGTGTAAATCTATATCCGCAGTTACAATTCAAACCTTTTTTTTTCATCTTGTTGTAGTAGTAAAATACATTATTCCTTTATATTTCAGTCGGCAAAAAGCTGCTAAAACCCTCACAACAGCCACAGTTTCACACAAAGAACCACTTAGGTAATGCGGAAGAAAGCAAACGGGGGGATCATATTCATATTCATATTTTACTTTGTTTAAATCAATCACAACAGATTTCAATAGTAGCTAATATCATAACATGCGTGTATGAATATTAGCCCACTAATTGATCTTCAGTAGTCATTGCTAGCTCACAAAATAGTCATGAAATACCACGCTTGATGTATATCTATCTTTCCCAACAGTAAATCAAGCTTTTGCTTGTATTTAATACATCATGTGTACCTCACAACTGTTTTCATTCGATACATCTTCCTCCAATGAAGGTTTTTGCAAATGTTCATTGGTCACTGGTGCCTTTGCCATGCTGACCTGACATAAAAAGTCAATTTCACATCAATGATTAATCTCTCATGATACATCCAACATAGGGTTCATTTCGTTCAGTAGCAATCTTTTCTAGTAATGACTTTGATCACATGCAAAAAAATAGAAAATTTTACCACGGTATACTTTATGTTGGCAATATCGAGGGCCTAGTCTCCCCTCCCAATGAACAGAGGTAATGCTAGCAAAATTACAAAAAAAATCTGTGTGGAAACTATGAAGGCCAGAAAGGTGGAAGGCAATGCGTATTGACTATCTAAATATGTTACTACCAAACCCAACTGTTAACTTAATCTTTTATTTTTTTCCGGAAAATAATGTTTATTTTGGCCACTTAATTTGCTTCTAAATGTGCTTCGTAGTGTCAATGAAATTATTGTCACTAGTTAAAATATTGAAATTGGCTATGAACCAGGAATGGCTACAAAGTCTTAAATTTATGCCAGTCGAATCGAAAATAATGGAACTTGTATGAAAACTATACATTACCTTGTCAAATGTCACTTAATGGTTGTCCTTCGAAAGGTAGCTTATAACAGGAAATGGTGTCGCGAATAATGTATCTGTTGATTGATGTTGTGATAATGTAGAAGTATTCACATGAAAAAATGTAATTTGATATAGCCGGTGATATTGAAAGCATTCGCTTGTAACAAATCTCTTCTGATTGAGAACGTTGACTTGTCATTTATTTGGTTTGTTTTTTTAACTGCGCAATACGGACTTTGATTTGCTTTATTACACAATGATGATGCAATGTCGGTTGTGATTGATTAAGAGTCAACAGATAGTTATCGATACGTAACATACACAACCAAAACATTGTAAATTATCTGTAGGTGACGTAATTTTTAATATGAAAATTGTAAACGCAAAAAGTATTATGGAGTAATCTATGAGATTTGCAAGCATTTCAGACGGAATGAATTCTTGAATTCTTTAAAGTAATAACAGGAAAAACACTGATGTGAATAACATGACAACACTGACAATTGAGAAATGTAGTGAATCAAAAGAAATCTGTCGTGAAATTAAGAGAAAGACGGGTATGACTCGAATGATGCGTTTCATGAAGTCCTTCCGTGGTGACATAAAATTGATAAATCACGTTTGGAGCCAATGCATGAAATCTAAAATGAAAACATTCATACATATGCAAAAATCGATTGTAAAAGCGTAAAGACAAAGAAGCTCTTTGTTTGAAAAAGTACTCTAAGCCTCGAACATGCCAAACTTACAAGCACTTTGCATTCCTAAATTGCTGGGAACGCTGTTATTCTGAGCTTGGCTAAAAAATAGTTTGACTTCTACGATTCTGTTGACGTTTTAACAGCTACTGTGCCTTTTTGGAACATATCTAGACTATTTGGTAGACGAACTCATTTTAAATTCAATTGACCAGAGAGTAAAAACTTTGAAGCTCACGCAATCTGCATAAAACACAATACAATGCATTAAGTCCAATATCCTACACTAAACAAGACACTTTCAGCTACTACAGCACTGTTTCCTTGAACTCCTGATCTTTTCAAGATGTGCGTAAGTGTTTGAATTGATTTCCAAACTGAAGTCAAGCCTCAGTTTATAAGAACATCGGTTCACATGATTGTACATTCATATGTAGATGGAGTTGAGTCTTGCAAAATGATTTTTCCTGCCATCTTCATAATGTACTTCTCCATGCTTGCCAGTCTTTTGTACGCATACAAGCAACTTGACCTGCTCAGGATCTTGAGACCCTTCAGTCGTTCATCATTGTCCAGGGAATTCTGCATTGCCATTGTCGTTTGGAGTTCTTGTATTCTAAAAAAATGGCAGTAAGCTGCAAAAGATGATGCAGACGAGATTATTCCTGCTTTCACTACTGTAAAGACAAGCTTGTCCACACAATTAATGAGGACTGTGTTAATAGAGAAAACATTACTTACATACATGCATATCCTTGTTAGTCACACAATGCAATTACTTGCATATTGTTGAACTAAATACAATAAGGTTATAATAAATAATAGGAACAACACAAAATTGAACTTGTTTGGTGCTCGTACAGCTGAAGGAACATAAAATTGAAAGAATCCAAGCCTTGTACAACAGAGGAAACCCATTCACCCGCAAAAAATAATATTTCATTTGAAAGCATTCAAGCCGTACAGTACATTGGAATATACGAGATTTATGACGATAAAATTTGACGTAAGAAAGAGTACGAACGAAAGATGCGTCATTACGTAGTTGCACTTCAAGTGCTGAAAGGAAAATTTGATGAAAATAAAGCTTTTCATTTATTTCTATCCTTAACTCCTTCGCTAGCTGTCTGTAGAGTTTCGTCATGAAAGCCTAATTGATATAGTTAAGTACTTCCATTCTCCTAAGTACATCATAAGCTTACTCGATAGAAATTAAATAACACTTTTGGGGTTTACTTTTGATGTAAAGGAAGTTCCAACAGTCAACAATGCATCATTACAATAAAACTTTTTCTTGTCTCACATTTTTGTTGAAAGTATTCTGTGTATCTGTGAAGATAGTATTTCTGAGTAATGATTGCAAATGTGATCGCCTACATGGACTGAGCTAATTGGATGATAAGAGTGTTGCTTTCGTTCACTCGAGATCTATGATACCGTGGATAGCTTTAAACGATTTCGTTTATCTACAAAGATCTACGAAGGAAAAAATGGAATTGTTACTTGTTTCAAGCGGCTATATAGTTATTTTGAAAACCAACTGTTTTTCTTCTAAAGAACTGGTACTTTAATCTACATTTATCTATGCAGGTTGTGAACAGGATTTGCAGAATATTAGCAAGGATTCAACTGTTTTAAAACTTCTCTATCTTTATCCTATATTCAATTTCGTGCTGTGAAGAGAAATAACTAGCCGAATACCAGCTTTCATTTTACCAAATCATTAATTATTTCACGTCCTGAAATTGAAAACCTTCTTGGGCGCATCCAGAATTGCTTAAAAGATATCTAAAGCATATAAAAGTAATGATGTAAACAATTTCCGTATCTGTTCAAAATAGATAGTGAAATACAAATGAATTATAAAACCATGTGTGCGGAAAGCAATAGCTAACAAATCATCGGGCCTTCCCTAGAACGCTAATTGGGGGATGTGTGTTTTATTCATATATTCATCATCATCATCATCATCAGCCGTTCACGCCACTGCTGGCAGATGGCCTCTACAACTTCTTCCACTCGATTCGGTCTTTAGCTCTCCTCATCCAGGTCTTTCCAGTTTCCTCTTCGATCTCGTCTCTCCATCTTCTCTTTGGCTTTCCTCTTCCTCTGGTGCAGTTTCTTGGGTACCATTCATATATTAAGATATGCCTACTGATTTCTTTTGAAAGCAATTCACCTAAGGAATTAAGCAATTCACATTCAAAATTAAATATATGAATATACACCCCCACCCCTATTAACGTTCTCGGAGTGCCCTAAAATTGTAGTACTTGTTGTGTTAAGATAAATTATTCTTTATATAATGAAGTCTACCAAGCTCTTGAAAATTGTTACTGTTTAACAATTTACGTATTTATTTCATTTGAAAATTAGTTGGAAATCGGAAAATTTTCAAATATTTAAAAATCAATAAAAGCAATAGTGGTTCCACGTGGTGTAATTGAGAATATGTTTCACAAACTATTTATGTGACGTCTTTCACCATAATACAGTGAAAAGACGTTTTACACGTAACGTACTTTACAGTTTAAGCCGACAATAATCACAAAAGAAAACCACATCACAAAAAATCCACAGTCAATTTCCATTACAAGGATAATCACCTAATTTTGTTACGTCAAACTTCGAATGTTAAGTTTCCTTGAAACCTTCGAATTTGAAATTTTTTAAATTTTATTAAAACATGAACTTTTTAGTAACCGGTTAACTTACAAAAGTTCTGACATGTAAATTATAAATAACTAATTTATACACATTTATTTACAACAAATAAACAATTAAGAACTAATATCTACTTACGGTTACTTCATATAATACTTTGTGGTAAAAGAAATTTTTAAAACGTTCGGTCATGCAACAAAAATGTTAGTAAGATCCACAGCTTCTTAGGACGTAATTAGGAAGTGGTGTTTAGGATTCATATCATTGTTCATAAAAAATTTTTTAGACAGATTGTCCCGTCGATTTTTTAAGGTTAAAATATTCACGTAGTCCAAAGCTTTTTCATATTTAATGACGGTATAATTCTTCTCAACGCACGTTTTTATAGCTACTACTTCAGTTTCTTCCCATAAAAAATCAGGGCTGTTAAAGTGCCATACTTTGAAGGCATATTCATGTACAGATCTTATGACAGTGGTATATACTATTAGTAAGTTGTTTATATTAGCATTTGATCGTTTTAGTATTTTTAACATATACAATCTTTTCATAGCTTTATTAGCAACATAGTCAACGTGTTTGTTCCATTTCATATTATGTTGAATAATAAGTCAAAAACAAGAGACGATTTTACCCTTTCGATCTCAAATCCTCCAACATGTAAAGGTGGAAACGTTCTTTTATGTTTAGAAACATCTACGATTAGTTCTTTGCACTTAGATACGCTAAGTTTCATTTTGTTTTGAGTTCCATGTGGGATCCTTTCGGTAGCAGTACAGTCATCGACTAATTTCCATTGACCCGGCCACCATTCTGAAAAATCTTTAATCATTACTTGGAAAAGTATCGGACACAAATTTGTTCCTTCGGTTACACCACTGTTGACGGCTCGCCATTTAGGACGCAATCGTTTAGTTTCATGTGTTGTTTTCTTTCAGTTAAGAAATTTTTTACCCAGCTATTTATTTCTTCAGAGACTTTCATGTTTTATAAAACTTCTTTAGTAAATTCTTTAGTAAAATTCTGTGGTCGATAAGATCGAAAGAGTTTGAAAAATCTAGCATCGAAACTTGCACTGAGTTACCGGTTCTGTCAGTTTCACAAAGCAGGTGGTGAAAGAAACTGATGAGATCGTGAGAAGGAGAAGAATTAGGAATTGATCTAAATTATTTTAGATCAATAACTTCCCATATGGAATTAAAAAACCCAATACATGAATTCTTAATATTTTCACTCCTCTTTCTTTACTGACAACATGGCGGCCAATTGCGCGAGGACAAGTTTTGCGAGAGTGAGCCATTGAGTTCTATAATAACTGGAAGGGCTAAGTGGACTAGGGCGATGTTGTCTAAAACATGGATGCCAATTGACCTATTTCCGCTGAAATGTTCGCTTTGCAAAAAAAATTACTCTCGACCTCCCCCTGTCATTTATAGTAAATTATATAGGATTTATTAAAAACAAGCACAATATCTTTTTTGGTATGTCTATTATAATGCTAACACTTTTATCGTTCAATTGTTGAATATCGTAATGAGCACAAAAAGGAACATCTCACTTTAACAGGTAAGATATATGCTTGATTTGTTTGTTCATCAAAGATTGAAAAGCAATTAATACTCTTAAAAAGCCACAAAATCTAGAAAACCGTATTAAAAACACTGACTTGCGTACCAAATATACTGATATTTTCCTGTTTTTGGTTATGAAATTCAATAATTTTACCCATCTATTGGCAAAATAGTTTTGTTGATGCCAAAATAGAGCCTGTACAGTTTCTCAGTGGATAGATGACATGAAGAAACTGCTACCTCAAACAGTAACCATAAAATGGAGCAGAATTTGTTCTGATCTATTTGCTGACAACATGAAGAGATAATGAGGTAGCAAAGTGTTTCAGGAATATGATGCAGTATTAACACCATTTCAACATTATTTTAGGAGTTTTTGACCATGGTCTAATTTTATGGATGGAGACAATGTATTAAGGATTCCTTGAATGCTTTGAAAGGAAAGTAAAGGTAGCAAAGAAAGATGGCGAGGCAAGGTGGCTGTAAGCGCTTGGATACTTGATGCAATGTTAATTCACAGTACTGTAAAATGGCCATTAAGTTTGTGTTCATGTGGATATTGATATTGATACTGAGATTGATGATTTATGACTCACTTTTTATAAGTAAATGGTCCAATCATGTTATACCTTTACTAAAATATTTCTGTAGAGTGTTGTTTAAATGTAAATAATATCTAATGAATGCTATATTGAAGCATTAAAGAAAACTTTACAGTTGTAGTACTATATATTTCTTCCTAACTTTAGTTTTTGCCTTAAATGACATTTTGAGCTATTTACTTAATATAGCAAAGAATGGAAATGTGGCATTTGCTTTATTTCCTGCTTTTTTCAAAACTGGAAAACTTTTCGACTTTTCCAAGTGTTTCTTCAATATTTTGCATCGTCAGTTTGTTCATGATATGGATGAGAAACAGGTAGTACAAATCTGTAACTATGTAATTTCTAAAAAGTCTTTAAGGTTACTTTAAATGATAGATCTAAATTTTTAAATGTTAAAGGTTACTAGGTAATTTGTATACAATATTTATTTTTATTTATCAATGACCTATACCCATCATCACTTATGCAAACTTGAGTCTTTTAGAAATTTGAATGAAAATTAATCACAAAAAATCAAAAATATTGAGTCAAGAGGTAACTTTCCAGCCATTTATTCATTTATACAGAGTGGCGTGCGTATACAAGAGCAAATCTTACAATTGTGACGAAAAACCAAAAGGCCATTACATGAAAGAAGGCAAAAAAGTAATGAGAATGAATGACTCAAAATGAGCTAGCACTTCTAACGGCAACCGTACAGATAATCCAAGATGTACTTTTTCTTTGTATAAACCATAAAGTTTAATCTGGCAAACAACTTTGAATGTTGACGTCACTGCGTCGTGCATCCGCGTTGTTATGTAGCCAGCAAAAAGCCTCTTCGTTGGTAGTTATAAAACGGATCTTCGTAGGAGCAGACAAGCACACACAGTTGACTCTCTGTAATGAATTTCAGTTTTTTACCTTGATTTTAGATCATAAATTTGCTTGTCAAATGCCAAATAAGAAAAATTCTTTTTTCTCACTCTTTCTTTGGGGGAGAAATTGCAAAATTTTCTGCAAAGTAGTCAATTTAGTAAATGCCAGCGGAAATAGGTAAATTCCTCCATTTTTTTTAAACATTTGACAACTAAAGCCGCGCTTGAGATAGCAGCTCCAGTTATTATAGAACTCAATAGAATGAGCATACAGTATAATACCTAAATAGTGATTTAGTCTACTGATTCAATAAAAGACAATTTTAGGACATGGAAATATTTGTTAAAAAAATTGATTTCAAAAGAAAGCAAATATCTTTACTATTTACATAAATCGATGAATATAAAACTTTAACAAATTACTTGGCTGCCTCTAATTTTACCAAATTAGTTAAAAGCATGAGGGGCGAATCATTAAGTTCTATTAAATTACTTGGACGGGAAAAGGGCCTGAAACATGTTGTCAAGAACATGGATGCCAAAATGATTTTACAGAAAGCAAAACCAATGAAAATAATGATGAAAACAATCACGATTGCAAAGAACACAACCACTGACATCACGAGCTACCGCAGGCTAGTGTCCAGGACCCGGCATATCAGAATGCAATTTTCGTCAAAACGGTATTTTTAACAACCGATATTTTCACTTCTATTATACTTATTAGAAAAAACAAACGCTCATCACACTCAGTGCATTCTGAAATTTTAACTCATACCAAAATTTATAAAGGGGAAGCTTTATTTCATAAACATGTTGTAGAAATTTCACCAATTGTCGCAATTCGTTTTATTATAGATAGTGAAGTTTGCATAAATCTACTGATTTCTATCAGTAGTTCATTCGCAGTTTATATCCTGGGATAAATGCTTTTGGTAGTTGGTAGCTCATGTCTATCATCAGTGCTCCCTTGTAAGCAAATATAGGTTAGAAGTAGCCAAATTTTAGCAAAAGACCAAATTCGTTTCTTGAGTTTCTTCGTTATGTAAAGCATTCAGTGAACTTTAATATACACTGGAACAACATGTCAGAGGGGGAAATTGATGCCAGATGATGGCAGCCATCCAGGTCGCTCTAGTCCTTTGGTAAACTAAACAGAATTTTTATTTTTATAAATTTTCAAAAGTGAACTTATCCTTGACATAGCTAATCGTTCAAACGACCCAAATATTTTAGTTCCATGATAAATACACAAACTCAAAAGGTTTTTTAAAAATTGAGCAATTTGCAAGAGAAATTGGTGTTTTTTAGAAACCTTTTTTGTGACATGAAACACATACAATACAAATATATATACAGCTCAGATCCTTAATAATAATGCAAGATCCTCGTAAATAGAGTATTAAAAAGAGTCTTAAAATCTTCATCTTATGCATTTACTTTTTTTTTATGTAAATGTATATTTTAAATACAAAACAATTAGTTCTTGTACTGTCAGTGTAAAGTACAAAAAGCGAGAAAATAAAATAAACACATTGTTAAAAGAAAACAATAAATATTGTTAAAAGAAAATTTTGTTTTAACAATTAATATTGTTAAAAGAAAACAATAAATAAACAAGGAAAACAGTGGGTCATCAAATAAGATATATCAATGGAACATTTTTAAACGTAAAAGGTCGTAAATTATAAACTATCAGTTTTATAAAATGCTTTAAATATTAATATATTTTTCTCTACTTTTTGGCATTCAGTCCATCATCATTCATTGTATTAGTTAGTCGATCAATCCCCTATATTATTGCCGTTTATTTTCTCCTTACAAATATCCTGCTGTAGCATACACTAAGTATGAGCGATACAATTTCAAAGCACAAAATCTGTCAAAAAAAACAATGAATACTTTTTCACGTTTGTCAACTGCCAAGAAGCCAAAACAAACGTCAGTCGCAAAGAAAAAAATTAAAAAATGAATTATTTCAGAGGACAGTTGATTAATATTTAGCTGAATTTTTGGCTTCAACCAACCACAAGACAAAACTATACAAGTTATGGTTCCAGTTAATTTTATACATTTCACTCGTGATTATACGAATTTACCATGGTTACATTTAATACAATGTCTTTAGTAGTGTTATTACGAGCATTGAGAAATTCTTTCTATTGCTTCTTATTGTGTTCTGACATATTAACTTATCATAAAGATACACCATAAACGTAGCTATGTGATAACAAAGGTACATGGTCTACACCCACTTGGTTTTCACTAAATTTACATTTTAACAGTCGTTTTTTTTAAATAAAATCATTATGTTACTCAAAAATTTTGCATTTTACCAATTAATATAATGTTTAAAGTGGCCGATTACTGAATATACACTAAAAAATTAATTAAAAATGTTGATAAAACCCTCTGCATAAAATTCAAATTTACTATGAATTCTCATGACTGAAACATCAATTGAGATACTGACTCTTTAGGCTTTTTACCAACATTATTTGCGTGAGCTTCAAGATAGTCTTTTAGACAGTAGCACATTTTCAATTTGGACCATAGTTTAGCAATAAGAGGTTTCTTATCAATGAGAGGTTTCTCATCCTCCAAGACAAGAACTTGTAAGCTGTGAATAATTCCAAAATCCACCATTTTGTCTTCATCAATTGTGGAGTCATACAAATTCACTTGTTCACCTTCCTCGTCCCTTTTTAAAATTAGACCATGACTCATTTTGTCAGTAACACAAAGCAAAATTCCTGCCTTACGCTTACTCTCTTTGAACTTCTTTTTTGCATTATCAATGAGTTTGTCATCGCCAAAGTCACTATTGTATATTGACTCTAAGAATTGTTCTTCTTGTAGGGCAATAAGCACCTGTGTACATGGCAGCACAGGTGTTTTCTGAAGCTTCTCTAATATTTCACTCATCAGCTCTAGCAATTTCTCTTTTGGTATCTCCTCAAGTGGTAAAATTTCCTCCAAGATTTCCCATAGATCCTCCAAGAATTTTGTCCCTAACGAAATCTGACCCAATTTTTGATCCACCTGTCCAGGACATAAACCCGTTTCTTCGATATATAGTAAATGTTTCATGCAATTCCTAGCACATGGTGCGTATTTACAACATAAAGCTTTGTTCGTATCAAGTTTGAATACCTAAAAACAAATTTTCGTCACAGAGTGAAACACATAGCTATGTAACAAGTCCATTTTTGGGGCAAATATTTGGAAGTTGTGTTTATCCTTCTAAACGTACGGCTCTTAAGTTTTGCTCTATTCGAGTAACCTAGATGCCTCCTTGATCACTTAAGTGGTAAATTATCGTTACGTTTTTGTCACATTTTTTTGGAAAATAACTTTACTAAAATTGAAACTTACTATTTTGGCTGGGCTAAAACGCTATCTTACAGCTGACAAATGATGTGATAAACTAGTCATCGACCTAGCTAAAACATTGTTTCTTAATTGAATTGTCCATTCTATAATATTTCTTATGGAGTAATACGGAATGATCTTATTACTAAAAAAAAGTATTCGTGAAAAATTAAGATTTAGTATAAAATAAAACGAAAATGATATGTTATAGTCATCAATAATGACAGCTAGCGATGATGAATGTCAAGTGATAAATGATTTTGATATCATAAAGTTGTTACCAAAACATTTACCTGGTAAGAACCACGCCGATTCTCTTTCGAGTTTTTCCAAAATGATTTTTTTGACATCAAAGATGAAGGAGTAAAGATTGTGCTCTAAAAAAACAAGGTGGACTTAGTAATTCCTCGACAATTGGTTTTCAGGAAAACACGTGGAAAACACTAGCAAACAAACCGATAGCTTACATAGCTTATTAAACTAATGTGGTTGCTCCTCAATCAGTTACTGAAATGTGTTTTCACATTCTCAAGCCTTGCTTTTCAGTGCTAGTTATTTAAAAAAAGCTTTTGTTCAGTTGGTCCATAGTTTTAGAATTCAAAAGATTCACTGAAGAATTTACAGGTTACTTTACCGAAAGCACTGTATTGTTAGAGATATCTTCGCCCCCTTTCGACACTCTCCACAAATGAAATCATCCTGACATCATAACCAAAATTTGCATGTTCGTAATTTACTATAACCATAATTTATAAAAGGTTTTGGATTCATCATAATAATTCATAAACATACCTTACTGTTTGTACCTGGTTCGTGTGCAAGCCCTTCTCTCTTGATCTTCTGCAAATTTTTCGGCTGCAATTGACAAATAACCAAGCAATAATAAAATATACACATGTAACGTATCAAATGTACAAGTACGAAAGAGCTGTGTTGTTTAGGGAAAGACTCACTTTAAAAATACACTATCTGCAACAAGAATTTGTAGTTTTGAGGGGAATGGAACCGGAGAATCTATGGTGCACATAATAAAAGTTAATACAAAATTCAACAACAATTAAACTCTAATACTTCAAACCTTCTGCTCACAATTGCCCAAGTACATTTTTCCAGTGAAAAATTCTATACATTAAATCACAAGCGAAATAACACTACATGTTGACATTCAACCTTAAAAGCGAGTTTATTTAAATGGTTGATTGAAGGGAAAACTGTTTGAAAATTGTACATACAGATTTCGTAAATACTTGTGCATATTTTTTCTTCAAGCTCATCAGACATTGAAGATCAGCATCATCAATTGCTGTTCTCGATTTTTCTATGACATCTGCAAATTCTCGTAACTAAAAATTTAATTTGAAAGCTAAAAATGAACAAAAAATACCTAGCAAATACTATGGTCCATAATGTTCTTATCATGAAGTGAAAATCATCTGACAACCCATAATGCGCTGTTAGACAATCACAATTTTCAACAAACCTTTCAATTGTTGACAGTTATAGTTTGGCGATCATCTACTGCGTCTTACATAAGAAGCATATGAACTATAACACAAACCAAACTTTCTTGCTACATATTTACATGTGATGTTTGCATGGTTTATTTAATTTTCATTTTTTTGTTCAAATACTACCATAAACTCTTGGCAAATATATAATTGAATCATCGACAGCAAGTTTGAATAATCGTAATCCCTGCGTGGGCAGAAAAAGAAAAGCTAAGCAAATTACTCCTATAACTTTGGTAGTTCTCATTGCCTGATGGAACTCTTAAAATATTTCCTAAGCCTTATTTTAAAGATGGTTGATCACATCATCACAAAATTTATCTTTCCCGTACCTCGTTAATGAATTCCTCTGTTCTCGCCATATTAGCTACCTGAAAACGAATAAGAAGAATAAAATCTTGTTTAATGTATCCTTCTTTCCAATGCGGTTTTCTGTGGATAAAATGAAAGGTAGTGCAATTTAACAAGATGTACATTATAAGTGCGGCACTTGATTTGACAAATGACGCATAACAAATTCCCTATCTCGCGAAAAAGAACAACACTAAAGGTATTTGTCCTAATGATCTTTCAAATACTCACTTTCTTTCTTTTAAATCGCAGAACAATGTTTACAGTTTTTGTTAACTATAATGAAACGAACGCCTTTCAAACGAACTCTGTACAAAGTCTTTTTAACGAAAAAACTGAATACGTATGCAAAATTTTTTCCAAGGTCACATGAAATAGCACTTGATTATAATAACAATTGATTAAAATTTTTAGTTGTTTGAGGAATGTAAACATCTTGTTGTTGGGTATAATGCATAACGTAATAAAAAAAACAGACGCAGAAAAATATTTAGATTAGCTACGTTCACTTTCTTCTCCCTTTACTCATTTAATCTGATCTTTGGCAAATTTAATATTGAAAACAGCGTTTGAGTATTCACGAAAAAAATTAAATATTGAAAGTTACACAATTGCGTTGTGTTTTATCTGATGAAAAACTTAAAAACCCACAATGTGAATGCTGATGATACAATTTTGTATTTAATGCAAAATGCAAATTTTTGCTAAATGCAAAACCTAATAAGTGGTGGCAAGAGGTCAAACAACCCAGTGGAAACTATGAATTTAACTGAAAAAAATTGAAGACATGTTATCTACAGAATTAGATAACGATGAAAAATTTTATGCGATAAAATCAACACATCCTTTATAAATGTGATGCAAGAATATTCTCCGCTATCTCCTGATGAATATATGTCTATGGATGAGAACGATCAGTTCATCGAAGTCAACAAAATCGAGGTTGTTAAAAAGTTAAGAAAAATTTGTCACTCAAAGGCCGGCAGTCCTGATGGTCTCCTTAATTGGGTACTGAAATATCAATGAGTGTTTACTTTATGTTGGCAATATCGAGGGCCCAGCCTCCCCTCCCAATGAGCAGACGTAATGCTCTAAAAAAACACAAAATCAGTGTGGAAACTATGAAGGCCAGAAAGGTAGAAGGCAATTTTAATTGACTACCTAAATATGTTACTACCAACCCCAACTGTTGTCGCGAATAATGTATCTGCTGATTGATGTTGTGATAATGTACAGGTACTCACTTGAACTAATGTATTTTGATATGGCTGGTGATATTAAAAGCGTTCGCTTGTAACAAATTTCTTCTTTATTGAGGTCGCTGACGTGTCATTTATTTCGTTTTGTTTTTTTAACTGCGCAATATGGACTTTGAATTGTTTTTTTACACAATGATGATGCAATGTCGATTGTGATTGATTAAGAGCAAACAGATAGTTATCAATACGCAACATACACAACCAAAACATTGTAAATTATCTGTAGGTGACGTAATTTTTAGTATGAAAATTGTAAACGCAAAAAGTCTTATGGCGGAATCGTCGAGGTTTGCAAGCATTTCACAAACGGATTTGGCTTGAATTTTTTAAAATAATAACAGGAATAACATTGATGTGAATAACACGTTCAGTCAAAAAACAAGAGAAGATTTTGCATCTTTCGATCTCAAATCTCCAACATGTAAAGGTGGAAACGTTTTATTATGTTTAGAAACATCTACGATTAGTTCTTTGCATTTAGATACGCTAAGTTTCATTTTGTTCTGTGTTCCATGTGGGATGCTTTCGGTAGCAGTACAGTCATCGACTAATTTCCATTGACCCGGCCACCATTCTAAAAGACCTTTAATCATTACTTGGAAAAGTATCGGACACAAAACTGTTCATTCGGTTACACCACTGTTGATGGCTCGCCATTCAGAGACATAATCGTTTAGTTTCATGCTTTGTTTTCTTTCAGTTAAGAAGTTTCGTTCTTTACTTTTTCAGAGACTTTCATGTTTCATAACTTCTTTAGTAAAATGTTGTGCTCGATAAGATCGAGAGATTTAGAAAAATCAAGAATTGAAACTCGCACTGAGTTACCGGTTCTGTCAGTTTTACAAAGCAAGTGGTAAAAGAAACTGATCAGACAGTGAGAAGGAGAAGAATTAGGAATTGATCTAAATTATTTTAGATCAATAACTTCCCATATGGAATTAAAAAACCCAATACATGAATTCTTAATATTTTCACTCCTCTTTCCTTACTGAGAACATTGCCAATATGCGCGAGGATAAGTTTTGCGAGACTGAGCCATTGAGTTCTATAATAACTGGAAGGGCTAAGTGGACTAGGGCGATGTAGTCAAAACATGGATGCCACATGACCTATTTCCGCTGAAATGTTCGCTTTGCAGAAAAATTACTCTCGACCTCCCCTGTCATTTATAGTAAATTATATAGGATTTATTAAAAACAAACACGTTTTTGTGTTATGTCTACTATAATGCCAACACTTTTATCGTTCAATTGTTGAATACCCTAATGAGCACAAAAAGGAACATCTCACTGTAACAGGTAAGATATTTGCTTGTTTTGTTTGTTCATCAAAGATTGAAAAGCAATTAATACTCTTAAAAGACACAAAATCTAGAAGACCGTATTAAAACACTGACTTTCATACCAAATATACTGATATTTTCCTGTTTTTGTTATGAAATTCAATATTTTACCCATCTATTAGCAAAATAGTGTCCCTGATGCCAAAATAGAGCCCGCACAGTTTCTCAGTGAATAGATAACATGAAGAAACTGCCACCTCCACCAGTAACCATAAAATGGAGCACAATTTGTTCTGATCCTATTTGCTGACAACACAAAGCGATGATCAGTTTGCAAAGTGTTTTAGGAATATGATGCAGGATTAACACCATTTCATCATTATTTCAGGAATTTTGACCATGGTCTGATTTTAGGGATGGGGACGATATATTAATGATTCCTTGAATGCTTTGAAAAGAAAGTAAAGGTAGCAAAGAAAGATGGCGAGGCAAGGTGGCTGTAAGCGCTTGGATACTTGATGCAATGTCAATTCACAGTAATGTAAAATGGTCATTAAGTTTGTGTTTATGTGGATATTGATATTGATACTGAGATTGATGATTTATGACTCACTTTTTTATAAGTAAATGGTCAAATCATGTCATATCTTTATTAAAATATTTCTGTAGAGTGTTGTTTGAATGTTACTAATATCTAATGAATGCTATATTGAAGCATTAAAGAAAACTTCAAATTTGTAGTACTATATATTTCTTCCTTACTTCAGTTTTTAGCTTAAATGACATTTTGAGCTATTTACCTATTATAGCAAAGAATGGACATGTGGCATTTGCTTTATTTCTGCTTTTTAAAACGGTAAAACTTTTTGACTTTTCCAAGTGTTTCTTCAATTTTTTGCATCGTGAGTTTGTTCACCATATGGATGAGAAACAGGTAGTACAAATCTGTAACTATATAATTTCTAAAAAATCTTTAAGGTTTCTTTAAATTATAGATCTAAATGTTTAACTATTAAAGGTTACTAGGTAATTTGTATACAATATTTATTTTTATTTATCAATGACCTATACCCATCATCTCTTATGCTAACTTGAGTCGTTTAGAAATTTAAATGAAAATTAATCACACAAAATCAAAAATATTGAGTCAAGAGGTAACTTTTCAGCCATTTATTCATTTATACAGAGTGGCATGCATGTACAAGAGCAAATCTTACAATTGTGACGAAAACCAAAGGCCATTACATGAAAGAAAGCAAAAAAGTAATGAGAATGAATGACTCAAAATGAGCTAGCACTTCTCACGGCAACCGTACAGATAATCCAAGATGTACTTTTTCTTCGTATAAACCATAAAGTTTAATAAGGCAAACAAGTTTGAATGTTGACGTCGCTGCGTCGTGCATCTGCTTTGATATGTAGCCAGCAAAAAGCTTCTTCGTCGGTAGTTATAAAAACGCATGTTCGTAAGAGCCGACAACTAACAACCACAGTTGACTCGCTGTTATGAATTTCAGTTTTGTACCTTGATTTTAGATCATAAGTTTGCTTGTCAAATGCCAAATAAGAAAATACTTTTTTCTCACTCTTTCTTCAGGGGGGAGTCAGAAATTGCAAAATTTTCTACAAAGCAGTCAATTTCAGTGAATGTCAGCGGAAATAGACAAATTTTACCACCTTTTTTGACAACATCTGATATCTAAAGCCGCTCTTGAAATAGCCGCTCCAGTTATTATAGAACTAAATGAAGTGAGCATACTGTATAATACCTATATAGTGGTTCAGTTCACTGATTCAGTAACAGACAATTTTAGGACCTGGAAATATTTGTTGAAACAACTGATTTTAAAATATAGTGTCTCTAATTTTACCAAACTAGTTAACAGCATGGAGGGCGAATTATTAAGTTCTATTAAATTACTTGGACGGGAAAAGGGGCCTGGAACATGTTGTCAAAAACATGGATGCCGAAAGGAAATTTTGGGTGAAAACTTTCCTCTTGAAAAATTATTTTTGTCATTCACTCCCTCGTGATTTCTAAATACTGAAAGTAAAACCAGTGAAAATAATGGTGAAAACAATCACGATTAGAGAGACACAACCACTGACATCACGAGGTACCGCACGCTAGTGTCCAGGACCGGGCATATCAGAATGCAATTTTCGTCAAAACGGTATTTTTAACCGCCGATATTTTCACTTCTATTATACTTATACGAATACTATAGAAAAGCTAAACGCTCATCACACTAAGTGCATTCTGAACTTTTAACTCATACCAAAATGTACAAAGATGAAGCTTTATTTTATAAACACGTTGTGGAAACTTCTCCAATTGTCGCAATTCGTTTTATTATAGATAAGTTTGCATAAATCCACTGATTTGTACTAGTAGTTCATTCGTAGTTCATATCCTGGGCTAAATGCTCTTGGTAGTTGGTAGCTCATGTCTATCAACAGTTCTCCCTTGTAAGCAAATATTGGTTAAAAGTAGCCAAATTTTAGCAAAAGACCAAATTCGTTTCTTAAGTTTCTTCATTCTGTATGGCATTAAGTGAACTTTAATATACACTGGAACAATATGTCAGAGGGGGGAATTGAAGCCATATGATGGCAGCCATTTAGGTCGCTCTAGTCCTTTGGTAGACTAAATAGAATTTTTATATTTATAAATTTGCAAAAGTGAACTTGTCCTTGACATAGCTAATCGTTCAAACCACCCAAATATTTTAGTTCCATGTTAAATACACAAACTCAAAAGATTTTTTAAAAATTGAGCAATTTGCAAGAGAAAATGGTGTTTTTTAGAAGCATATATATATACAGCTCAGATCATTACTAAGAATGCAAGATCCTCGCAAAAAGAGTTTTAAAAAAGAGTTTAAAAATCTTCATCTTATGAATTTACTTTTTTTTTATGTAAATGCATATGAAGATTATATTTTAAATACATAAAAATTTGTTCTTTTACTGTCAGTGTAAAGCATAAAAAGAGAGAAAATAAAATAAACACATTCATAAAACGGGCCGGTAAGCTTAGTATATAATATTGTTAAAAGAAAACAATAAATAAACGAGGAAAATAGTGAGTCATCAAATAAGATATATCAGTGGAACAATTTTAAACGTAAAAAGTCGTAAATTATAAACTATCAGTTTTACAAAATGCTTTAAATATTGATATATTTTTCTCTATTTCTTGTCATTCAGTCCATCGTCATTCATTGTTTTAGTTAGTCGATCAATCCCCTAGATTATTGCCGATTATTTTCTCTTTACAAATATCCTGCTGTAGCATACACTAAGTATGAGCGATACAATTTTAAAGCACAAAATCTGTCAAAAAACAACAGTGAATATTTTTTCACGTTTGTCAACTGCCAAGCCAAGACAAACGTCAGTTGCAAGAAAACAATTAGAAACTGAATTATTTCAGAGGAGAGTTGATTAAAATTTAGCTGGATGTTTGGCTTGAACCAATCACGGGAAAAAAATACAAGTTATGGTTCCAGTAATGTTTAATACATTTCTAGATCGTGATTATACGAATTTACCAAATTACACTGGGGAGTGTAGGTCATGCAATGTTTATAGCTTTCACCAATCAATAATCTCATCAACTACATGCTGCACATTGTCCTTTACAATAGACTAACTTTTCTCAGCTATCGTGTACTGATGTCTACTTTCTTGGAGATTTTGATAAATGTCATGTAAAAATAGAACAGCATACACAATTATATGCAAAAATAAATTGACATACTGTTGGATCTTGTAGTTCTCCAATTTCTTTTAGTGCTTGCTGTTGTAATGTTTCTTGCCCCTCTGGCCGCTATATACAATAAACAAATATTGAATGAAACATTTTCCTACCCACCTTTTATGTGAAAGGAAATTTATAAGTTTGGTCGTCCAAATTAAAACTCATGAAAATAAAAAATAACTGCACAAGGATAAAATTTGGCACTGAACAGGAACTTTGTGAACTATGGGATATTGGACCGAGAAAAATCACCTTTTTTGACTTGAACACGTTTTTCGGGCACATTTTGATCTTTTTCCATACATTTCTTTAGTTCTTGTTCCAATCTCTGTATTACATTGTTATTTCACGGACTTGCAACTCGAATCTTCGTCTTTCATCGTTTATTTTGCTAATTTTCAACTCAAATCTCCGTCTTTCATCATTTTTTTCGATAATTTGCAACTCCAATCTCCGTATTTCATCTTCTTGTTTATTGTTAGAAACAATGCAGGAACTATTTTTTGTAAAAGCTTCATTGTCACTTGATATCTTACTTGTATCACAATGGATTAAATTTTCCTAAGAAAGAGCAACTATTAATGTTTTCACTGGTCAATTATTTTGTTCAATAAATAGTACTGAGACACAAGTCTATTGTGTTCGTAGTGACATTGTTTTTACACTCAGGATTGAATCTGTGAGTTGCCATTTTAAGTAATGTTTCTATATGGAGCAACTGTCCGGGTGCGACTTCAATTATTTAAAAAAATAAAACGTTTCGAGCATTGAATATTTGTTAGCTGTTATTCGGGACACTATAAAAACAAATTATTTGTCCATGTATGGCAGGATTTTCTCTAAAAGATCTCAAATCAAGCAAGTGAAAATTCCCTCTTCGAACAATTGTGAGATGATTTTGAAGCCCCACTTAGGGCCTGTTTATATGAGCCAGGCTGGCCCACTTTACCGGGTTAGCCTGGCAGTTGCAAAATCTCGCCTCTTTTAGTATTTACGTTTAATTTCAAATTTGATTCATATGAGAGGCAGGCTGCCTCGTAATGCCGCTTGAGCGAGGCTGGATCTAATAATAAACGGGCTCATGTGAATGCACTAGACGAGCTATCCCAGCATGCTGTGCCAAACATTGCACTAGAGCGCATGCTCATAAAATTCAATGTGGTAGAAAATACGGGGCACGTAAAAGGACAACTTTCGGTGAGTTGTGCATAAGTTGTCCATAGAATAATGCATAACATTACAGAGTTTCTTTCAGCTTATGAAAGTAATATGAATATCGGGATTTGGACTTTTATCCTGCTTTCGTAATTAATTATTTCTGTACTTGCCGGGCCAGCCTGCCTCATGTGAATGAAATAATAAACTGGCCCGGCAAAGCGAGCCAGCCCGGCTCATATGAACAAGCCCTTAGTGAGTGTGAGTCTTAACATTTAACTAATTTTGACAATCACAAATGAATATATCAATAGCCCATTGACGTCCAGCAATTGACCAAAATTTCGTTTTGTAAACCATGTTCGACTATGATATTATATTCCTAATTTTCTGTTTTGGAAAGCAAGAAAAACCACTGGCGATCAACTGCAAGGGTTAACTTAACAATATATTTTATACGTATAGCCAACATACTGAAATAATCCCTCTTCCGTAAGTCTCTTGAATCTGGTCTCCTATACTCTCTTCTTTTGTTAGTGTCTGTAAATTAAAACAATAGCTTTTCTTCAGTTGGTCCTCAATGTTAGAATTTTAAGAACACACTGGAGAATTTACAGGTTATTATCGTTATACAGGACATATTCTTCTTCGGGCTAACGAATGAAAGCCCGAGTTTGAAATTTGGATTATGCTATGTTGGCGCGAGAATACATAAATCAGTTATGACTGATCCGAAGTCGTTGAACTAATTTAATTCCTTCTTGCATCGTTTCACGAGCGAGTGTCACTTAAGGCACGTATTATTATGAAATATGATTTACTTGCATGTTAACAATATGTTGCCACATTTGAAATCATTATAATACACAAATATAACCAAACACTGTTCTCGAGTTGCCCGAGAGACTGCCTGATAGGTGTCTTGTTTTGTGAGAAATATAACACACGACTGACAGGTCATTCAGTGAAACTTATTTGTGTTTATATTTACTAACCATTATTTACATAATGCACATGGTTTTATAACATAATAATGTATGAGCATACTTTATTGCATGTTCTAGGTTTATTGAGTCTGTACGCGATCTTTCGATACAATAAAAAAATAACTAAGAAATGATAAAATATGTATGTGTATTTTAATGATATTCATTAGGGAGAGAAAGGAATCTCTTTAAAAATACACTGACTGAAATTTAATACTGACGAATTTGAGCCACTTTCTTGATTACAAAAGAAACTTAAACTTTGAAATGGTATAAAACGTACGCATTTATGCTTAAAAAAGGAAAAGGATCAAGCTCATACGGGTAATAATACATTGTTTTTAAACATAATATGCCATGGCGGAGTAAAATACAGTTTGTTCTCTATATTACTCTCAAGAAGAGTACTAACACCCTTTAACAGCCTAAAATTGTAAGAAAAACGGAAAATTGATTTGGAGTTGCATAACCTATAACTAAACTATATGCTTTTCTTAAAATGTATGATGTTTGTTGTCGTGGTGCATCTTCTTGCAAAATAGTCGTACTATGCTACTGCTGATTTATTTTATCTTCCCCAACAATTCATCAAGCTTCTGTTTATTCTCAACTTTTCATGTATACCTCAAAATGTCCAAGTCTGTATCTTGCGCCTCGGCCATGATCTGACATAGAAAATGAATTTCACATTAATCGTTCAGGACATTGCCAACATGGTGCTCATTTCATTGAGAAGCAGCCTTTCAAGTGGAATTTTGACAACATGTAAACAATTTAAGATCTTACCACTTTTATTTTTATACTTCGTAGATCTTCCTAACTATATTGAATGAATTTCAAGCCCAACTGCAAAAAAGAGTAAAAAATTAAGAAAATCAAAAAATTTTGTCGCAAAAAATTCTAAATATCCGTATTTCAAGTTCAAACATCGGAATAAATTATAAAGATCTATGATATGAAACACGTAGAGAATGTACTCTATTGCATGGAGTATAGGCAGAACATCACAGTGAACAAACGTACCATTACGTAATTATGTCTGGATTATTATGCCGGGTTTTATTTAATTTGAAAAGTATTCTTATATGATTTTTTTTAATAGAAGAATTTTCAAGATTTTGGTACAAGGAACAACGTTTTGGCGAGCAGCCTCCTAACCCCTCGTCAAATTGTTGAGATGTCAATTTTTCGGGCATGTCAATTTGTCCATTTAATCTCGTGCAGTTAATTTTATGAAAATTTTGAATCCAAACCAGCGTAATTTATACTATAAAAGAGTGAAATGAAATGCACGTAAATCTAATCTAAAGAAACTCATGCTCTAAAATGGTTGAATTGTAAATCTAATCTACGGAAGGCCTGCAAATAACAGTATCCAAATTTTTCGATACTTGGTGTAAAAATCGACATTTTGTAAATATCGACAAGTATCAATACTTGGTATCAGGTATCTTACAAACGAAGGTGCGAGAAAAATTCCTTAGATGCTTGTTTTTTTGGTAATATTTTGTTGATTTGGTGATTTGGGAAGCTTGGCATAGTAATTTTCTAGTGATTGATAGTAGTGGATAGTAAGTGATTGCAATCTAATATTTAGCGGTTTGATATTATAATATATTGCAGAAACTGATATTTAAAAGCACCAAGTCAGTGTTTACTAGATCTTACACAGCATGTACTTGTTGGTATAAAAAAGATCTAGGGACTTGCCACAGGGACAGCGGAAGCAAGAGACAAAGCAGACAGGACTAGCTTAACTTGAATTTGCAATCTCAAAAAACTGCAATTATGATCTTCACATGGTATGTTGCCTCCAATCATTTCTTCTGCTGAGTTAACCATGCGAATGACCGTTAAAATATGTTCTGACCTAATGACGTTCAAAAGAAAGCTTGCATAGTCCAAAATATGTAAATAAAATTTAACTGATAAGTTCCTATTCACATAAAATTTGCAACAATCCTCTCCATTCCGCAAATAGGAAATGCTGCCTATAAAACTGCGCCTGTTAAAAAAAGCCAATCTTTTGCTTCAAGTGTTACGTTGCTGTATTCATTTGGTAAAGACTTTAAACCAGACTACACATTTCGTGTTCCACTGAAAATATGACTCCCAAATCTCGATCAATGCCAACCTAATACTCTCGTCCTCTAGCTCTTCCGATGGAGCTTTACCAACATTGGAGAACAACGACCCTTCTTCTCCTATGTTGGTATATAATTCGTCAAAACTTACTAGCCGAAGGTTTGTCTCAGAATTTAGATTTCTGGGTGGATGTCATTAATACGAGTTAATTCCTGTACCGCAAACCCCCCTGCCAATTCCCAACTCATGAACACAAATTTAATTTATTTACGGTGTGATGATAATTATTTGCTTATCTTCGTGGGGGTATAAAACTAAACAATAATGGCAGGCACAGTGACACACTCTTAATGTAAAATGTGCAGTACAGAAATAGCCTTTTTTGTTTTTTTTTAAACATCCAGTCAATTATTTGATGTTGTCACGATATTTAAAATATCTACGTACGACAGTGTTTATGTATGTCGAGGATAGAAACCGTCTCAACGACATAATCGACATTAAAGAATCAAGTGCACGCTTGAATTGAATTGAAACCGAATAAAGCGTCTGTTGATTAACAGCTGGGCAGCAGTCATGATTATAATAAAAAAAGTTTCACTTGGCAGAGATTTTGAAAATTTTTGTATCTACCAGCAAGCAAAGTTCAGAAAGTTGATAATTTTTACCATAAATCATAAATCTCTGTTTTAGTGTTTTGTTTGCAAATGTGTGTGCAGGACTGCAAGTGTGTTTATCGTATGCTCATCAATGCTTAAGAAAAACAAAATTTTTCACATACCACAGCGCATGTAATGAAAAAAGACAATAAATGTAGTTTGGATGTGATAAGACAATGAAAAAATTCAAAGAAGAATATATCTATTATATATATATATTGTCATTGCTGCTGGCTCATAAGTCATTCATTATTAGATAACTAGCTCACCCGGATTAAGAATTTTTAGTTTCTGGGGGTGCAACAAAACATTGTCGATATTCATTTAAGTTTAGTTTCACAGCTTTTACACGGATACATAGGTACATAATCCATTTATTTCTCGATTTTCTCATATTTTTATTCATGTTATAGGTAATACTATTTAATGTACACTGTGATTAGTTTCAAACAATGGGGGCTCTGGGATGGAAGTGGACAATTAGAATGAACTGGGATGGCGTGAAACTTAAGCTGAACAAAATTGTTGGAAAAGCCTTTTTAAGGAGTTTCCATGCTGGTTCTAGATGTTAAAATATGTTAAGAAAAGTGATTCTTATCTTATGATGAGGATTCAAACATTGCATAAAATTACATTGCAAAGTGTAATTACTTCAGAATTCTTTTGCAGTCAAAGAATTTAAGGCTAAAATGTAAAAATCACTAGGGCCACAACATTACCAAATGTAAAAATGTATTTGTGGTTTAAGCATTTTTAATTTCAATTTTAAAATAACATGATGTAGTCATTGTTTTGAAGCTTTATTGATGCTCATTTGATTTTTCCAATTGATTATATGGACAAAGATATTTTGTGGTACTGGTGTCATAAAGTTGAAAGGCAAAGTTGTATGATTAAATTGCTCCATGGGAAATTTAGGGATCAGATATTTTCCATTACATGTGATTTGTCCAAATACTATTCATGGTATACACAATTTACTGGCATTAAAAGTTTTGCCTGAAATATTTCATGCTTAGATTTCAGTGAATTACTTTAATTAATTTTCAATTTCAGTAAATGAACAATTTTGAAGTTGTAAACAAGGCGAATTTGGATTGTAGATGGCATGTAGAAATAAGAACTTTCAGAGTGAGTTGTTTCTCATGGTCTTTAACCCAAAATCGTTAGAGAATGATTTCCGCTTCTTCAAAAGACGAAAATACTTTCTAGTTCATCTAGCTTTGTGAAGTTGTTTGCTTATTAATGAATAAAGTCTTTAACACGCGATCGACAGAACTAGAAATTTATGCGACATTACAACGAGCTGGAGATACAAATTGCAAAAAGCGCAGCACTAATTCACGGTTCACCTGGGATAAAACGACGAAAGAAAATGTAATGGATTATCAAATACTTACTTCTTTCCTTTAAGTTTCTTTAAGGACAATACTTAAGGGATTTGTTTGACAGTGATCAAAGAAAACAAACCGTTACTTTCAATAAAATGATTCTACGAACCATCTCGATGTTAGCATCTGTTGCACCAAGCTTATAATATGTATGCGAAAATTTTGATTAGAGCACAACATGGCCTCCAACTTTACAAAAAGCTGCATTAAATTAAAGAAATAAATTATAATAATAATTGTTGACATAATTTCGTAAAAGCACTATTGCTAGTGCGCTTTTAATATACACGACGAGTTTTTTTAAACCTTGTATCATTTATTATTTCATTCATACTGAAGATGGCATCATGAGATGTCGAAACATGTCTATTCTATTAACATGTATATTAAATGCGCATTAATAATTGTTGAAAAATTGAAGAGTTTCGTGGAATGTAAACATGTCATCGTAAGGTAATTCTTTACTGAAGAAGGCTAAATCTACGAAAAATATTCAATTGACTTTTTTTCTTCCCATCTAACCCATTTGTATCGATTTTTGCTACATTTAGTATTTAAATCGGCGTGAAACTACATTGATTCAAGTTTTGATGAAAAGCTCTCAAATAAAAGATGTTTACTATTGTTTGATAAGACTTATGCAAACCGAGGAAGAACTTGAGCGCAGATAAGTACAAGCACGAGACCGAAATACATACACAAAAGATACATCGATATCAAATACATCCACAAAGACTTCACAGCCAAATATTTGAAATAAAGCCAGTTTTAAAAAATGTTGAAACTCTTAATCACAATCGAGATGATTGGTGTTTATTTCAATTCAGTTCACTTTTATTTCAGTTTTAAAAATAGACGTGGCTAAAAATCAACTTTTCTCGAAGCTTTCTGTACGCTAAGCGTAATAAATGTCGATATCACCGTAAATCGTCTAAAAAGGCAGACATTAAAACTCAAAAACTTACAGTGATTTTTCTTTTATTTAACAGCAGCATCTGCTGTCTATGTTTTTATCGAGAAAAAGGTATCAATGACGTCTAAATTGTGCAACGCATTTAAGAATAACATAAAGTTTTAGACTAAGACTAAAAATCAAATAGTTACCCGCGCAATTTGACGCAACAATATTTAGTTACCAGCTTTCTTGCTGCTCATTGTCTGACAAATAAAATGGCGTTTGTATAAACATAGCAGATCTTTATGTATGCCACCTGCATAAAAAACCATAATGATAGGCAATAATCTCGCCACAATCTTCATTGCCATTGTTATTACTAGGTTGGCTGTCCCCAGTTGGTGAAAACCGGACGACGGCCATTAGTAGTGTAGAATTTCAAGCCGAGTCCTAGGGCCGTCTTGAAGAAACCAATAAAAGCCTTATTTATCCTTTTTTTACTCATTTCTGAATAAAGATAGTCATTGTTTGTCTTTGAGAAGGGAACTGCAAGTTCAGCACCTTTATCCAGACAATACTTTCCTGCATTAAGCCAGGTGGTTGTGTGATTACTGAAATAGTAACAATTTCCATGTACATACTCCCAACCTATATGAGAATTTTAACTGTTTTCAAAATTTCTCAGTTAAACTAGTTTTTTATTCTAAGACAATATTAGTGCTAAACTCTTATGTGCACTTACCATTCAACCGTCTCCAAGCACTTGCCAACACAAACAGCTGTAGCAGTACTTCCATGTTGCTGTTCATTTTCTCAATGATGTTATTTCTTTAACAATGGAAAGTGTTACTTATTACTTGTGTACTCCATGTATTTTTAGTGAATCCTATTTCTTTGAGAGTATTTTATTGTATCGTGTATTTTTAGTGCTTGTCGAGGTGTATCCTTGTGCATCTTATTCGTTTAGTTTTCCTGTTCGAATGATGTAGCGTCAAGACGAAACATGTGACTATTACGACCCAAGTGATACATAAGGTATAGTATAAGACAAAAAAATTGTCATCAAATCCGGCAGGGACATAGGAGGGCTATTTCCCTCCCCGCCCCTTATTAATTTTGCCGATGTTTTACTTTCTGAAAAGAGCCCCCGCATGCTTACTTTTTAACCAACTTCAGTGCTAAGAAATTCCATATAAAAGTGTCAGATGAATGATGTAAGAAAACTTGGGACGCTAATAATGTGTGAATTACATGATAGTTCATATGCATTGAACAAAAGCAAGGCAAGATAGAATTGAGACCAATAACAGTTGGCGTTTTGGATTGATCGACTTGCCAAGCTAAACCCAGAGCGACTGCAGTGTGTGTGTGTGATTGGCGACGAATTCAAGTTCGTCATAGTATATAGTTGCAGCTCTTGATAGTAACGCTGTGACAGCATGTACTCTTAGAAGAGTGGCAAGAACACAATGAAAAATGCAGTAGAAATGCTGAGCTTTCAATTCGGAGTTGCAAGAACTTATGTCGCCGAAATAGGCTCGGTCATCCTACTCTTAGGCAAATTTTTTCAATTCACAATTTTATTGTATAAAGGCAGTTTCATGTTTAGGTTTTAATCATACTTGTGAGTTGTCTACTCATGTATACAGTTTTGTGTGTGTTTCACTTCCTGTATCCTACAATGCATTGCGTTCCGCTTTGTTTTTTTTTTTCTTAGTTGATTCTCTCTCTTGCCAAGAGATATATATTGTGTTAAATAAATAAGCATCCTAATCCACATCAATCTTAAATAAACAACAGGTTATGGGCCCAGACACCCATTCCAACTAAGAAAATAAACATCAGTGATCATGGATGATAAAAGCTGGAGTGTGGATAAGCTCACTACAGACAATTACTCAACTTGGAAATTCAAACTCAAACACCTTCTCATAGCAAAGGACTTGTTTGGATATGTAGATGGATCCATTACTCTGAGCAGTGAGGCCAGTGAAGCAGACAAGACCGCTTATAAAAAGAATCATAGCAAAGCTTTCTCCCACATAGTCTTATCAGTAAGCGACAATCTCATCTATTTGATCACTGAATGTGCTAAAGCCCAAGCAGCATGGGATAGGTTGAGTGCTCATTTTGAGCGTGATACTCTTGCCAACAAACTGTTTCTCAAGAAACAATACTTTAGAACTGTTATGAAGGAAGGTACGTCTATGCAGGAACATCTCCGACATATGAAAGCCATAACAGACAAACTCGCAGCGATCAAAGCTAATATAAGCGAAGAGGATCAGGTCGTCACTCTGCTCGGTAGCCTCCCCGATAGCTACTCAACTGTCGTAACCGCTCTAGAGGCACGAGGTGACGATATATCGCTGGAGTTTGTGACTCAGACATTACTTAATGAGGAACAGAAGAGAGAACAAAGATCTCTGGCTTCGGCTGGCGTATCTGGTAGTGGCAGATCTCAAGCCAATTCTGACACTGCCCTGCTGTCGGCCAATAGCAGAGCTGATCAGCAAAATAGAGGATGCTATATATGTGGTTCTTTGGACCACTATCAGAATGTCTGTCCCAGAAAGAGCAGTAGTGGTAGGGGAAGTCGCGGATCTCGTGGTGGTAGAGGACGTAGAGGGCGTGACCGTGGCTATCAAAATAACTCTGACAGACCTCATCATGCTAAGATGTCACAACAGGATGATGGTGATAGCGGTGAGACGGCGTTTGCGGTGTCCGAGGGTAACGCCGAACCTCAACTCTGGCTAATCGACAGTGGAGCTACTAGTCATATGGCCAAAGAACGAGATGCTTTCTGTGACTACACGCCTACTGCACCAGAATCACCCGAGTATGTTATGATAGCCGATGGTTCCAAGATACAAGTGAGGGGGAAAGGTAGTGTGAAACTTCAGGTCTGGGAGAGTCGAAATAAATCCAGATATGCTACTCTGTACAATGTGTTACATATCCCCGAACTAAGTGGAAATCTGTTCTCAGTAAAAGCCGCCACTCAGAATGGCTACGTAATCCAATTCGGACATTCTCGATGCTGGGTCAAAAATCGTAGAAAGATGGTGTGTGCATCTGGCACCATGAGAGATAAACTTTACTACCTCGATGTTAGAACCGATGATCATTCTGCTAGGTGTGCGTCTAATACAGTTCTGTGGCACCAACGTCTCGCACATGCTAATATCAACAGTATCAAAAACATGACTCAGTGGTGTAACAATGGCTGTAATCTATCAGGTAACATTGGTGTGTGTGAAGCCTGTGTAAAGGCAAGATGACTCGTCAACCATTTCATACTGATAACATGATCAAATCAACCAGGGTGCTCGAGTTAGTCCATTCAGACGTGTGTGGCCCTATGCAAACAGAATCTATAGGTGGTAGTAAATACATAGTGTCATTCATTGATGATTTCTCTCGATATGCTCATGTTTATTTTTTGCATGATAAATCCAGTGTGTTTCAGGTCTTCAAAGAGTATGAGTCTATGGTTACTAATGCTACCGGTCAGACTATAGGTACGTTGAGAACTGACGGCGGAGGCGAGTATGTATCTCACGAGTTTGAGAGTTACCTGACTTCACGAGGTATTCAGCATCAGCTGACTGCACGATACTCCCCGCAGCAGAACGGCTGTGCCGAACGTTATAATCGTACTATCTGTGAGGCAGCACGTTCACTCATCGCTCAATCCGGTCTTCCCAAAACGTTTTGGGCTGAAGCAGTAGCCACCTCTGTGTATCTGAGAAATCGTCTTCCCACGCGAGCTCAGAGAGGTCATAACTCCTTATGAGAAATGGAACAATAAAGGCCTGACCTCGGACACGTAAGAATCTTCGGATGTCTAGCGTTCGCTCACGTTCCAGATCAGCTGCGACGAAAGCTGGATGAGAAAGCAGACAAGATGATATTCGTGGGATATAGCCTCAGATCCAAAGCGTATCGACTCTACAATCCGCTGACTAAGAAGATAGAGGTGCGCCGTGATGTAGTATTCGACGAAACTAAGCTAGGTATGCCCAAGTCTACTGTCAAACCTGAGGAAGCTCGCTCTGAGACTTTAGAAGTAGACCTACATGTAAACAACACTGATGAGTCGTCCCCACCTACCTCCGCACGTCCATCTCGTTCTACTCAACCCATCATCCGCTTCGGTATTGATGATCACACTGGTATGGGTCACGTTGCCTGCTCAGCCACTGATATCATAGAGCCACTGTCTTTCTCAGAGGCGCAGGAGAGTGTGAATCGTGACAAATGGATGACTGCTGCTGAAAGTGAGTATAAATCACTTATCGAGAACAAAACTTGGGAGTTAGTGTCGCTACCGTCTGATCGTACTGCAATAGGTTCGAAGTGGGTGTTTAAAGCAAAATACTCACCCGATGGTACTGTAGATAAGTTCAAAGCTCGGCTAGTCGCCAAAGGATACGCACAACAAGCTGGTATAGATTACGACGACACATACTCACCAGTAGTTCACCGCTCTTCATTACGTGTGCTACTGGCTGATGCTGTGGAACGTGAAATGCTCATACACCAGATGGATGTGCAAACAGCCTTCCTAAATGGCACACTCCCTGATGACGAACAGATTTATATGACACAACCAGAGGGGTTTGTAGTTCCAGGTAAGGAACACTTAGTCTGCAAGCTAAATTGTTCGCTATACGGACTAAAGCAATCGCCGAAATGTTGGAACACTGTGCTAGATGAGTTCCTAAAATCTTTAGGGTTTACTCGATCTACTGCAGATAGCTGTGTTTACGTGCGATGGAAGGATAACTCTAAGATGATGATCGCAGTGTACGTGGACGACATTTGTATTATGTCTGATACAGACACACAGATGACTGAGGTAAAGTCTGCTCTCTCAGCTCGCTTCAAAATGACAGATCTCGGGAGCTACACCACTGCATAGGTATAGTCGTAAGAGAGAAGACAACTCCTCCTTACACCTCAGCCAGACACCGTATATCCGACAACTACTGAAAAGATTCGACATGGAAAACTGTAATCCTGTATCCACCCCTGCAGCATGTGATGTCAAGTTAGAAGAGAATGATGGTAGCAAGCCAGTCGACGCTAAGCTCTATCAGTCTATCATAGGAAGTCTCCTATACGCTGCAGTGTCTACTCGTCCTGATATAGCGGAGACAGTGGGAGTTTTATCAAAGTTCAACTCCTACCCATCTCAGACTCACCTGACGGCCGCCAGGAGGGTTCTTCGCTACCTCAAAGGTACCCAGGATTTAGGTCTCGTATATCGAAAACAAGGAAAATCCCTATATGGATATACAGATGCTGATTACGCCAGTAGTGCCGACCGTCACTCGAAGTCTGGAGCAGTGTTCATACACCCTGGTGGACCGGTGAGCTGGTGTAGTAAGCGTCAGTCTATCATAGCCCTATCAACTGCCGAGTCCGAATATATAGCTCTCTTCGATGGTGTGGTGGAGTGTATGGTTACGTCAGTTACTGTCAGATATTGGAGCCCCACCATCGACAGCCACCACCATTCATGTTGACAATCAATCTGCTCTCGCGATAGCAAACAACGGTAAAACAAGCAAGCGTACAAAGCATGTAGATATTAAGTATCATTACACACGTGAAGCCTATCGAGAAAGGTGACATCGCTACTCAATATTGCCAATCCGAAGAAAATATAGCAGACATTCTCACGAAATCTCTGCCCCGAGAGCGATTCGTTTCACTTAGAGACATGTTAGGGTTAGCTTAGTCTGACCGGCATAGGACTAGATTTTGGAATGTGTTATTCCTGTTTCATGTTTTGTTCACTTGGTTGTATTTTGTTTTGGTTAAACATCAAACTGAGTGGGAGTATTGTATAAAGGCAGTTTCATGTTTAGGTTTTAATCATACTTATGAGTTGTCTACTCATGTATACAGTTTTGTGTGTGTTTCACTTCCTGTATCCTACAATGCATTGCGTTCCGCTTTGTTTTTTTTCTTAGTTGATTCTCTCTCTTGCCAAGAGATATATATTGTGTTAAATAAATAAGCATCCTAATCCACATCAATCTTAAATAAACAACAAATTTTTTGACCAGACTGAAATGTTAAAGATCTGTGAGAATAGTTTGTACACATCACAATCTCGTTCTGTAAAAACACTTCGGTCCGATATTTCTCCGAAAGGAAAAAAAACCTCGCGCTTGGTCAACAGGTAATAATGGTTGATTATCACTGATATTTTATGATAAAAATAGCTACTCAATGTTTGAAATACTCTCACTAAGCTGAGTAAAGTACTAGTTTTAAGGACGTAAACATTCACAGATTTGGCGTTAAACGAATTTAAACTTCTGTTTTGAATTTGAAGACCATCTCACGAGCACTTAGCGTATGTGGCAAAAGAAACTGGTAATCTAATTTTCTTAACAGATCTTTTCTGATGGCCTCGAGGAAATCTTAACTCATTTCCTAAACCTTTTTTTTGAGACATTGTCCATCACAACATTTGTGTTTTGCGTTACGTAAGTCATTATATATGAAATGGTTATGAAGTACTCACGTCTTACGTTTGAGTAGCAGGACAACGTTTACAAGATTTGGTTGACAGTACGCAAAGCAAAAACGTCTTTTCAACAAAGTATCTTATCCAAGCAAAGTCTTGCAACTACTCGGTTCGACGAATTGACGGATTTGACATACGTATGCAAAAATTTCTTTTAGAGCGCATATCGTAATTGGGTGACATGAAACAGCATTTAATATTAATAACAATTTATGAAGTATTATAAAGTTTTGAAGAATGTAAACATGTCAGTGTTGGGTAATGCTTCACGTAATAAAGAAACCAAAAAACACAAAAACATTCAGATGACGTTTGTTTGTTTCTTTCTATAACCATGTACACTTTGACGAATTTAATATTGAAATTTTTTTGCAAATATGTTGGAGTTTTGAAAACAAGCATTACACACAATTTTTATGGTGCATGAAATAAAAGAGTTAATGAAACGTGCGTTGTAATTGTTGATGGTGGAATTTTAATAAAGTAAATGCTTTAAGGCCGGGACTATCGTTACATATTTATAGATGTAGATCATCCAGGTTAGTAGAATCCTGAGAAGGACTGTTGATGTTGTCTACAAACATGTAACACCAAATTATCTCATAAAATCAATTCTTTTTCTTGTGACTTTTTGACCCTAGCTAATTTTCATTTCCTTCTTCAGTCTTCTCTTGCATCTGGTATTCATTTTGCGCAATTTAATGTTGCTTAATTACTAAAAATTTACTATTGACCATAAGGTGTTCGTTCTTACAAATCAATCTCTTCCAATAACTCTTAGGCAATAATAAAGTCTTCCAAACCTATAACGTTTTCTGAGGAAATCCGGCAATTCCAACTTTAAGATCTGGAAAAATGGTCTTCAATACAAGATAACTTAAGTCATATATATGTCATTAAGTTATACGAAAAGATGTTATTGTTATAAGCCTCGTTCATAAGCCCTTCCTTGTATAATCTAAACAGAAAAAAACCGCATTTTAAGCATTTCTAGAAATTGTGTCAGTCAGCATGAGCATTTTTAACTTACAGGCATGTCAAATGTCATTTCGTGAACAATTTCCATGTACTGCACGTTATAAGTTGTCACTTGGGTAGGGATAACGTTCCAGCATCCCAGCATTCAGTGCGTGCATTAACAGCGTCTCCCAGCAATTTTGAAAACTCTCGAAAACTGGAAATTTTCGTTGATTTTTGGCGAATGTCACATTTCTAATGCTCGAAATGTTTCTCACACGAAAATGTCAATTTTTTTAAATCAAAATTATGCCATCCGAGCATAGAGGGACATTTCTCTAAGCTGGCTACAAACGTCCAAGAATCCTTTGTAAATCTTAGGAAAATCATATGACAGTAGAAAGCTTCCCCCTCCAAAACCTAGCAGTGGCTTTCCCGGTCAAAAGTCAGACTCGCGGAAGAAAAATAGCCGCGTCCCAAGAACTCATTAACAGGAAGTTTCAGAAAATGTTATAACTAAAATTGTAAATGAATTCATCAGTCATCAGCATGTCAGAAAACAAACATCAAATCCACCCCCCAATTCGTCACATTCGAAAGCCTTGGCCATGGTTGCTTAGATTAAATGATGAGAAAAGAAGGCCAGAAGTAACTGAAAGCCTTGCAAAGGTTGTTGAAAAACTTCATCGCACGTAGCTCACTGAAGAAAAATGAAAAGAGAAACAAGGTTTAAAAAATGTGAGGCCATGGAACCCACCAGAGTAAACTCGGAAAATTGGCAACAGCTGCAACCCAAAAGGTGCAGAGTTCTTTACTAAATGGACTAATCAGTTGAGCAAAACTCTCCTCCAGCTTGCAGAAAGCTTCTCTGAGGTGAAAGCAGAGAATTACTGTAAAACAAGCTCTTGATAATTTATCCTTATTTGCACAAGCGAATAGAGAGTTAAAACAAAGACAACGAAAATCAACGGACTAAACCTAAACTCAACAACAAAAATCTCACGTGTTTGACTTGTAGTGCAAAAAAATAAAATTCAAAATTTAAAAGAGACGAACCTGTATGCTGATTTTTGATGTGATTCTTGTGAATTCAACCACTTATGATGCAGTAAAAAGGTGATCACATCCCTCTACTCTCAAAAGTCCACCCTTGACACTTACCATTATTTGGCCAGTATGCTTTAGAAATTGAATGCTGGGTGCTTGCTATGCAATCTCGTGTGATCTCATTGTTCTTTCATTTCAAGTAATAGAATTTATATCAAACATCCGCATAAAACTATGCATTTTTTCATGTTTGAATTATAAATGATATAACTGTTTGGAACATAGGCTAACTCTTAATTAATTGACGAACGTCACTTTTGGTGAAATAACACGCGATTTGACTGGCATAAAAATATTTTTGGTGGTCTGTTAATTTTTTATAATGAACGGGCGTAATTAAACGTAATTTCACAAAAACATAAATTAATTTCCTGAAGCAAACAGAAAAAGATTTGTACAACGCAAAATTATAAAAAAACTGTGTTCGTGTGTGCGACTCGGAGAAGGAACACTGGTCAAGTGAGTTAAAAAGTTTTATTTCTTAATGTTGTTCCATACAGATAACAAAATTTCAAATGATATATTTTCCAAAGACGAGAACCAAAGGAGAGGTAGAATTAGAATTTGAGGTACTAAAGACTTAAATGTTTCTTAAACAATAATGTCATTCTTCCTTTGGGTTGCGAAGTAATGTTAATATAATGATTAAAATCTATCAATGTCATATATTAGTAACGATCGGTTAAATCGGTCCGTCTGCTTGTGAATGAACACCCACAGAGTTTATGCAAGCTTTTGATCCTTATCTATCAAAGAAACTGTAACAATTTACAGCCCATAGATGAAAAATAAAATTAAGATATGAGTTAAAAAACGACAATTACCATTCCTATGACAAGGCAAGGAATCGTCTATATAATGAAGGAATAAAACCAAAGAGAGAATTAAAACAGCAAAATCGTATTATTATACTCATGAAATTGCAGCATTACGTCAGAACAAAACAAGTAAACATAAATCATTAAGTTGGCTCCTTAGTTTACGGCATTTAAGCCTTCGCGGGTGGTATCTGTCCCACATCACTATACTTGTTTCAAAGAATCACACTTTTTTTGCCTTATTCTTTTTACATATTTCTGACACACTTTTGCAAAATTTCTAGATCAATTTTATTGTGAATGTTTTATCTCCACACCAAGGTGAAGAATTTTTTGACTTTCTAAGAATATTAAACCAGCTAGGCCAAGCCGAAACCTAGACAACAGACATGTAAGTACAGCTATGTGCACATTGCACAAGGGAGTAAGAAAACCATTTAGTTTTCCTAACTAGATGGCTCTCCGATGAAATTTCTGTTCAAATTACATATATTTTTGAGGTTGATATAAAAAATCTTTATGTTCTTGTTGAGGCCTAGCTTAATGTAAATACGACATAATATTTGAAAATGTGATAACTTTAGACAAATCTAATTGCAATTTACTCCTAAACCGTATACAAGTGTGTATAAAGTAATTATAAAAAGAACACGTGCATGACTAAAAGTTGAACCATATATGTGTGCATGTGCATGTGCGTATATAAACTACAGTTCATACATTTCCTACTAGTATTATGATCCTCAACATTTTCCAAGCTATATATTAGGTTTGACGTGGTGGTAACTGTGACGCTTGCACCATTGTTTGGTCCTGGAAAAAACTTCACAGTTAGCATTATCAAAGATGGTTGAGTGGTTCATTATTAAGACGTACACCACCTATCCTTGTAGGTGGTGCATCTTGAAAATCAAAAACTGAAGAAGTTGAAGGTGGAGGTTGAAGAGGATATGGAATGGTAACAAGGTGTATATCCATGTAATTGCCATGGGACTAAAAAAACAAGGATGCTATAAATAAATGAATATGCGCACTTTATAGATTTTTCAATGAGCATACTTTATTGTCCTTGCCATCTTGAAGATGGAGTGATTTGAGCAGTTGAAGATGGTTAGCCAGAGCTCAGTAGTCCATGAAGAGAAGATAGAAGACTGGATTGTCCTCGAGGGGCTAAATTTAAGTGAAGGAGGTATACAATATATATTTGAAACAAGTTAACTATATATAATACATAAACCTTGATTATTACCAAGCTTACCATGCATTCCAAATTGTTGAGAGTCATCAAACAATATTTGGTTACAACGAGGTGTGTTCGATGAGTAAGAAGCACGTGAGATGGCTGAATTCCACTTGAAAAAGTTTTCCACTGGCTGTATTTGAAAATTGCATTATACTTAACAAAAATTATTCAAACATTATTCACGAGTTATCTTATGCTTCATGCCCTGTGTAAGGACTCTTTCTTCATAGGCGCAAGTCTAATGATTCTACTCTCAATGTTTCCTGAACATTGTGTGCGCAAGGGTCTGGAAACAGGTTGTAGTGGTGAACATACAACTTGTATGAGTTGTTGATGGCATTGCATTGGAGGCTATGCACATCCTTCTAATGCTTCTCTTAGTACTGCGTTCCGTGAAAAATGCGGCAGCGTAAAGTTGCAATTAAACAACACTAATTACAATTTTTTATTCATTTGAGTTTATTAATGCCATTTTGCTAACTCGAAGTTTAAATTATGAAATGAATTTGTTTTGCAGACAGTCGCTCTGCACTTAGAACTAAAAAAGAAACAATGAACGTCAAACTTTTATTATAAATGTAAGTCACCGTTGCCGCGTCACTATTCACCTCAGTCAACCAATTGACCTACGGGTAAACAAAGACTATTGCAGAAAATACTAACGCAAGTAATGTTGAACTTCTGACAAATTTCCAAAATAAAATATTCTTTATAAAAAGACCGAATACCTGAGCTATATCCAACTGCGTGGATTTGCTGTTAGTTCCATCATGTGTGTTTGGTATTTCATCAAGGTTTCAGCACTGAAAAATAGAACATTTTAAGTTCCAAAGTTCCCTGATATTAAGGCATGGTGACATTCTGCTAACTAAAGTTGTGTTGAGGTGTTCTTCAATAGTGACAGTATCATAGAAATGCTAATCACACTTCATCGCTCAAATAATTTGAAAATGTAAGCAGAAAGTGCTCCGTAATTGTTTAATCATTAGATCAACAGTTTCTCTCGAGTTGCGTCAGTTGTTTCTAAATTTTGAACTGTGAAGAATGCATTAGAAAACACACAGTTTGTACCGTAGACAGATATACCGCTCTTCTCCCAATTCTTTATTAATCAAACCTTAATTTCAACATACCAAAGCGGTGTTTCCCCCACATGACTCTTGAGCAGAGGATTCACATACTCGCTCATTTCCGATGGTGTCTACAAAATAAATTATTGAATCTTTAGTTTTATCTAAGGTCAAGCTCCTCAGCTTAAAATTTTTTTACCTTTTGCCTTGTTTCTTCTTCACTTGTTTCTTTAAGTTTTTTATCACCGATTATATTTTAGTCATAAGCGTTAGTATGTTCTTTTATGCAAAATATCGAAGAGCAATCGGACCATGTTTCAGCGATTTCAAATTTATTGTCTTTGCCTTTGGCCAAAGAAACGACCTGCATATCACGAGCATTCTCAAACTTTATCAAGTCATCTTTTCCGGTAGTCGCGTCGTAAATTCTAATCTTGCCATTTTCATCCAAGATAAGATTTTCTCAATGATGATTTTGTCAGTGTGATAAAAGTAAAATGCCTACTTTGTTTTTAAAATGTTTAAAAGCTTCTTCTGCAGTTTCAAGTGAAAGCTGTTTATTCATTTCCGGTTTTAGGTATATTATATCTAAACATTTTTCCTTTTTTTAGCAAAGAAAGCACCTTAGTACATGACAACAAAACAACTTCTTTTTTTAACACATCTGCCAATTCACTTGTTACTTTAGAGAGCAAATCCTCTGTCTGCTTCCATTCAGAGTTTCCATGCTATCTCCACCAATCGCATGTCGAACAAATAATTAATAATTTTATGGGACACCCTTGCCGGGCATAAACCGGTTTTTTCCTATTTTAGCGCCACGAGTACAGCATTTATTCCACATGATGAGTGCTTGCACGTAAGCACTTCTTCAGGATCTACGCCTAAAACCTATAAAAAGATGTACTGTATTTTAGGTACAAAACAACAGAATTAACTGCGAGATGTTCCGTTTTATAACGCAAATATTTTGAAGTTCAGCTATATAACGGTACTTTAAAAATTGACAATGAGAAAAAAATTCTGAACAACACGCCTTGAATGCATCTTACCAATTCAACGGCACCAATACTTGGGTAACGTTTACAAATGCAAAAAGAACCTCTGCATGGGTTACGTTTAAAGTCACAGCTCACCGCATGCTTAGGAGCATGAATAATTTAATTTCATATTATTTTGGCAGGATAGCCATTAGAATTTATGCCATCTGGTTTAGGCCGTAGAGACTAACCTCTGCACCTCTACTCTAGGAGTTCAGTTAGAAATAAGTGACCATTTGGCATATTTTATGAATGTGAAATAGCTTAGGTTTTGCAACATCTCAGTCAGCTCTATTTATTTCATTTGCTCCACCCTCCTTGCTGTTAGCAACATGGAAAAGGGGACAAAAAAGTCGTCGCTAAAATTTAAACTGAAGGAGGTGGGTTTGTTTATTCTTATACTAAGGTCTGTGCTGCGATAAAGTCTTGAAATGAAAAAACTGATAAGTCAGCCTGATGGCAAAAAACTGACGTTTTCAAGTCAGTTAACACTTACAATCATTAAAACTATTCGCTACTTCCGTGCGCGTCGAATTTTTCCCCTAGAGTATACCTTTGGTGAAAGTACAATATTTTTGCAAAGAGAGCAACACAAATAACAAATGCCAACAAAGCACTGGTCCTCAAATCATCTAAAACTATTATTTCGATTGCATAAAAGATACTATTAAAGAAATTATAGTCTTTTCAGATCGTCTATAAATCCCTAGTATGAGTTGCGCCGCCTTTGTGACATGGGCAGGAGTTAGTATTTTTTCTGGCTACGTCAATGACTACGAGTTAAATGTAGTAAGCCTTATGGTAGTTTGATTTTTGCCAACCATTTTCATTGCTATTAACTATCGCTGTCTATACGTAATCAGGTTAAATACCTTTATGATCAGGGTTTATATCGAAGAACAATGTATTGCAACGCACAAATTTAATGATAATTTTATAAGATTAAGACGATTAAGTCCTTCTAAGGTTGACTCTGAAGATGACTACCGCTAAGGTTGTTGAAACGTCCGTCAACAACAACAAAAACAGTCCTTCTCAGGACTCTACTGATCTAAACGATTTACATCTACAAACATGTAACGATACTCCCGGGTTCAAACCATTTACTTTATTACGATGATTGGTTTCCGTTGTAAAGGAATCACACAACTTGTTACTGCTTGTCTTGTATCTTCACGTCTGTAGTATTACTTTTTGTACTATTCGTGTATAAATGCAATTGTTGCTTCCTATGAAATACATCCAATTGCCTGAACGATTTGTACAGTAATTTTCTGGAAAAAATAATTTTTACCTAATTGGTGGTGCACTTCTATGTTATAGAGGACTAGAATTTTTTAGACAACTTCTCGAAAGAAAATATGTAGAAATTTCTTTACTGCTGTGGGCAACGCATGTAAGCGATGTTCCAACTGTGGAAAGCTCATTCCAAAGAGGCCCTCTTCCGTCTCAATACCTCAATATTCGACCACGACAAGACAGAAAATGCTGCTGATGAAAAGGGTTAGATATGTGTTCTTTAATGTATCTTACGGTATTGGAGCAGATGTTAAAATCTATCAATGTATAATTTGATTGGTTTCGGAATTGGACTTTTTTGTAGGCTCAGACTCTTCATCAGAACCACGGTTATCATGTGGTGGTAATGTATTATCACCCATCAACTACTGGAGGTCCAACCGTCTGGGATTATGCTGCAACTACAGGTTTGGCGTCAGATTTTATTAGCAGCAGTGGTGTAATTGGAAAATCAGCCGGAAACTTGTTTCAAACTGGGATGAAGAAGTTATGGCAAAATAGAAATAAAGGTAGTCAATTTACAGATCTTTCATCTACAAATACTATCCCTGCCTCTACCTCCCCTTCCTTGTCGTTTTCTGTTTCCCTTCTGTTTTAAAATCTTCATCTGTTACTCTTTGTAGCTCTGTTACAGCCTCTCTTCCAGTTAGTAGCGCTGTTTCGACATTCATTCCTATACGCAAAGATTTTCATCTTAATACAATTTCTGTGACTTTCGAGTCCCTCTTCCTCCCTGCTGCTACCAATACCAATACAAATGTCGTCACTGATTCTTTTAGCACTAACACCACTCTGGCCTCTTCCAGTGGATGTACCTCCATCGGCATTTCTTCATCTGTTTCAACCTCTTCTTCCTTTTCTTCAAGCTCCTTCGCCGCTGCAACATCTGGGTCAACCATATCTAAAACGATGGCTCCTTATGTCCCTACAGCAACTTTTAGCACTGGTCAGAAATAGTGTACATAGGCGTTAGCATTAGAATGGTTGATTTTTTAGGTTCTTAGAAGTTATCAGGTTGTCGCAAAACAAGTTCGATCTTTTTTTGATTAATTTTGTCATCAACATTGAACACATTTGACAACAATAGACATGACCAAACACACATGACTACTTTCAGCTTTAAAATGTTAAAACTTGATTTGGTTCTTTGGCAGCTACGTACATGCCGATGATGCGTAGCAATATTTCTTCTGTCATAAATAGTGATTAACGAAGCAAATGGCCATGTCTTTAATTTAAATTGTTTCATGTATACTTAGGAACTGTTGTAGCTTGGCCAACGAGAATGGTGTAGTGCGTGGTTTTGGATGTATCTCAGGAATGTCGAAGGTGCATAATCGACTCGTGACTCCCGGCTACTTATCTGTCTTTTTTACTAGTGTGGTACCGGGCAAAACAGTTGCTCCACCATTGCATGGTCCATTCGACGAAGATGTCGTAAGAACTGACGAGTCTTACATTTGGCCAGTTGACAGAATGTTTGTTGCTGGACCAGATGATTTTACTCACAATATATAACTACGTAAATCTTCCGCATTTTTTTCTTTATGGATTTTATTGTTTTCGTAAAGAAACTTCCTTGTATATGTATATTGTAGTAAATTTTCTATTTTTGTGCCTGATCTTCGAGTGGAAATATTTTTGTTTGATATCATTGTATTATAAAAAGAGCAGATTTTATATTATGCGAGTCATATCACGTAAGAAGTCCAAATAAAAAAATTCCGAGTCGTGAAATAAGACACTTATAACTACTTTGAACTACATCAAACGACTTTTTCTGCATACGGCATTCCCACATCATACCTTGACGTTCTATAAAGCAATTGGTGACGTTTTACTTGCCATTCATCTTAGAAAAAATGGAAAGCCTGCTATAATAGAGTGAAGGACCAATAGCACAATTTACTAACCAACTTAAAAACAGAAATGTCTACAATATTTATGAAACATGTTTTCAATCACTTTTGTTAACAAACAACTTATAACAGCTGCAAAAGGTGAATGGCTTCATTATAGCCACGGTGTCTGAGATATAGTTATGTACGTAGTAACCACTTTCCTGAGAGCTATGTGCTGGAATTGAACCAGTATACCAGCTAGTGGCTGGTAGCCATTCATAGCTTTTTTGGTTACGTGAGTGAGAATGAGCGACTGTTAAATCAATAAATCTATCTCTGAGGAATCAGAAATCTAAATATCTAGGAAAAAACAATTTGTGTTGTGAAAAAGGACAATTTGTCGAAGATCATAGATTGTTTCAAAATAGGCCGTTTGCACTGAACAACTACAAATGCGTGTATCTTCCTAGATGTATATACTTGCAAGTGTACGTGCATACATTTTATTTACAAAAAGAGGAACATGCAAATAATTTTCTATTTATAAAAAGTGCGCACAATAATAATGATAGCACAGCTTTCAGCAACAAAATACTACGAATTATATGCATCTTCTTCTTCAACATCTTCATGAACGTCATCTTCATCGATACAGTCTGATTGACTGTCACTACAGTATACGTTAAGTATGGACTGTTCTAAGTCGTGAAAGTATTAAAAATCTTTTTTCAACTGCATTCTAGCAAATGCAATTCCGCTGTTTGTGATGGCGAGACGATCATGCAGAGTCTTCATTGTGTCTTTTCGCACACAATAGCAATGTTTATATTCATCTAGAAGAAAGCTGTATAAAACAAACATAATGATGTCAATAAGTATGTTCGTATTTTAAAAGATTGGTGTCATTTTCTCTACTTATCTGACCTCTGTTTCAAGGAAAGAATAGTCATTAGATTCATCAACATCATTTGTAAATGCTAAAAAAATAATTGCAAAAGATGTTAAACGCATGTACATTTCATTCCACTGTATATAAATACGTAAGCTTGTTTTAACTTAATACGAACATCTATCTGTATACCTATCCTATCTTTAGTCTTCTCTTTTCCTTCACAAAGGAGAGGCAAAACATTTTCCAAATAATAAATCATATAATTTTTCATCTCCATGTTCAAAAGTGCTTTTTCCTCTTCCAATCTTTTAACTACCATGTACTTATCGACAATTTGTGCCTTGAAACGCACAGGTATATCTAAATATTGTTAAGTAAAATAGTTGAAACTAAAAGCGAGCATGGACGTCACAATATACATAGAACTGTAATTGCTATTCTCTTACACACCATGTGAAGTCGTACTATCTATGTCACACTGGTTAAACGACTAAACAAAATCTCCAGACATGACTTCTTCCGCACTTGTTGTAGGAAGAGCACACAGACTTGAGAGGCAGTTTAACTCTTCTACGGTGGATGTTATTTTGGACTTCTCTTCAGCGCATTTCCTTCTCATGGAAGATTTCGTTTGCTAGAATCTACAGAACGTGCATGTCGCAATTTTACAGTAATTTGGAAAAATGCTTTGAAATATAAGTCTACATATTTCTAGGAGGATGGCATAGATAGTATTTACCCGTTTACTTTAAGATAAAGCACAATTTATCTCGAATAAAACTGTTCCATATTTTGCATTTTGTGTCGCCTACATCTAAAATCTAACTCACTTTGATTTTGCTACGAACTTTAAAATAATGCTTACAGTTACTCATAAAAAAACCTCCAACAAAACTCACCAGCAAGAGAAGTTATTTCTTTTGTGCGTCTAGTGACTGAAAAATACAACATTTCTAATCTCTTCTGCAGCTTTGCTACTGTGATTTTTGCCAGCTGCGACTTTCCTTGCTCAAGAAGCTGCTCCTCTGTCACATGTCCATCTAAAAGCTGTGTTTTCAATTCCAGCAATCTTGTTGCATTTTGTTCAAGTTGTTTCACTTTGTTTTGAGCGTCATGAACGAAACGCCTATCACCCAATAATGTCCGCGTTTGATCATCGTTGGCTCTTACAAAATTCTCCAAATGTTTAGCATTATCAACAGTTTGATGCAAAAGGAAGAACTCTTCGGCGGCACCTTTCAACGACGAAACTCCAATTGTTGTTCTATACAAACAATAAAAAACATTAATTTATCTACGTAATTACTAAGCACTCCATGAGCCAGGCCAAGAATTATTTAATATAGTTTCGTTTTAAATGATGTTTGAACAAAAATCAACCATTAGTACAGAACTGTACAATACTAAACCATGTTTCTAAAAAATATTTGAAAGTAAACAATGTTACCTCTCGCATATTGTTGAACTTCTTCTTTCCACTGCATTATCGAGTCTTCCAAGTCTGAATCCTGGACATTAAGTTCGCTTCTTAACTTTTCATAATCGTCTCTGGCAGATGAAAGTTGCCTTTCGGTCTTCGAAATTGCCTTGCCTTGCCTTTCGTCATCCAATGCCAGATGGCTCAGGTGAAACATGAACGTATTCCAAGTGCCAGCGATGGCGATCTGCCATTGCAGTCGACAGGTCTTGTCCAGACAAGCCTGTTTCTTCCTCAATGATGTTCTTGAGGGTGACAAACGGGCGCCCAATTCTTCTTTTTGCTGAGGGTGTCCATAGCAGAAGCCTACCAGCGGGCTCTTGATGACGACTAAAATGGCCCGCAAGAGTCAAACGCGGCTGACGAACCGTTTCAGACACACGATGAAGCGTACCGTACAGAGATTTGTTGGTAGGATGGCTTTTCCAAGAGATGTCATAGGCGTGTCTAAGCATTCTTGTTTATGTGCCGTCGAGACGCTTTTACGTTTCACATTTAGCGTCCATGAATCTGACCCGTAGAGAAGTATGGTTTCAATGCAAGCCTTGAACACTTTAGTCTTTGTTGACTTCTTGATTGGAGACTTCCAAACTGCCTGAAGAGAATGCAGCGCACTCCATGCCAACGCTATTCTGACAGAAATAACGTGCTCAGTATCTGAATAACCGCCAAGGTACTTGGAGTCTTCAACACAGTCGATTTTCGAGCTGTCCGATGCAAACAGGGGAAACATTATGAAAAACAGTGAAAAGACACATTAAGAAAAACAGTGAAAGGACACATTATGAAAAACAGTGAAAGGACACATTATGAAAAACAGTGAAAAAGAATTATATTATCGCAATAAACGTATTGGGTTCAAACAAGACCTATACACAACTATGAACTGTAAATTCACTTGATATTATACACGTACATAGCACAGATTAGAGTCATGGACTCACACTAGTATAATTTTGAAAATTAGCTGAAGACATATACAACGTGTAACCTTTTTCATTCGAATAACAAGTGATTTTGCCAAGATTAAAATTTTTCGCTTGTTCCAACTCAGAAGATGTTCAGTAATGCATTCTTCTTGTCCTTAATACGTACAACCATTAATGTGCACATTAGTTCGTGGACTTAATCGACCAAAAAACCTGAGCGGATATGCAGATCAGAAAATAATACTCACCGAAGGCCGTCATAATTTTAGTAGTCGAGCCAAGTCTTGACAAATACGTATTTATTTGCTCAACTTCTTCGCCAGCAGTTGCTGCCGCAGCACTTTGCCATCTTCCGCTCCAAATAACCTAAAAAGTGTGAATAGAATCATCCATTCAAGACAACCCATTTCAAATTTACGTAACCACGGTTTAGTTAAGTGAAATACAGTATTATTACTTTGTCTCAAAACATCTTTAATAGAGCATTATCGTCGGCGTATGTGGTGTTTAGCTTACGAGTTATTGGGTAAACAATCATAACCTACGTATGTAACGTACCTGATATGTCCAACTGTGTGATTTCCATGCATTATAGACAGTGCTGGTGCAATATTTCTTAAAGCATTTTGATTTTCTTCCGATGTAACACGTAGAGCCCACGGCCAATATTTGCATATAATATCTTCCCACATATATTTAACTTTATGTGGTTGTAAAAAATTCATATGCAAGTAGTGAGCATAGCCATAAATTTCTCCTCTGAACATGTTCAAAGTAGCTTGAGCAATCGAGTGCCAGCATTAAGCAAATTCAAGTCCAGTCTCGTCTTGTTTTTTCTTTGAGTTGGAGACCATTTTTGCAGCCTCCAAATGGGTGTCACCACAAGAATTATCTTCATTCTATAAAAAATGCTTTAACCTAATAATAGATTAATACCTTTCAATCCTACTTCATAACACATACCTGAATTGACTTTGGACCAAGACTTTTTAAATGAGAGTCCACAAAACTGTTGTTTGCAATCAATACATCACGATAATAACACTGGACTGGACCCCTGTGGTAAAAGTAAGTTATCAATTTAGAACACAAGCACTCATAAACCCAACAATGCAGGTAAAGAATCAAACATGAGCAGCAGGTCTTTTTCTTGGATTTGTTAAAATTGGTTCAAATTATTAAAACATAAAAATATCTGAATCGTTTGCAAAGGGTAATTCCATTTTTGTAAGTTTGAGAATTCGCCATGCAATATCACAAACTTTGGTACTTTGCTGAATCTGTACACTTTTTGATTTCCATCAACATGACATGAATGTTGATCAATGCTACAAGGAGGACAATTTTTCCGTGTCTGCTTATGAAGAAGGTCAATTTCATGTTGGCAATAGCTCCATTCAGCAAACAATTTTCTGAATGTGACTGGATTGATAACATTTTCCTAGTGAGACCAGTTCCACATCAAAACATAGCACAATTATATACTATTTGTTGATTATGCAAAACCGAACTGTACTATAATATATTTCTCATACTTCAAACAAACACATTATATGAAGCCTACAAAAATTGACATGTGCTTGTTACAAATTTTAAACAAATTTTCCTTGAATTTCCAGAATTTACTAAAATTCACAGAAAGAAATGATCATAAAGGATTATTTTGAAACCAAGATTTACGTCTTGTAGATTTTGGTTTGTGAGAGAAAAAATATACACAAAATAAAAAGTACACTAACAAAGACATGTAGATAGCATAAAAATTATTCACCCATCCTCTAGAGCTGCAAATATCTTCCATACTTCTTACAAAAGCAGATTGTGATGATTCAGGCATCCTCTTTTTAAATGCATCCCACAAATTAAAGACATCTTCACTAAATATGTAATGAAGATTTTCAGGGCTACCAGGCCACCAGCCACTCTCAATTATACTGTCAACAGAAATTGGAGACCACTTCCATTGACAAAATGAGCTATGAACAGTGAACCGATTAAGACCAAATCATCCTGTTGAAGACAAATATAATCGAAGATAACCAGTACAGCGCTGAAAATATGCGCTTCAAAGATATCAAATCCTGGGGTTTCATAAGAAGCCAGCAACTTCATTGATTATTTGAAGTTTTTAGTTTCAATCTAAAGTTTATGAATTAGTGTACAATCCAACCTGCTGCCTATGTACTTTTCTAAATTATCAGCCCCTAACATGCCTAACATAATCAGCCCCTAACAAATCAGATTTTAATAAGATGCATCATATGTCCATCCATATAACAAAAATTGCTATTTGGACTCAGTAAAAAAATTGCATAAGGACACTTTCACCTTCACAAGTGATCATAATCATAAGAGAACTGTTGGTAGTTTTGATATTAGATTCATTGCACAACTGACATGATGATGGGTAAAGGATGGGACATGATCAATCTACAAAGATAACAGCCTCATCACAGAAAAACATTTCTCTCACATCGGGCACAACAAAAAAACACAAATATTTATATAAACTTCAATAGTATGTACATTATACCTACCAATGCTGCAAATCTTTCCATCGGATGAAATGGATTGTGTTGGCTTGATACAGTACCGACCTCGAGTAATATGACATGACTCGCGAGTATCGAGTGGCGAGTGGGCGAGTGACTCGCGAGTCAATTGCGAGTCACTCGAGAGTGACGAGTTGCGATTGAGCGAGTGACTCGCGATGCAGTTGCGAGTCACTCTCGAGTGCGAGAAGTTTGCGAGTTAATAAGTGACTCGCCGTTTGCGAGTGAATAAAATGACTCGTTGTTTGCGCGTGCGATGAGTGTGCGTATAATCTTTTAAATTTGGTTCTGAAAGAACTTCATTGACTTCACGTTTTCGATGTTTTACACACACGATAAAGGCCATAGACATTTAATAGCAATCAACGGAATAAAACCACGTGTTTAGTTAATGGCTAGAACTTTTGCGATTCACTTTCCAGTAGAAATGTTTAAAAATGAGATTAGTTTCTGAAACAATCTGTCTACGTATTTAACTATTTATAGGACATGATTTCATTTCATGGACCAATTGATAATTGTGAATCACACCATCTCATTCATTTTTGTCGGCATGTCATTTGTTCACTGCTCACTCGCAAAATGTTTTTACTCGCAAGTGATTGGCAACTTTTCGAGCCGCTTACTTTACTTTTCTCTATGGCCTCTATTGCTTTACGAATAACGTTTGTGCATATAGAAAATAAAAAATGCTTTTGGAAAAAAAATCAAAACATTTTAGAGTCCTTAGGTCTCGAGTTCGAAATGGTGGACGAAGTTTACTATTCACAACACTTATGATTATGTTTTTCAATTTCAAATACTGGAGGACTCTAGTGACATACACCTATCGATAATATTTCCATGCACTTTAGTTGGCTTACGTTATACGTATGAGTCATTCTGCGTATATGTAACTATTTATAGGACATGATTTCATTAATTGCTGACTTTAAGTGTCTATAGCTTTTATGAATAGAGTTTGCATGAAATATGGAAAACCGAAGTCAATAGTCGAACGATAATCCTTTTACCACGAGGTGACTTTTTTAAACGTTTGGTGTATCAATTATTTTTTCATTTAAATAGTCCTCTTTGCGTGCATGTTTTGCACTTAATTTAAGGGCAATGTCTTTATATTGTACTTTATAACACGCAAGAAAAGACGATTATTTATAAGACAAAATGATTGAATGTATTATATCTCAAGATAATATATGTCAACAATCTAAGACTGTTAGAAGAAAATCTTTGAGACTTACTTTGATTTTCTCACTAATTTCTCTATGGTCTCTACCGCTTTACGAATAACGTTTGTGTAATGAAAAATGTGAAGTTATTACAATGCTTTTGTAAAAAAATTCAAAAGATTTTAATGTCATTAGGTCCTGAGATATTGCTTAAAATGAATAGTCGTTTTTCTCCCATGTTTCATAAAAAGATATAAAATCGTTACCTTCAAAATGTTGAACGAATTTTACTTGTCACTACACTTAAGGTTATGTTTGTCAATTTCAAATACTGGAGAAAGAAATTTTTGCGAGTTATTTCGATTCACTCGCAAACAGCGAGTTACTTTATTCACTCGCAAACAGCGAGTCACTTATTCACTCGCAAACTTCTCGCACTCGAGAGTGACTCGCAACTGCATCGCGAGTCACTCGCCCACTCGCCACTCGATAATCTCGAGTCATGTCATGTTACTCGAGGTCGGTACTGTATATTAAAAATAACCATCCAACAACACTTCTCGATCATGGAGAGGATTATTCTCATGAACATCATCATCGCATTCTCTACAAATACATCTCAACACACCACATTGTCTGCATCTCAGTACAGCTTCATTTCCATTGCATCGACAACACTTCATAGCATATAAAGGAGGAGCAAATGATGACACAGTGACATTGAATAATTTTTCCCTCATACTTTCCCAATTTTCTTATCGATTTTCCATTCTTTTTTGCCAAGCAGATGGCCCAATATTCACTTCTCCAATAACCAACTGAGAGCTTTCAAGAATAGCTTCGAGATCTAAAATGAAAATGAAATGATTTTATGACATAAAGCTGTTTTCTTTTCTATTTTTTTTTCTAAAATACTATACAAGAGTACATTGAAGTCTTAAAAGCACAGTTACATGTGTATAAAAATATAAAAAACTATGTATAGATGCAGTGGCCGGGACAGCACAAAAATTTTTGCTTCTGTTATGTAAAGTTGAGATGTAAGAAGTATTATCAACAACCTCTTTTAGTCACACTGTCATCACAAAACATTTCCTGTGGAACATCATGTAAATCTGACGATGTTGTAGGCATTTCCTCATCTATGATAATAATAACAACAAGTAACATAAAAACATAACATACAAGTTTAACAAAAATGGGCATGTGGAAAGGAGGGAAGAAAGTGCTGAAATTCGTAGAACGTTGCATATGAATGTTGATGGAGTCCGCAAACGAGGTAGACCGAGAAAGAGATGGATGGATGCTATGAACAGTGATATGAAGGCGATGAGTATAACGAGAGATATGGCGAGAGATAGAGACGTTTGGCGTAGAAAAGTTCATGGACCGGTCAACCTCCCTGGAGGGGATTAATACTGGCCGGAATACAAATGTTGTTTGTTTGTTTGTTTGTTTTACAAGTTAAACAAAAATGTAAAATGCTGTTATTTCTTTGATAAAAGTATTATTTCTACAGCACACACCTCTTTGTGTATTTCTACTTCTCGAAGTGCTTTGCTTGGCTTATGAATAATCCGTTCGTCACCTTCGCTTCTTTGAAGAACTAAATCTCTTCTGGCATTTTTCTTCTTAATAGTTTTATTTCTACCACGAACACCTTGATTTGTAATAGCATTACCATTGCTTATTGCAGACAGCAGCTGCTCATCAATCGTTGGTTTACTCGGCCTACTGCGTTTATGAGACATGTGTTTGCATAAATAAGAGGTGAAACCCCGATGTGTTTAACATTTCAAACAAAATACTGATACAACCGTACAGGGTAATGTAGAATATCTTCCCCCCTATAACAAAACAAAATGGCGCGCGCTAAGTTTTTTGGTTTTTTAATTTCGGCAAGGTCGGTGTCACAGTGATATGGGTATCCCCGTGTTTTGGGTATCCCCGTACTTAAATCACTAGTGTTTTGGGCATCCCCCGTGAGGATACCCAAAACACTAAGACCATGGCATATGGCCGAAATAAATTAAGACCATGTAGCTTGAAACGAAAATTGGTATTTCTAAAAAGGACATGTATGGAAGTAATGACCAGACATTATAAAGGTGAGATGAGCAGCTATTGCTAGCTAAAATATTATGTCTTTATTGGTATTTCATGGCATCTTGTTTGAATTACGTATGAAATGCTTCATAGATACCGTTGACATATAAATTTGTTGTTGTGATTTCCATTTTTTTTCATTCTGTATTGCGAAGTACATTGAACGTATACGTTTGAATAGACTTGTAATTTAACAGTTTTAGATTGTCTTGAGTTCATTCAAACATAAAATGATTTATTAAAAACTGGGTAGTATCAAAAACTGTCAACAATTACGCACATTTGTAACAATATCTTTTCTTGTGATATAATCAGACCTTTTTACCCCTCGAAGAATACAACATAACAAATGTTAAAACAAATTGCAATATAGTTAAAAGTATGAATGTTTTATGCAGTGCGGTGTTTGAAATTAAATGAAGATACGATCTTCGCACTTTGCTGGACAATTTAAGCAATCGTCTCAGGACCTGAAAAAATCAGGTGACTCAACGGGATTCGAACCCATGACCTCTGCGGTGCCGGTGCAGTGCTCTGACCAACTGAGCTATGAAGTCACACAGTGGTGAGCAGGTCAATATTGTTGGGCTATGTTTTCTCGTGAAAGGAATGTCGTATGAAGAATGTTCTATGCAGTGCGTTTTATTGTTTTATACATTCATACGACATTCCTTTCACGAGAAAACATAGCCCAACAATATTGACTGTTTCCTGTGTTTCATACTCATTCAAAGTTAAGTCAGAATCCTAATCAATTTTTTAGTCCTGAGAATTGCAAATTGTCCAACAAATGTTAAATCAAATTTTCATTTAATAGTTGAAAGTACTAATAATTCAGAAGAAGAATCGACTTTCATTATCAGTCACATAACACACACTTAACCTGTTTTTACTTCTTTTCACCACAATGTGGATTACATTTCCATTTTATTTCTGCTTTTTTAAAAAATAGTTCTGGGACATCAAGGCAGTGTTTATGAAACCAGCTCTGACAACTGACACATTCAACCATGTCATCTTCCTCCCTGACATATGGAAGGCGACATCTACAGTAAATTGGTATAAGAACCTTGTGTGATGTTTGTTCAGGGCTTGACATTCTTGGTACAGATGGAAACATATGCATTTTGCCTTTAGTAAAACAATTCCACAAGTGACTTCGGATATTCCTCCTTTTGAAAGTTATCTTGATGGGATCCTGTCCATAACAAAATGATGTAGCAAAAGCAATGGCAAATATACCACAGTCATACCATTTGTCTGTTGGGTGACTGGCTCAATTGAGATTTCGATTACATTTTCTGAATGAAGGTACAGCAGACAAGCAATTTGCTTTTTAACTGTGTTACTAATTCCTGAGTACATACTGTCATAGAGTTTAACAGCATTATTTTGGTTACAATGAATGTTACTAATGCATATCCAGTGATTTGCACCAGTGTGAAGAACTTGAATGAATTTACCTTTCATGACATCAAACTGTTGCACCATACCTAATGTTGTTGCTTGGAGGCCTTCCATGCATGGGAATTGTTGCTTCAACAAATCTTGGGCCTTGCCAATGTGAATGTCTGTAAGCAGACCATTTTTGATAATGACGTCTTCATCATTTTCATTTAATGGATAATTTGGTGTCTTCATCTTGCTTAGTAAACTCACATCCGACTTCCTTTCCTTCACAATCTTGCACTCATCTTCTTCACATGGCTGCTTCCTTGTATGATCATGCTTGAATTTCTTTGATGGTATGCTTGTTTTTGTTGGTTTGCATCCCTTGTTTTGTTGCTTTTCCCAGTTCTTTTGAAGTTCCTGTACATGATATTGTCCTCCAAATTCTAGGTAGCTTTCAGCTTCACAATAAGACAATTTTAAAATGGCCTGACTGAGAAGTGTAAGAGCATCAGGGAAGATAACTTTGGTAATGAAGTCTACCCAGAAGATGGAAACCATCCAAGAAGTTTACTTACAATAAGGTCAGATTGCTTCTCAGTAAATCCTCCAAAAAAGACATTTACTGATAGGTCTCTCTTTTTTAGGTTTGGAGCACTCTTGCTGAAACCTGATTTGAAAACTTCACAACGCCAGCATTTTTCTTCGCATTCTAATTTGTTTATTAAATCATTCTTAATGCATGAAAGGTGTAATAGAAGGGCACTTTTTCCATACTTTTATTTTTCATCAAATTTTTGTAGGCCTGTTTGCTCAAAGACATTGATTCTTGGTTGTTTGCGTCTGCTGTTTTTCTTTTGTGCTTTTCTTTTCTTTCATTCTTCTTCTATTCTTCTTCTATCATCTTCTTCTTTTCTATCATTTCTTCTGTTTCTATTACATTTCTTCTTTCTTGTCTTCCATCATCTTTTCTTCCTTCTTCTTTTCTTCTGTTATTTTCTTTTCTTCAATTTTCTTCGTTTCTTCTTCTTTCCTTCGTCAATCACTGCATCTTCTTTCTTCATTGTTTGTTCTTTCTTCATCTTCTTCAAAACATCCAGTTTTTCTTCATCAAACTCTTCCAGTTTCTTTTCCCATTCTCTTCCCTTTTTTGTCAGTTTTGCTTCTGTTTTTTCAACCTTTGTGTAATTTTCTTCTACCTGTGCACAAACAGCAGAAGTTGTTTGGTTTGTGAACTTTTTATTGTTCTCCTGTTTGTAGAGCTTCAGGTTTTTAATTAATTCCTGTCTTCCTGCTTTGTTTGTTAATGGATTCAACAACCTGCAAACACCCCTATTAACATCAACCTCAATAACTTTATACGGGCCATTCCATTGATCTTCAAGTTTATGCCCTTTCTTTATTTTCTATAGCATATTACGAAGCAAGACAGTATCTCCATCCTTGAATTGGCATACAGGTTTACCCCTTTTTTCTGATACTGTGCTTGTTGTTTTTCCTGGGCTTTCTTGATGTTGGAGTTAACAATGGGGAATATGTTATCCCTCATTTGAGACATTTGCTCGACATGTTTTTCTATGGCTACTTCACTGTTCACATCCTGCATCAGCTCTGCAATGTCATTTTCCTCAGTGAGGTCTGTCTCACATTTCTCAGCTTCAAAGGGAAATCTTGGATTTCTTCCAAACATTAAATAGAATGGACTGTATTTAGTGGTAGCAGACTGATTTGTATTAATTGCAAAGAGTGGTCGTTCTATATATTCATCCCATATGTCGGCTTTACTATCCATAACTTTCTTGAGAGGTCTTAATAGAAAAAATAACAGAGGAAATTGGTCTATAAGAATACAAGTTAAGTATACATGTTAATTTAAAAATACTTTTTAATCGTCTCATTAGTTCTTTCATCTTGGCCATTTGATTGAGGGTGGTATGCTGAAGTAATGCGATGATGGATTTTAAAAACTGTGAATAATTCCTCATTCATCTAAAACATATATTTTTAAGTAAACAAGCTAACCAATGTCATTCTCAATAATTAAAAAGAGTTTGTTATTGTAAGAAGTAACAGAATTTTGGTAAATCAAATTTACTGTTGATTTTTCAGGAAATAAATCCTAAATGTAAGCCGTTTATAGCCCTTTTAGAGTGCTAATCATACTCACCAGACAGATCCATGAAAGAAATAAGAGTGTTAGTCATTATTGAAAATATATTAGCTAATAACTATTGTATTTCATTACCTGGTTCACAAACTCTCGTCCTTGGTCTGTAATAATGTGGGCAGGAGAACCATGTCTGCAGAAAGTGGAATAGAGACCTTTGGCCACACTGGTAGCTGTTTTATCTGGAATTGGAATTGCCTCGACATATTTTGTGAAATAGTCTGTTTGTGTCAATAGGAATTTGCTTCCCTTTTTTGATTTTGTATGTGCATCAATGAAATCAATACCAATCAGGTACCATACTCGAGGAACCACTTTGACTGAGTGAAGAACGTCACGCGTATTTTTTCTGCTGCATTACGCTGACATCTATCACATTGTTTTATCTAGGAAAACATCAAAGATTTGTAAAATATGATTGTCATTTTAAAATTTTCATGTTATTACTGTTGCACTTGTTAATATATTTTCATTACATTTATAACATTCTTCAATTTGGTTATTTTGTAATAGATTTATGGTTTACCATTTCAACTGTGTCTTTCTAACAATCTGGCCAATAATATCTATCTCGTATCTTCTTGAAGGTATTGTCTCTTCCACTGTGGCCTGCGTAAGTTGCCGAATAACTAAGCGTTGACTTTTCATCTTCACAAATAACTAAGCGTTTAACTGTGCCTTCTTTTGTCTTCTCCAAGTACAACAACGAGTCTAATTTTTTATCGTATTCAAATTTTTTTGAGAATTTGCGCAAAACAAGTTTGTCTTGCTTGGTAAAACACTCGTGATACACGGAATGTTTAACATACTGAAGTAGATTTTTATATTTTGTTGGATCCATCACGAATTTTTGAAATACTGAAATTTGGTTTTGTTTCGCGCAAAATTGTGTTGTTCCCGCTAAGTCAGGGGAAATCCTTTAATCCACAGTAGGGAAACCCCTGAAACAAGCGTAGGAATGGGAACAAGTATAGGGAAACCCATATCACTAGTGATTTGTGAACCCTGAGTGAACGGATGGGGATACCTAAAATACGGCAGCCATTTTTGCCGGGGATTCCCAAAACACTAGTGATTTAAGTACGGGGATACCCATATCACTTTGACATCGGCACTAGATCATGGTCAACTAACGTACGCGCCCACATATTATTCTTAATATGTCAGCGGTAAGTAACAATTGACGAATATTCATGTATAGGTAATTGCCATTGGTAAAGCTGTGACAAACCACTAAAATATAGAATAACCATTGAGAATAACAAGTTTCATATGCGTATTTAACCGAAATGCGGCTAAATGACGAGAAGAATTCTTTTTTCGATTTCAGGTTTGGACAGTTTTACTTTTTTACACATCTATTGTTTTGTATTCTTTGTATTTTACATATATTGTCATATGCTCAACGATTTTAAATCATCATAACGATACTCGAAGAAGCAATGAACAATATACAATAAACGTAACAGTGGCGTATCCAGCCCGTTTTATTTAGCTCTGCTATACAATTATTTCTTTGTTCACTAACTGTAAAAACAACAGATTTCTAAAGAAATGTTTATTGATAGTAATATCAAATTTACATACCACGACCAAAGTTTTTTGGTTTTTTAATTTCGGCAACTGGCAAAGCAGCCACTCATGTCACCAGGCCTGTTGTCTGAATGGACGTTTCGAATTGACTTATAGAGTCAATTTGAGGGTATTTTAATAATTAGCGTATAGAGTTTATTTAAGGAAGAGACTGGGTTGTGTATGTCAGTCGTATGTACTTGTATGTACTCGTATGTAGTCGTGTGGTGTTTTAGTCACGATCATCTCCCACTAATTTATCACGACATTGAGTTTTGTTTGAGATCATACACACATACACATTTTTTTTTATAACGTAAACAAGACCATTGCACATAATTTAATTGGAAGTTAAGTAATCTGGAGCAAAATGTTAGTGAATTCCAGTTGAGCTGCAATGTAGATTATACTTATCTGTTTCTATTAAATGTTAGCTACATTGCCACGAAATCTATATTATGGGTATACAAATGAGACATGCAAGGCGTTCAGAAAATTTATCATGCATTTTCTGCATGATTAGTATGAACAATTTAAAAAATATTCATCCTTAACATAATATTTCTGAATTGATGAAATGAATAATCTTAAGATGCATTTTAAGATGAACACATTTTTACACCAAAGCTATTTTTGTGTTTTGCATGCTTCCGTACATGAGACTTTTCACATTGAACAACATTTAAAATTAAAGAAAAAAAGATTGAAATTCTTTGCAACTTAAACGAAGCACGAATCAAATCAATTGCAGCCTGCAATAAGGCTTATTGAGGAAATTGCAATTTTTTCTCTTCAATTTAGCTTTGAAATAATGTCATAAAATATCTTTCATCTTAAACAATTAATCACTTTGATTTATTGTTTGATTTTAACTTATATACCATGAAACTGGTAATAGCTACAAATAGACAATCAGGTAGAAGGCTAATCGCATATTGAACATTCCTAAATTTACTATTAAATTCTGCAGGCAGTTTGATGTTGCTTATTGCTATATAATAGTAACTATAAACAAATACATCGAAATCTACATAAATCTTTGTGAAGGTTTACTTTCCAGTGAACTGAACAACTTTAAGTGGTTCAGTGAAGTTAACTGACTGGCGTTAAACATTTACATCAATATTTGATTCACAGTTTGCGCAAAGTTTAATTACTGAAATAGCTCAGAAGATGTTAAATGCCTACTTTATAGCACTAAGTTAGAGACTATGAAAACAATCTTGTTTGATTTACAAACACTCTTCTGTTACAATCTACAAAATAACCACAATAGAGTTTTCGATTGAGAAAATATACAAAAGAAACAAGTAAATTGCAAATTCTCAAATAAAGCAAACCAGTTGCAATGTCAGACCACAACAACCACTAAAATTAACATCATTGATACTTATACTTG
>NW_025813436.1:573230-880730 GCF_021976095.1 Xenia sp. Carnegie-2017
TAGAAAAGAAATTTTATTGCCACCGAACAGCATAGTAAGTTCAAGTTCAAGCCAGAGACTCATGTAGACCTGAGATAGCGGAAGCACCATCAATTTGAAGAGCTAGTAAATCTTTTTTCCTTAATTAAAAAGAGAAAGAATAAATTAGACAGTCAGAAGAGAAAGTCAAGATAGGTGGAATAAATCATTAGTTGCAACAAAAAATAAAAATTGCTACAAAAGACATATACATGTTTCTAGATGTACATTGTCCAGGTTGATAGGGTCCTGAGAAAGACTGTTGGTTTTAATGTTGACTGACGTTTCAAAAACCTTAGGCCTAGTTCAAACGTAAAACTTTACATGAGCCTAACGTATTTAAAAAAAAGATAATGAGGAAGTTCACCTCATTTTTTTTTATAATTAATGCGTTCGGCGCATGTAAAGTTCGACGTTTGAAACTCGCCTTAGTGGTTCTTATCTTAGACTCAAGTGACAAAGTTGGTTATGCTATAGCTCTTTTAAAGACAATGGTTAACATTAACAATGATAAATTTATGGAGCTGCTATATTCATAGAATATAAAGTTTAAAAATGAAGAAACCATCAAACTGAAGTGAATAAATCTCTAACTTCATCCATTGATGCACCTCATCCATGGTCACAGAAAGGCCAAACTTTTAACCATCGCAAAATTTCCAATGGATGCAATCAACAAATTTGGCTTTATCAGCATTCATTGCAAGACCTCTTTCATATCTATTCACTAAGTTTGCATTTTAACCATGTGAGCTTTAACATGCAACCACCCTTTCGAGTAAATCTCCAAGTGATGCTATGGATCGTGTATTTTTCAACAACAAAAGTTAAGAATCAATGTCATTGCAGTTAAAAATACCATGATTTTCCCATTAATTAATACATTGAAGAATAGAATAAAGTTTCATTCATCTTTTACCATTGGTGTCGTTTTACGCTGACGCTCACGCGTGCAAATTCTCAAGTGTAGAAATTGAGTTCGACTGTTTAAATTCAATTCAAGGTTGAATCAAATTCATAATTTGCTCCATTCTGCCGAAGATGCTACAACTTGCACAGCTTAAGAGAAATTTGCCTTTTGAGCTAAGCCTAAATATATAATACTCCATCATCTTTTATTATATTAACTTCTAGCTGTAAAATTCAAAGACATTTTCTAGAAAGTATTTTTAAAACAAAAGAATTGCATGTTTTGAGAACACTGTTTTCAACCTACACTTTTATTATATGAAAATTGAGTCATAACTTTGTACTTAAGTTTTTGTCGATGTAATTTAATGAATTTGCCTGCACAATGTAAAAATTACTAACTTTCACAACAACTAACTTACTGCACTGTTTTCTCATCTTAAGCTTCCTCTTATTTTACTTTTTTCAGAAAACAGTTTTTTTTACACTTGAAACCCGTTCTACTTGCTTCTTTATAGCATATAAGAAATTGGTATCTTATACGCCAGACAAAATTGATCGCGGTCCGGAATCGATCAGTGAATCAGATTTTTTATATTCTACATAATTAAAAACTTTTTTGTCTAAATAATGCAGATCACATAACCTGTTTGGCGAGGTAACTCGTTTGCGTTGCATGGTCAGTGAGTGTCGTGGCTTTGAATGCAAATAATTGTTTCCGACCGGTCGACTTTACTTAAAGTCGTTTTGTTGTATTTCATAGGTTTTTTGTAGAAAAGAATGAATGCAAATCTAGATAACTCCTCAGCTGGTAAATTGTTATCAGTTTAATCAAAGAAATAAATACATGTAAATTTTCTTCATGAAACTGACTGCAAGTGATCTTCCATTGGATTCTTTTAGATGAAGCTTTCAATACAATTCTACCAAGAATCGTTGTACAAGTTAGCCCATCGTATTATTTTGTTTTTGCTGGTCATATAGAAAACATAACCAACGCTCTTAATGAAGCTTGCCGAATGGGATACGATGTTCTTTGTAATGTATGTTTTCTATATTTCAGATCACAAATGACAACTAGCTGTTCTTTTTAGAATGTTCTAAATTCGTGCTTTGTTGTAGCAAGTTCTTGACGATATAAAACTAACATGATAAGCTAGTTATTTTCTCTATCAAAAAAATGCTTTCGCTTGCATCTGTAACAACCATAAAACTATTGAATACAGTCTACATTTCTCAAAAGGACCCTTTAAATGCAGAATTCTCTTTGAAATTTTAGGGTGGAACAGCCGTGTATGCTGTTGAGAAAACTATTTGCAGTATTGAAGATCATCATTACTTCAATTGTTGTTATGGATCATTCTTCAATAATGACGGGGATATTGAATGTGATGCAATGATAATGGATGGTAATACTTTAGACACAGGTAATTTATTTAGTACACACATGGTATTATAAGCAGGGGCGGATCTAGAGTATGTCAAATCCGTCGGGCGACTGATGTTTGAAATTCAAAAATTACCTATTCATATTAAATAAAAATTCATTAATCATTCTTACTTTAATATCGCATTTACTTCGTGATGAAAATCCAGCTTTATTTATTATTGAAAACTAATGACTAATGCAACGAATATCTCGTTGGTAACCAGATCAGTTGAATTTTAATTGACCTGGAATAACCGACTGATAAGCGGGGTGGCTTGACTGGTTCGACTTATAAAGGAGTCTATGAACGCCAGAAACGCTATTTTATTGGTCAATGGCCAGATCAGTGGACAGTCTGGAATAATCTCGACCGATAATAGGGGTGGCCGGACCTATAAGGGAGTCCAATTGCTATCTTACAATTGGCTCATTTGAATTTTTGTTTTATTGTGATTGGTTTGACCGATTTCGACTGATAGCCTTCTGAGCTAACATAGTCAAGCGTGGTGTCCAGTGTTGCCAGATGGGCGGTTTTCCCGCCCAATTGGGCTGGTTTATAAGCCTGTTTGCGGGAAATTTTTGGAGGTTGCGGGTTTTTGGGCTGGGAATAACTTTTTGCGCGATTTTTTGGGCTGGAAAAAATTTTGATGATCTAGCTTCCACGTGTTTTAGTTTTTGTCGTGGTAAACGGCAATTGTGCTAATATAACATGGGAAAGTGGGCAAAATACCATAAAAAGTATTGTAAAGACTGGGAAAAGGAAGAAATCTTGAAAGAATGGATTTTGAGTGTACCAGGAGACGACCAAAAAGCATATTGTAAGTATTGCAAAACTCAAATTCGAGCACATCATGGGGATCTAGTTTCTCATGCAAAAACTGAGAAACATAAACGCAACAAGCAACCTTTTTCCAGTTCAAAAACCTTATTTGAGTTGGGTTGTCAAAGTAAAAATGTAGACAATTCTCTAAAAGTTACAGAGATAAAGATCGCTGCCCACATCGCGTGTCATTCTAGCTTAAACACCGTGGATCATCTTGGCGAGTTATTTAAAGATGTCTCAGGGAAAAATGTTAAACTCCACAGAACAAAGTGTAATGCATTGATTAAATGTGTGTTAGGACCAGCGATGTTAGAACAGCTACTTCAAGAATTGGCCGATATCCCTTATTCACTAATTATAGATGAAAGCACTGACATTGGCAATGAAAAACAACTGTGCATTATGGTTAAGTATTACAGCGCAGCCAAACAACAGATTCTCACAAGCTTCCTTGGACTTTTTTCTATTGAATCAGGAACGGCAGAAGCCATTTTTCAAGCAATAATTGAATTTTTGAGAGCAAAGGAACTTGATATCAAGCAGTGCATAGGCTTGGCCACTGATGGGTGCAACACACTGTGTGGAAGGAACAATTCTGTAATCACAAAATTTCGTGAACTATGCCCTAACATAATACATATAAGATGCATTTGTCATTCTATCCAACTTTGTTCCTCACATGCCCTTAAAGTAATGCCACGGAATGTGGAGTTCATGGTGTCAGAAACGTACAACTGGTTTTCTCATAGCACTTCTAGGCAACGAAACTATCGCCAGATCTATTCAGCTATCAAAGTGGGGGAAGCACCTTTGAAGATTTTAAAGCTCTCCGACACACGTTGGCTATCTATTTCTGCATGTGTTGACCGAATACTCCAACCGTTTGACGAACTGAAACTACACTTTCAGCTTGCCAAAGATGAAGATCGCAACTACACTGCAGAATTACTTTTTGAAATGTATGGTGACATGGAGAATAAATTATATCTAATTTTTCTGCAGCCTATCCTTAAAGAATTAAACCGAGTAAATAAGCTGTTTCAGTCAGATTCTGCTAACCCGTTGCAACTCCTCACTGATGTTATGAGTTTGTATAAAGTGTTTCTTTTCCGTACTATGAAGCCTGTGACATTTACAACATGGTGCTCCACTCTCACGTACGACATAGAGGATGAGAGAAATCATTTGTCTCTTTCTGCGGTCGACTTTGGTATTTTATTTCAAGTGGCATTGGCGGAATCAAATTTAAGTTCTGAAAAGGATGATGTAATCAAATCTAGATGTCAACAATTTCTGGTTGAGTTGCTCAGGCAAATGAAGCAAAGGTTGCCATGCAATGTGGAGCTGCTTGAGTCTATTGCTGATCTAAGTCCAACTGTTGTTACAGGCAAACAGAAACGATCTCTTCAAGACCTGTCGTTTTTTCCACTATTTTCCGGAGATTTAGGTAAACTTGACCAACAATATAGTCGCATTGGTTCAATCCAGTGGATTGATGTCAATGACCAGAAAATTGAACAATTTTGGATTGACGTCATTAATCATGTTGATGCTTCTGGGGATCACGATTTTCAAGAGTTGGGAAGCCTTGCACTTTCTATTTTGGCTCTTTCTTTTAGCAACGCAGCAGTTGAAAGAGCATTTTCTCTGATGGCTTTGCTAAAATCCAAACTAAGAAATCGAATGGGACAGTCGCTACTAGAGAATCTCTTGCACGTGAAATCATATATGGCAACGCAAAAAATTTGCTGCAACAATTTTACTCCTTGGCCTCAAATGATATCTAGGTTTACTTCAGAAATTTATGAAAGTACAGAAGACGTAAACGATGGAATATACGATATCAATGTGTAGTTTGGTTTAAATTAAATATTTTCAACAGACTTGGGCTAGTTTTTACTTGTTTTGATGCAAATTTGGGCTATTTCTTGCAAAATATAATTGGGCTATTTTTGGGCTACTTTTAAAGGTAGCTCGGGCGGGTTTGCTGGCTACCCATCTGGCAACACTGGTGGTGTCTGGAATGCGAGATAGATCATCACGTTGTGATTCACTATAACGTGGTTTGTAAAATCTGTTTCATTGCATTTATTTGGAAAATCGTTTACAAACTGCAATGTTAAATATTGATATGTATGCTGCTGTTCAGACTGCAATTTCGCAAGAGAATGATAAATCTCTGAATGAATTGAAATTGCGTTTGAATGAGGAATATTGTGGGGCGACTAAAATGTCGAGAGAGGAATTCTTATCATTGCTTTTGAAAGACGAAACATCATTGAGCACAGAGTTCTCAGCAGAAATTTACATCTCCAAAATCGTACGTAAGCAACACGAGGACAAAGGAAATGTATGCATGGCTTTAAGGTATCCAAACCATTAATATCAATTTATGCGACTATGAGATGTGGTTTATGTGATTATGTCTATTGACTGTTGTATAAATTTTAATAAAGCAGATTTCATTTTGTGCAGTGTATACTAAAGATCTACGGCTTGGACTTTTAATTTTATTATAAATATTGGCATAAATTCAGCGAATAGTGAATTTATATTTGAACTTTGAATTATCTTCTACATGTAACTACGTTGCTATGTTAGATATTTCCTGGCCAGTTAGTTAAATTTTGTTGGAGGACTTATAGGAACACGACTTTTTTATTCAATTTAGATCAGAAGTATCTAGCAACTGTCTCTACAGTTCAGTGTCATTGCTTTTGGCAGGTGATAACAGTTTATTGCATATTTTGAGGCATTTAACATCACTTGAGCTGTTTTTGAATGCTACTTTTTACTGCCAACACCCTTTATTTTCCTCAATTGTTCAACAGCATAAAGAATTCAACAACACCTCAAAGAATATTTTACCTTTGACAGTATCTCAAGACTGTCTAGATTCTGGTTTTGTAGGTGTTGATCTTGTCAAAAAGGAGGCCTTTTTGAATTGTCATGACCAAAAGTGGTCATCGTTTCTATGCATTTTAGCTCTTTCTTCTGTGTTGGAGACAAAAATTTTTACTTACTACCCAGATTGTGGAGAGAGAAGGCCTAAATCAATATTCAACTCTCTTGTTTGTCCAAGAAGAATAGTTAAAGAATCAGCCGATGCAATTCATCTTTTGTTTTGTTATAAAGGGATAGTTAAACCAGATCAATGTTTTCAACCTAATCATTTTGTTCCTCTAGTTTTTTTTCCTAGCAAAACTAAAAGGACAATTTCTGGTCCAACATGCCCAGTGCCTTCAAAAAAAGCAAAAGCTGAAAAAAGTCTGGGAAAATCAGTAAGTTTTTTCAAAAATGGAAAAACCAGAAATCATTACAAGTGAGGTTTCTTGTACTAGGGTTACTGAACAAACCATTGAAGATTTACAGGTAAAGCCTAACTTTATTCACAATTTTGATGTAGCTACCTACTACAAAAGAGCTAAAGTTTTGAAAATGTCTGATATTTGTTTGCTTATTAAAATGTTTTTAAACCTGATGAAAATTACACTTTTCCTCCTTTGAGTGAGAACAATAAAAGGTCTTTTAAATATGAATGGCTCAAAGATTTTACCTGGCTGTGTTATTCACCAAAAGAAGATGGTGCTTATTGCTTATCATGTGTTCTTTTGGACATCAATTCCCCAGTAAATGCTCGAGAATAAACAATCTATTTCGTTCACCTTTTCGTCATTGGAATGATGCTGTAGGTACATTTAGGCGACATGCTGGAAATTGTAAGGGGGAAAAAATGGGACTACATGCATGTACTTCTCCAATTTTGAATAATATATGCTCTCAAATGTCAGGTGTAGCTCAACCCATTGAAAATATCTTAGATACTAACATAAAACTTGAAATTGAGCCAAATAGGAAAATTCTTAAACAAATTGTTGATACAGTTCTTTTTTGTGGAAGGCTTGGCATTGGATTACGAGGTCATCGTGACAATGCTCAATTTCACCCAGAGGTCGGTTGCTATTCAGTCAATGGCAATGTTGGTAATTTTGTTGAATCTTTAAATTTTAGAGTTAGAGCTGGTGATCAAACTTTGGAAAATCATTTGCTCAAATGTGGCAAGAATAAAAGTTATATTTCCAAGACCAGCCAAAACAAAATCATCAACTGTATTGGTCAGGTAATATCAGAAGATATTATAAACGGCATATAAATGGTTTAGCAGCCCACATTTTAAGAACTAATCCTAAAGCTCTTTACACTCACTGTTACAGTCATCGACTAAATTTGTCTGTCTGTGACACTCTTTCTAACGTTGAAATTAATAACATGTTATCTGTTGTTTCTCAAGCTGCCAATTTTATCAACATATCACAGACACGCAACATATCCTTTGCTGAGCACGTTAAAAAGTCAGATGTTCAGACCAAGAAGGCAAAACTGGTAAGTCTTTGTAAAACCAGATGGGTTGAGCGAGTTGACAGTCTTGACACGTTTCAACAGTTGTTTATCCCTTTAATCGACACTCTTCAGGACACGATAAACAATGTAAGCGGCGAGGTGAAGCCTTCCCTTGCTGCTGATGCTTCCCAGTTACGTTCATTAGTTACTCAATTTCATTTTATTGTTGCGCTAGTTATTACAAGAAATATTCTTGATGCTACTCTTCCAGTCACGCAATTGTTGCAGGGAAAAACTATTGATGTTATGGATGGTTTTCATTTGATAACCACTTTGAAGAATGCTGTAGTCAACATGAGGAAAAGCATTAATTTTTATCATAACACTTGGTATGAAGAGGCTTTAAAACTTGCTGAAGAGGTCAACGTTCAAGAAACAAAAAAGCGAATTGCTGGAAGACAAACTATGCGATCTAATCCCCCCAGTCAATCATTCAAAGAACATTATAAACTAACCATCACTATTCGTTTATTAGACCATCTTCAAACATCTTTGAGAACTAGGTTTAACTAGGATAGTGTTAATGTGTACCGCGGATTATCTATCGTTCCCGTCAAAATGATGACTCTGTCGGACAAAGGAATTGATTGGAAAGAACAGTTTAAAAGTGTTGCAAAATTCTATCATGATGACTTGCCCAACCCCCTTGGTTTAGATGCTGAATTAAGGCAATGGCGTTTATACTGGGAAACGCACAATGGGCCTTTGCCAGAAAACATCGTCAAAACACTGAAGCATGTAACATTTCCAGGATTTGAAAATATTAAAGTTATTCTTCGCATTTTAGGTACACTACCAATCACCTCATGTGAATGTGAGAGATCAATTTCAGCACTGAGGAATCTAAAAACCTACCAAAGGAGCACTATGGTAGAGGAACGTTTAAATGGCCTGGCTTTAATGCAAATTCACCCAGAAATTATTCCTGACATAGAAAGAGTGATCAATAAGTTTGCTGAAGGTAATACACGTTTGAAATTTGCTTAATGTGTTATGGCTACGTTACTGTAGAAATATTACTGACTTTGCAACTGGCTGCTTAATGCGCCGTTGCTGCAGAAATCTTACAGCACAACTGGCTGCTTAATGCGCCGTTGCTGCAAAAATTTAAGACAGCACAACAGGCTGCTTAATGCGCCGTTGCTGCAGAAATGTCTTACAGCACAACTGGCTGCTTAATGCGCCGTTGCTGCAAAAATGTAAGACAGTGCAACTGGCTGCTTAATGCGCCGTTGCTGCAGAAATGTAAGACAGTGCAACTGGCTGCTTAATGCGCCGTTGCTGCAAAATAAGACAGTGCAACTGGCTGCTTAATGCGCCGTTGCTGCAGAAATGTAAGACAGTGCAACTGGCTGCTTAATGCGCCGTTGCTGCAGAAATGTAAGACAGTGCAACTGGCTGCTTAATGCGCCGTTGCTGCAGAAATGTAAGACAGTGCAACTGGCTGCTTAATGCGCCATTGCTGCTAAATAAAAGACTGTCCATGTCCGGAATCACATTGTTGCTTTGCACTATGTGTTTCCTAGGCATGCTGAAGAGCCCTGACATTGGGCGAAACGGTCTTAGCGTGTTTGTCCTCAATATTTTGTAAGAAAAAAATGAAAAAATTGCGATTTCATTCACTTTGAAAATTTGCTGTAAAGCTATTCCAAAACGCTGGAAATCGCATTTCTGGGACCCTAGGCTTCAACATTTTCCAGGGAGGGGATGCCCTCGGACCCCTTACGGGCAAACGCCTCTGGCGTTCGCCGGTTTAGGACTGACGTTTGGAAAATCCTAGGTCCGCCCCTGATTATAAGATAAAAAATATTAAATTGCCTGCGCTGACTGACCAATAGCTGTGTTTGCATTAGCCTACACAATACAGATCTGAGATCAACCAATAAAATCAAACAACCATTCAATCAATCAAAGAGAATTTGCAAATCAATCAGGAATACATTTTAGAGGAATTATTGAAATATTTTCAAAGTTCTTAATCTGTTTTTTCCCAATTATTTTGATATTATAAAAGAAGCAAACGATGTTTTTTGTGCTTAAGGAAACCTCAGAGACGTTTGTGAGAACTCTCAAGCATGTGCAACTCTCGACCTTCGGTCTTGGGGTTGCACTGATCTGCTCTTGAGTTCTCCCAAAGGTCTTCTCGGTTTGTATAAGCCGGCGCAAACACAGTAAACATCTTATATTTCTTAACTTTAACCTGCACATTTATTGTTTGAGTAGCTACATGATAGGTTAAAATCCGTTCATTAATGTCCCAGTATTTGAAAAAAATCACCTAAAAAATTATTATACAGGTGCAGTAATGGCTGCTCGAAACTCTAAAAATCCTGTCGCCACTGCTCGACAGGTAATGGAAAAAACCATTCACAGCGCAATAGCAGGAGACGGAGTTCTGGATTTTGCTATAAAATGGAATTTTGAAACATGCACAAATGACCAACTAAAGCATTCACAGGCAGACGATTATCGAATCACTTACGATAAATTACCAGAAGCCATTAAAGAACATTTTGGTGTATGTGATTCCGTCTCAGCTGTTGCAATGGATAAAGATGGGCATTTCGCATGTGCACTTTCTTCAGGTGATGGTTTATTTTACGACTAAATATTTCTATTTCCGTACATTTAACGCCAAATTATCCCTTATCAAGAAATCTTTGACCAGAACCATAAGTTATGAGAGTATATAGGCACAGAATTGCGTTAAATTTCATTATATGTGCTTTTGATTAATATACAAACAAAACCAAAACCGAAAATTGGATGATTGATTCATCGCTGAAAATTCGACGACTGTTCATGAACTGCAAAAGTTGTTCCTTGCGCGAAGGTTTTTAACGTTGGAATCGATGACTGGTATTTTAACATTTCATTTTCCCGCCAAAATTTTGTTGGTCTTTAGTTCTTATTGTATATTGACAATAACTCACGGCCAATACCATATTTAACATTACACTTTGTACTTATGTACGGTGGCCCACCAGGGACATGCAACTTACATAAGTCTGTTGCTGCAAATTAAGTCGGTTGCTGCAAGTTAAGTCTGTTGCTGCAAATTAAGTCTGTTGCTGCAAATTAAGTCGGTTGCTGCAAGTTAAGTCTGTTGCTGCAAATTAAGTCGGTTGCTGCAAGTTAAGTCTGTTGCTGCAAATTAAGTCGGTTGCTGCAAGTTAAGTCTGTTGCTGCAAATTAAGTCGGTTGCTGCAAGTTAAGTCTGTTGCTGCAAATTAAGTCGGTTGCTGCAAGTTAAGTCTGTTGCTGCAAATTAAGTCGGTTGCTGTAAGTTAAGTCTGTTGCTGCAAGTTAAGTCTGTTGCTGTAAGTTAAGTCTGTTGCTGCAAATTAAGTCTGCGGCTGCGATTTGCAATTGTCGTATGCTGCTGAATAAATAATAAAAATGGCTGCTGAAGATAACGAAAACGCTTTAAGGACTTTAATAGAAAATTATTTTTATTCAGGATATAAATACAGCGAAATAGTCTTACTTCTAGACAAGCATCATGCCGTAAAAATGTGTTGTAGAACTTTAAAAGAAAACTCAGAGAATATGGTTTCAAAAACGAAAAATGATGATTGTATTGATGACGATAGGCTAAAAGAAACTATTCGTCAGCTAATAAATGATGCTGGAAGCTTGTCAGGATATCGAACAATCTGGCATACCCTGCGTCGTCGATTCCACGTACACGTTTCACGTAAAAAAGTGGCATTAATAATGAAGGAAATTGATCCACAAGGTGTCCAGCAAAGTAAAACTCACTGTCTCCAACGACGAGTTTATCGATCATACGGTCCAAAACTTTTGCTGGCACATGGACGGTAGGAAAAATTGAAATTTACTAAAGTACAAAAGATGGCTACGTTAATTTATTTGGTTTGCCTGTTTTGATTGGTTATAAAACATAACATAATGTTTTATTTGATATTAATCACACCATTGCTAATTGTTACAGGCTATGAGAAATTAAAGCCCTATGGATTCCCTATTCATGGGGCTATAGATGGTTACAGCCGACGGGTAATTTGGCTTGAAGAGGTAAAATCCAACAACGACCCAAAAGTGCCTGCAAATCTTTTTCTTAAAAGTGTAAAAGAAAACCTCGGATGTCCACTTCTATTATGGAGTGACTGTGGCACAGAGAATGGATTGGCGGCTTCAATGCAATGTTATTTTAGAGATAATGGGACAGATGACTTGGCAGGAGAGAATGCTCATCGCTATGGTTCTTCTCACGCAAACCAGAGGATAGAAAATTGGTGGTCGTACTTTCGTCGTAGTCGAAGCAACTGGTGGATTAATTTTTTTAAAGGTCTAGTTCACGATGGGGTTGTTCTTCTTGGAAACTTAATTCACATGGAGTGCCTCTGGTTTTGTTTCCAATCTGTGCTACAAAATGAACTAAATGATATAATTGACCACTGGAACACTCACTATATCCGACGTTCGCGATATGATACTATACCTGGCGTGCCAAATCGTCTTTACTTTTTACCACAATTAACTGGTGGAGCTGACTACATTGTCCAAGTGCCAACAGACAAAATTAACGAAATGGAGGAAGAATGTGAGATGGAAGAAGGACTAAATGACTACAAAGAGTATTTCGAACATGTAATGGAAATAAAAGGACTACGTCTTCCAAATAATGCAACTGAAGCATTAGCACTATTTCAATGCTTAGTAGAAACTGCTAATGATAAGGATTAAATGTTAACGGGAAAATCGACAAAAAAAACATGAGTTTCACGTCATGGACAAACCAGGCACGACGTTTGACTTTTGCTGTAAATGTTGTTTACGTACACTAGAGTGTAAGCGAATAACCATAACATCAACAAAACGATTTTGCAATGATCAAGTCGATTAAAGTATTAGTTTCAATTGTCAGATCTGCTTTTCAGATAAGTCCCCAATGAATCCCCAATGGCAGAAACCATTAATTCTTCCATTTCACATTCCGAAGCTATATGAACAGGTAACTTCATCAGCAAGTCACATGTTGACGTATATGGTCTAAATTTGCAGCAATCTTTGCAACCATGGATGAAAGCAACATTGAACTTATTGGGAAAACCTAACGGCGGTAATTCCTTGGAGCCACTGCACCATTGCATGAAATCTGTCATAGTTAAATTTTGCAAACCTGAAATGCATTAACATTATTACCTCAGCGGCAAAAACATAGCTTATAACACACGCTGTAGATGTTGAAATAAAATTGCACTGCACATATAACAGTGCAACTTCATTTGTTAATGAGCTGATTGTTGAGTTTTGGTAATGAAAGCGTAGATCGATGCACTACAAATTTGATAAATTTTTGTCTTCAAAACATCGAAATGGATCTATAACATCACCATTAAACTTATTTTGTTATCCTTTAAGCTTAGCAACTTCTGCACGGATGAAACATGCTGTAGAATATCTTATTTTTACTCTAGAATACAATTTATATGTGCACTATACATATTGTGTTCCTGCACTGTTTATGTAAGCCTTATTGTATAGAATTAATGTGCTTATATTAGTATCCTTACCATCTTCAAACTTTTGTATTACATCATTGAAGAATTTAAAGGTATCCACTTCCTTCATCTTCAAAGCTTGAGAGCTACTATATTGAGGTTGCACATGGTCAAGAAACTCATCAGCAGTAAACTTGAAAATATCACTCGGCACAAACACTGCCTTCCATACATGTGGCTGTTTTCTTATCGTGTCAAGAAGATTACAGTTAGACAAGCCTTCTTGAAGTTGTTGCAGCTGGGCTACGCTGTTAGAGATTTGATCTTTTATACAAATAGATCTAGTGAAAAAGAACAAATCAAAAGCAATTAATGCATGTGAGCAGAGGCAAATAAAAAGGGGTTATTTTCCTCTAAGTGAGCAGCACACACTAAGCTAGCAACCCATTTATGCAAGAGTGGAGAGTAAACAATTTTGCAAAAAAATTCGTCATTTTTAACTCCTGATGTAGTTATGACTATCATGCTATGATTATGTAGCAGGAGTGTTTGCCAGCAGCCACTCCCAGGGGTGTGTGAGAATGAAGGTTACTTTGATTTTTTACACGATGCCAATTGAAAGTATATTGATACATTAATACTAAGATGAATTACTTTTAAAAGCAATTTTAGATACAAAAATATTAGCAGAATAAAAAAATTACACATACTGCACTATGTCTTTGGATGATTTGATGCTTTCTTTTTGAGGCACACCGGTGTATCCAACATTCTGCAAAACATCTAATATCTCATCTGCCAATATGGTTTCATGAAATACATCATCTGTTATACAGGATGATAACTAAAATACAAAAAAGAGCAATTTCACTTTCTCTAATACAGAACATAAAACTAAACTTTATGCAATAAAAATAAACATAAGAATGAAAAAGATCAATAAGGTTAGGTCATCTTCTAAAATACTTCATACCTTAATAGCTGCTGATTTAAATGCCTCATTTTGACAATTTTCTGCAGATAAATCTTGCTTTGCAATATATTGGAATATACTTTCATTTAAGAAATTTGGAGCTGGACCACCCTGTATGACAGACATAACCATAGCCTCACCAAGTAGTCGGAAGTCATTAGCCATCAGTGCCATTGTGGAATCATTGGGAAATCCACGAGACATTAACTTCCTTTTTCCTGCTTCTAACAATTCTACAAAAGCAACATTAATGAACATAAATAATTTTAAACACCACTGTTTTTACAGTGATTGTGGAGGTTAAATATGAAAAAACATCAAGTTTACCTGTGAAGAACTCTCTTTTTGGTCCTCCATCATCAATGGCACATTCGCCAATAAACACAACCTTTAAGTTGTCATCAGGTTTGATCTTTGTAAGACGTGCTTGTTTAAAGTCGATCCATAGAAACTTTCTTCAAACATTTATTCTGAATCTGTCTTGCTTTAAAATATTGTTATTCATAAGTTTTATAGACTCTCTCAACACGGATTTTATCTCCTCTGGACTTTTGTGTGCTTGTTTTTCTGATAATAATGATAGCTCAAAAACATCTTTTACAGAGCTCTCAATATTGCTAAGTACTGTGTCTTTCTTATGAGAAGTGTCATCAAGTAACCAGCTATTACATATGTCAGCATGTTCAGCAATATCTTTCACTGAAAATGGCAAGATGCATATTGGACACTGTATAGCAGAACTAGTAGCTGCTGATGCCAATCCATCATCTGCTTCCGCATGCAAGTTTATGTCAGGTTTAGAAAATTCATCAAATGAAGGAGTAGATGCCAATCCATTGTCTATTTGTGCAGGAAAAGTTAAGCCTTGTTTGGATGATTCATCAAATGTAGGATTATTCATTATTGCAGATGTATTGGTAGAATGATTAAAAGAATCCTTTGATAAGTCAATAAAACAAGTTTCTTTATTGTTGTCAAATGATGTATTGATGAAACATGAAGTGCTAATGTTTCCATACCTACAAGCCCCTTCATTCAAAAAAGAATCGTCAGAGTCAGTGTCTGACGTAAAGTCTTCTGCCTTAGGCAAAGAATCAAAAAGAACATCTTTTCTTGTCGCCATGAACATTGTTATCCTTGAGTAGGATTTTTCTGAAGCCTTTTTGTACTGACTCAAGACAAATGGATCCGAAGTTCCAGGAATATTAACAACTTCAGAACCATCAGGGTAAAGGAGTGCATACTCACAATCTTTGACAAATGACCGCTCAAAAGCACTATACTTTTCAATTGATGCATTTAAAATGAATGATGATGAAGAACTGGCTGAGATTTCAAGGCCACGAGCTGGCTTGAGTTTCTTTGTCTTTCCATCATATTTCATTAAACCTATTTGTATCACATGTTTCTCATCCACACTCTTCTTTGATTTTGATAAAAACGAAGATCTACTCTCGCACTTTCGCTTTTTGTATTCCGTAAATATCAATACCTTTTTCTCGCCCGAATGAGCTTTGTTTAAGCCTTGTGGCGGGGTAGACGTAGTAAGGTGTGCACTGAGTCCTCTGACACTGTTACTGGAAATTGAAATCCCATCACTGTTACCATTATTCTTCACCATTTGTTGCTCCTTTCCGCAATGGCAGCAACATTTTGCCCCTTCGGGATTCACGCCTCCACAAATGTGGCAGTACATTAACAAGTATAACAAATAATATTAAAACGCTTTTGGATGTTGATGTTCTTTACTTATTCAATGATTCAACTTTAACTTAGTTATGGTAATACTTCATGATATATTTGCTAAAGTACATTTATTTTGCATAAACCGACTTAATTTGCAGCAACAGACTTAACTTGCAGCAACAGACTTAACTTGCAGCAACCGACTTAATTTGCAGCAACAGACTTAACTTGCAGCAACCGACTTAATTTGCAGCAACAGACTTAACTTGCAGCAACCGACTTAATTTGCAGCAACAGACTTATGTAAGTTGCATGTCCCTTGTGGGCCACCGTACTTATGACTTAAAATACAGCCATAAAATTTGTATTTGTTAATTTTAAATAGAGAAAATTGAAAAATTCTCATAAGATCAAGCACTCAGCACTTAAAAGCACTCACTTTTAAGCTAATTTGGATTTTTTTTCTTAGGTGGTCTTCCTGGAAAGCTTAAAGGCAGACTTAGTGAGGCCTGTACGGTCGGGTGTGGTGGTTACGCCAATAAATATGGCGCTGCAACAACTGGTGGTTATGGAGAGGCAATAAGGAAAATGATATTGGCAAAACAAGTAGTTTTCAATATGGAGTCTGGACAAAATGCTCAGGTAGCTGATCAAATGTCAATTCAACGCATGGGCATTTTACGATAACTAAAAGTCAGGAAAAAATGAAATAAATTTGTGTATCTTTAAATTCATTTTTCTACGACATAGGCCTCTGTTAGGAACGCGTTGCAACTGATGAAAGAAACCTTACCAAGGAAAGATTTTCCTCTTGCTTCTGCAATTTCAATTGATCGCAATGGTAAAATTGGTGTGGAAAGTGAAACATCCATACTTTAGTCAAGCGTTGCTGGTGGAGAAAAATGGTGTGGCATGAAGATGAAGCCAAAAAAGGAATAAAAACACGCCAACAAATAATATGAAACAACACATTTCCAGGAAATAAATCATTGCACTGTTTATCTTCTATTTGTAGTATTTAATCCAAGCCTTTATGGAAGATATTTTTCTTCTTGGCAGCAGACGTTGAAAAATATATCTTGGCGCAATTTAAAAATTATGTATTTACTCGAAGCATTGCACAAAAATGAGCGAAAAGAATTGCAAGCTCTAGTTTAGTTTTTGTTATCTTCATTGTTCATTTTCTTACTTGATGAATAAAATAAATGAAATCATACGTACGTTTGTGCATACGCATTTGCCATGGTTTTTTCATTCCTCAAAAAAACTCCTGTAAGGTCAAAAAAATTTCCTGGTATGATGTTGCCATGCTGAAAGACCTTGTTAAGCCTTCATTTAATCTACATCATTTGGGCATATTACATTATTTGTAACCACAAAATACTTGAAAATTTTCAAAAAAGACTCAAAATAGAAAAGCAAACTTGCTCACTATCCTATGAAAATGACTGTATTTTCTCAAAAGCTAAAACTCGCTATTTTAGACTTTCCGAAGGAATAATCGCGCACGACAATATGATGCAATGTGTCATACAGTTGGAATTTAAATTCTAGTGTACGCAGAGCATGGACTAAGCTTTAGTGCGCACAATATTTCACGCAAAATTAAAAAAATTTTGAACAGAAAATTACAAGGTCGACGATAAAAATGTATAAAAAAAATATTTAAGATTAATCAATGATGATATTTGGGAGTGATTAAACATTAATAAAGTCGATGCAAGTCGGATCATCAACAACGAGCAATCCACATCCTTCAAACATCAAGTATTTGTTTACACATGTATGACCCTGTGTATCAGTGTATGATACGTATATAAAAATCCACTGAAAGTGGCATTATTAATTATGCATCACCTCAACCATTCTTGTGTGCAGTTTTCACGTATCTCACTCAAGTGTGAATGTAAAAAAGTTTTGAGTATTCAGATGATAGAATTGATTACAATTTTCTCCTCCTGTCCTTGATTACATAACTAATATTCCCTCTATCATCATAGTATTCCCATGTAGCTATATATTCGACATTTACATCCGAACATCCAAATTAATCTTTTCTGCACGTAGCAAGGACGGAGTATTTTTTTAATATTGCCAAATGATAAGTAGAAAGTTCAATTATATCTATAGAGCATTAGTTTGTCTCAGTCCCTCTTTTTGAGTGCATAAATTGTAAGAAGCACATATTTACCTTTATCAACAACATCGCCAGCAATTCTGATTTGCATGCAGAGGATTTCAATCATTAATTTTTCTAATTATCAAATAGTTAATACTGAACAGTAAAGTTGAAAGCCTTCGAGTAAGTGAACATACAATCGAGATAATCTTTCCTCCTCCTATTTGTTGTTCATTCGAACAATACCATAAAGATGAAGGAAGCTGACGTACCAAGATGCGAAAACAGAAAAAAGCTACGAAAGTCAATTAAACATCCAGGTAGATGCACAGGTAGTTCGAGTACAACATCATTTGTTATTTACCAAACATTTTACCTAGATCTTGATGATTTTAAGGGCTTACAAAATTCTATTTAAACTATGCAGAGTGCTTGAAAAAAAAGGTTAATCGACTCTAGTCGATATACATATATCAGGCCAATTTATGTTATATTGTCTGATTATGAACTATTTTATGAACTATTTTTATCGCAAAAGAAAATTACCAATTTGCCATATTCCACCATTTTTTAAGCCGCTTTATTATAAAAACTTTGTTTTGTGAATTTTGAAACGTAACTCCTAAAACTCAAAAAGGGCCATACGTATATGAAAACTTTTTAAGCTCAAGATAGTACCTCATGGTTATCAGGCTTAAAATAAATTCCGACTGTCACGACACGGATGAGCGTAAACAATCTGTGTGTTGTTTAGGTAATCAGACAATAGTGGAAGCGTGCTTAACAACGCTGAATTTTTTCTTGGAATTAATCTTTACGCAGTAAAGTTTTAAACGTGCTTTCAAATCATGCATATATCATCATATATCAAAGTATTCAAAAATGTTAAACACTAATAGGCATAAAAAAAACAGATCACTTTTTACAACTCAGCCAATGCTTTTACCACTCTGCTTGTTAATGTTGATAGCCAGAACTTTGACTAAACCAATATAAACCATCGCACCTGAATCATTGTCTTTAGTGTTTAGTCGTAGATTGACGTAATCCTCAACTTGACATTATCCAAGTTAAACAGGTGACCCACGACGTGTAGCATGATGTAATTTACGACAACAATGATCTAATACAGCTGCGTAATGTATCATTAATGCATTCCTTCTTTACTATAAAACAATGAATACGCTCATTTATACATCACAATTTTTCTTTATAACCACTGTATTACTCATTTGCTAAAGATAGGAACACAATGAAATAGAGTAGCTAAACCAGTCGCAAGTTTTTAATAAATATCTAATATTTTTTAATGCAACCCATACGTGAAATAAAAAATAATCTGGTTTCTGAGAATACTGAAATTATAAACAATCTACTAGCAAATTGGATTATTGCATTGAAACATGTAGCAAGTGTATATAGATTTAGTGAGAATATTTTTCTAACGAAGTGGTGTATGTTCTAAGCTAATGCTCTGGTGTATTGTCTGCGGTTTGAAAATTTATTATTAAATCCAAATAGAAATCAATTTTTGTGTTGCAACAACTTGGTCATCTCACAGCTATCCATTTCAATTTAGAATCCGATGCTCATACTTACGTACAACTAAATTTTGTGCAGTGCAATATTTGAGAAATAAGTCATTGTTCATAAACCTTGTAGTAGCAACGAGAAAGTTAAAAAAGCTAGCAAAACAACAATTTTGCTCTAAATCGATTCAGTAAATTAAAAACGCTGTAAGTATTCAGGGGCGGATCCAGCTCAAAATTTGTCGGTGTCTGGGGGGGTCTGAGGACATGCTCCCCCAGAAAATTTTTAAATTTTAACTCCCTGAAATGCGTCTTCCTTTATTTTGAGGGCAGAATACAGAAAAATACTGTCATGACCAAATCAAATAAAATGATCTACTTTAAGAGTTTTTTTCTAATTTTGGTAATACATGCACGTCATGGATAAAAACGTATAATTTTGACAATTTCGTTCAGCTTCTTCCACAACTGCTGCTTGATTGCCTCTTTTTGTAAAAAATTGAGAGTGCAGCATTAAACAAGCCATAGCAAAGGCATTTTTATATGAAGTAAATGCCCCATACTCATGCAATGATTTGATACGGGGGTGCTTAGCATAGTATGAAGTATTTTTATATAACTCAATACTGATGAGGCACCACAGTATGTTGGAAAGACTTTCATTTGAAATCAGGGCAATAGAACAAGCATTTTGAAGACAATTCGATCAGCCAAAGTTCTAAAACATGTTGAGTAGAAAGTATTGCTATATATTTTACAGAGTTGAGGGAATTAAATCATTTTTTTAATGTTAGAGAATGATCATGTCCAAAGCAATGAGCTTCAACTATACAACAAAATATCAAGCTTAATGTTATACATTGATGAAGAGGATCATTATTTATTCATCTATAGGAAACAAAGCAACCAGCTTGGAGAATTAGTTGCAATTTTACAGCAAACTTTAAAAATTGAGAAGGATAATTATTATTTATTATTTATATAACCATAGGGTACAAAGCCAACATAGAGAACACAGTTGCAGTGTTATAGAAAGGTGTAAGAGCTGAGGAGGTGGCTCATTTAAATAACTATATGGTCAAAGCAACCCAATGTCAGGAATATAGTTGCAGTGTTATGCCAAGCATTAAAAATTGATAAGTAGCATAATTATTTATATACAACTTTCGGGTACAAAGCAAACAGTGTCAGGGACACAGCTGCATTTTTGTAGCAAGTTTATTAATCGAGGAGGTGCCTTATTTGTAAATATACTTAGATGATACAAAGTAACCAGCTTTTGAGAATAAAGAACTTTGCATTTTTATAGCAACCTTAAGTTTTGAAGAAGAGGCTTATTATTTATATGTTTAATTTGGTAAAAAGCAACCAGTGAGCTTTGAGAATACATTCAAAAAGCGTTCACATGTTTCTTCAGCTTCTAAATCTCGATGGAAATATCTTCTTCAATATCTATACAACTGAAACTTCAACTTAGTTGGCGCAGAATATCAAAACTCGCACTGTATGAGGCCATTGTAGATATACAATGTATAATAATATTGATTTTGACAAGCTCTTTTCCGACTATTTCCCATCTGCAACGATGTCACAGTCATTGCGCAACAAAATTATGGCTAGGGTGTCACTTGCACAAAAAGCTTGAGCTGTGATTGGCTTGACACCCTTTCATGGTGTCAGAAGATGGCAAATTGCGCAACATTCAAACCGCCGACAATGTCAATAATGCTCTATCACAAAATCACAGGCTCGTTTACGAGTAATTACGAAGTTAACTCCAAAGAAATGCCGCTAAATCCATAGATCTTTCAAAATTTCATACGTCATAGCATGTAGCGCCGTGTCGACAATATTATTTGGTTATTTACGACAAAATTTATTATTTATTCGTGTTTTATGAGGATTGTGTTAAAATAATGCTGTGTTAAGTAAGAAAATATAAATCTATATACATTTGAATGAAATATTAGAATCTTTCTCATATTATTTAAGTTCTTTGATATATTCAGTCTCTGTAATGAGTTATTGCATGGTTTATAAAAAACTGTCGGTGTCATTTTACACACACATGACACCACCTGGATCCGTCCCTGGTATAAGTTAACAATCAAACATATTCTGAGCAAGCTTTGCACTTTGACAAACCAAGAATCCTGAAAAAAGTTAGGACATATTTGTCAAGATTGTATTTATATTTTATTATGTAGACTTATCAATGGCTATAGTTTTCATTCAATCAACACACAACATTAATAATTATGAAATTTTTCACTATGCTTAGAACTACAAGCCATTTACACTTCTCTTTATGATACTTCATTATATTTCTTAAGGCGTTTAGTTACTTTTGAAAATTTTTGAATACACACATCACATTGTTTGTGATGTGATTATACAAAGAAAATACATAAGAAGTATATACTGCCAATGCACAATATTGTCAATATACAAAGTAGAAAAAGATTAAAGAAAGAATATTTGTTCAAACTTGAACAGAAACTTTTAGCATTTTGCATTTTCGTCTGTATTTAGTTTGTTAAAAATAGCGATCGTCATTCGTACATTTTATATGAAAGAAATATTGTAAAGGCTATGGATTATATGAAACTTGTCAATTGTATACTGGCTGCTGACATAAAATCATGAATGTGCAGGCGCGTACGTCTGTTAACCATGATCTAGTGCCGACCTACGCAAGAGTGGTATTTTCTCTCGTACAACTTTGTAAGGACTGCGGACATATGTAAAACTGTCACGTGCAGAAAGTGTAAAATTTCCTTGTAAATTTCCTAGGATTTACTGTACAGCTGTGTAGTAAAGTGATACAAAAAGCACGAGAGCTGTCGCGTAAACTTGTTCATTGAACTGGCAACTAACTCCTACAAGCTTCGGGGTGTCCCATAAGGGGCAACTATCATTACATCCCCCTTCTTTCAATAGGACAAAACTATAAACATAACTTGGCCCTCAATGGAATACCAGGAAGAGTTTTTTTTTAACAGTCTATAAAGTGTTAATATTTGTAATCAAGACATTACATAGTCATTGTATTTAGTAGGTATTGTTCGGGTTCTTGTAGACCTTCTAAATGGAGGAGTGGGTGAAGATGGTCCAGGTTCGTCAACAGTGGTTTCTGCTTCAGCTTGGTTATCATCATCTGTGCTCGGTAAGGCTATTGTGCTACTTTCTGCCAGGGGAGCTCAGGTATCTCATGTGGTATCATGGGTTCCTTTTGGTTCTGGCTTCTAAAGGTGGCACAAACGGTACAGTTAGATACAACAGTAATAATGTCATCATTCATACCTGGCCAGTATATCACTGATCTATCTCTATTCTTGCACTTTTCTATGCCTTGATGGCTTTCGTGGATTAATTGTAGCATGTCTTTCCTCATGGATAATGGGATGATGAGTCTGTTGTCTTTAAATAGGAGTCCTTCGGCTTCACTCAATTCATATCTTACATTCCAGTAGGGTGTAATGCATGTTGGTACTGATTGTCGGTGTTTTGGCCAACCTTGCTTGATTGTCTCTTTTAGAGTTTGAAGGGTTTCATCTTCTTTGGTAGCAGCTTTGAGTTCAGCTATCTTCTCTGATGTCGCCGGGATATTGGTGACTAAACTGTGAACCATGACTTCCATGTCATCATTAAGGTCCAGTTGTTCACCGTCGGTCTTGAGATAGGCTCTAGAGAGAGTGTCAGCTATGAACATGTATTTTCCAGGAACATATTTCACTGTTACTTGATATTTCTGTAGTCTTATTAAGAGGCGTTGAATCCGGGGTGGAGCTTGCCATAGTGGCTTAGCCATTATTGCTTCCAGTGGTTTGTGCTCGCTTTCTAATATGATCTCTCGCCCATAAACATATTGGTGGAAGCGTTCGCATGCAAATACTATGGCGAGAAGTTCTTTCTCGACTTGTGCATACTGTGGTTCTGCATTATTAAGAGATCTAGATGCATAGATGACAGGGTGTTCGTTTTGAATCAGGCAAGCTCCAAGGCCCCCTTGTGATGCATCGACTTGTAGAATTATTGCCTGGTCGTTGTCAAAGAACTTAAGGACAGGGCTGATGGTTAGTGCTTCCTTTATCTTGGTAACAGCTTCATCATGTTCTGCGAGCCAGATCCATGCAATATCTTTCTTAAGCAATGATCTTAATGGGGCTGTAATTTCAGACATATTGGGTATGTATTGTGACAGGAAATTGACCATACATAGTAAGCGTTGTAGATCTTGCTTGTTCTGTGGTTTGGGCATCTCTAGGATTGCATTGATTTTTCTGGATCTGGGTGGAACCCTTTGGCGTTTATAATGTTGCCCAGTTATTTTACTTCTTTGACGCGTAGTTGAATTTTCTCTTTGTTGAACTTGATGTTTCGATCTCTGGCACGATCGAGGACTTTGATGAGGGTTTTGTCATGTTCTTCTTTGTCTTTAGCAGCGATGATGATGTCGTCATAGACTGCAAGTACACCAGGGATATCTGAAAAATTATTCATCAACCATTTTCTGCGCGACGTCAGATGCTGAACAGATTCCAAATAGCATCCGGTTAAATTTATATCTCCCAAATGGAGTGTTGAATGTGCAAAGGTAAGAAGATTCTTCGTCAAGTTTCTTGTGCCAGTAGCAGCTTGTCATGTCAATTACAGTGAACAACTCAGTGCCATTGAGTTTATTTGAGATTTCTTCGGCTGACGGTGGGTTGTAGTACTCTCTTTTGATGGCTTGATTTAGATGTTTGGGATCTAGGCACAGTCGTAGCAGTCCATTTCTTTTTTCTACTATGACCAGGCTGTTTACCCAGTCTGTAGCTCGGTCAACTTTGCTGATAATTCCTGTCTCCGTGAGATTTTCTAGTGTTGATTTCAAGCGTGGCATTAAACTCAGTGGGACTTTTCTTGATGGATGAATTGTAGGTTTAGCATCACTTTTAATTTCGATGTGGTATTGACCATTGACGAGGACAATACCTTTGAAAACATCTTGATACTCTACGAAAATGTTTTGTTCGGCTTGGTGAATTTCACAGACATCATTTATGCTAATGAGGTCGAGGTCACGGCATGTTTGTAGACCAATCAGTGGCTTCGAGTTGTCGATTTCAACGACGTAGAATTCGCTATGAATTTTCTTGTTGTTGTGTTCGATGTTCTTGTAGCATTTACCACGAATTCGTACTTGGGTTCCTCCGTAGGCCTTTATTTTGGTGTTTGTCTGGTGAAGAGTTGGTTTGTCGTTTAGTGAAGTGAACACGTTGAGTGGCATTATATTACACTGAGCGCCAGTGTCGATTTTGAAGCTGATGACTTTGTTGTTTACTTTAATGCCAGTGAGTATTTCGTTTCCGTTAGGCTTGTTTAATTCACCGAGGAAAATTTCGTCGTAGTTTTCAACACCGTCTTGAGTTTCTTGAGGGGTTTCTTGAGTGATTTCGTGGAGTTTATGTCTGGAAGAGTTAGCGAAGCACATTTTGGCGTAGTGGTTTTTGCCTTGACACATAGAGCACTTTTGGCCGTAAGCTGGACATTGGTTAATCAGGTGATGTGTACCACAACGTCTACAAGGTTTTCCTTTTTGTTGAGGGCTTCACTTTTGGTAGCTAGCTCTCGTAGTTTGGATGGAAGCTGCTTCGAGTGGTTGTGTTGCTAGGTTTTTGACTTGTGCGTGGCTCGTCTCGGCTGCTCGGACGGTGTTGATGGCTTTGTCGAGGGTTAGAGTATTATCTCGTAGGAGTCGCTCTCTTACGCAATTATTGTCGATTCCACATACGATTCGATCCCTTATCAGACTGTTTTTCAGCTCTCCGAACTCGCAGGTTTTTGCTTTATTTCGTAGGTCCACGAGGAAGACGTCAAGAGGTCCGCCATTTTGTGAGCATGAGTTGAACTTGTACCTTTCGTATGTGACATTTTTCTTAGGGGAGCAGTGTTCTTCGAATTTTTCGATAAGTGGGTCGATTTTACCTTCTTCTTCTTCGGTGAATGTGAATGTATCGTAAATCTCGAGGGTGTCTTCGCCAATCATGTGGAGAAAGATTGCACACTGCGTGTCTTGATCTTTTGAAATGGCACCGCTTGCTTTCGAGTAAAGGTCCCATCTTTGTCGCCATTTCCGCCATCTTTCTGCGGCGTTTTCATCTAAGATGAGAGGCTCTAGAAGTTTTAAGTTGTCCATGATAAATTATTTTCTGACACCATGTAGTAAAGTGATACAAAAGCACGAGAGCTGTCGCGTAAACTTGTTTATTGAACTGGCAACTAACTCCTACAAGCTTCGGGGTGTCCCATAAGGGGCAACTATCATTACAAGCTGGGTATGAAAAGACGAAAGAGAATTAGATAAAATTCCTCATTATCTTTCTTTTTGAATGCATTCGACTCATGCAAAATGCAGCGTATAAAACTGACTTTAGTTTGTACAACGTCGTGTTGATTATATGAGTCTTAAGCTCTCTTCAACTCTTTGATATTATTCGCATGACCAGATTTATATTCCGCTTCACATTCGTCCATTTTACATTTATACCATTCTTCTGCGATTGCGATCTTTCCATTCTGTTTTTTTGACAGCACAAACAGATATAAACTGAGAACATTCTCAAAGTCTTGGATTTCGTTTGTTCCAAAAGTTCCGTCGGAAATGTTAACCTCTCCAGTTCTTTCATTCTTGATCAAGTTCAAACTGTGGCTGGTCTTCTTTGTGACACATCTCAAAATTGCTGCTTTATTCTTTGAAGATATTAACTTCTCCTTTGCTTTTTCTAACACATCCGTCTTGTTGCCATCCGTACAGAAATCAGAGAATATTGGTTCCAGGAAACCTTCTTCTTCATATTTACAAACAACGTACGGACATTTCAAAAGATCATCATTTTCGTCAAGTTTTTTCAACATTTTCACTAAGTCCTCAAATGATACCTGACTTGAACCACGGTACATTACAGTAATCTCCTCCATAATTTTTTTTATCGTTAAAGACTTTATAAATTTTTGCGATGTCCTTGTAGGGCACATATTTGTTCCTTCCTCTTTCAGCAAAGTCATCATTGCATTGCTATCACATGGGGCGTGATTACATGCAAGGACTCCTACTGGATCGAGTCGGGAGACCTAAAACATATTATATACTTTAGGTAAAAAAGTATCAACTACTTTAAAACCAAGAGTATGAAAGCGGACTTTAATCTTGTAAATGTTTTTGTTCAGTTTAAGTACTTTGAATCTCCTTCACATAGAGACTATTATTGAATGAGTTTTATTTGATAATTATTTGATAATTTGAAAATTTGAGGTAATTATTTGATAATTTGAAAAGCAAATTCACAATTACATGCATTAGCTAAGCTACAATAATTACAGAGAAAATTGCCATGATAAAATCTATAAACGAGATAATTGATTGAGATTATTGCGATTATTTGAATATTTCACCAAAGGATTTTCATTCCTAAAATGCCTGTGGCATACAGCAATGCCAATATTAGATACATCTACTGAAACTAGTTACGTTTTAAGAGAATTTACAGAAAATTGAGATAAGCTCCGTTTGTTTGTCAGAATCAAGAAGAAAAAAAAGACGTGTGTAGTTGTGTAAAATTAAGATTTAGTATAAAATAAAACGAAAATCATCAATAATGACAGCTTGCGATGATGAATATCAAGTGATAAATGATATTGATAGCATGAAGTTGTTACCACAACATTTACCTTGTAAGCACCAAGCCGTTTCTTTTTCTTGTTTTTCCAAGAAGATATTTTTGACTGCAAAGATGACTTTGTGCTCTGAAATAAAAAACAAGGTGGACTTAGTAATTCCTCGACAACTGGCAAGGTTTTTTTCAAGGAAAACACGTGAAAAACACTAGTAAACAGACCGATAGCTTACATAATTTATTAAACTAATGTGGTTGCTGCTCAATCAGTTTCTTGAATGTGTTTTCACATTCTCAAGCCCTGCTTTTGTGTGCTAGTTAATTTCTTTAGTGACAGTCAAAGATTAGATCAGAATAATAAAGTAATTTAAATTGAAACACGAAACTGTGGTAGCAGAACAGATTTTTAAATATCTTTCGTGGAACAATACTTTGAAGAACACAATGTTTACCATTTCTAAGCGTCTTGCTTTCGAAAGGGGGTTACTGACACTTGAATTCGAGCTCAAATTGTTCACTGGAGGTTCCTTATCCCTCACATTAACTATGTCACCACCACCTAACTGATCCACCACATGATCCTTTTAAGAAATATTAACGTAGCTAATGTTTGAACTGCTGACAATTTTCCTCAAAAAAAGTCATTGTAAAAACAAACTACATGAAAAACAACTACAATACCTTAGGTGTCACATCTATCGTTGATTTGCTTTTTGCTGATTTATCGTCTACTTGACTTTTTACATCTGGGTCCAGACACTAATAAAAATATGTTACAAATATTCTGCAGTTACGGCATTGTGACTTTTCTAGCTAAATTAGTGCTGACGTGTTCATTTGACATTTTTATGTTAAATGATGATTTGAAGATACTTACCGAATAGGCTGTTTTGTATGAGGTATCTTCGCACGACACTGTCTAAAAAACGAAATCTTTGTAACATCTTAGATTGTATAATTTATAATTTAGTTGCTATAACTTAAAAATTCTTGCACAATTGTATTCTGCCCCAAAAAAGTGTAAAATACCGTATCGTCAATTGCTCCATCGTTTTCGTGCCGTCTTATGCCGTCTTGCACACCTGACAGCTACAAACAACAAATGAAAACCATTGATAAAGTATTCACTCGTATCCATACATTTGAACTTTAATTGGATGTTTAAAAGCTATAAAACTAGGGCTTTAGTGGTGAAATATAGTTCAAATATCCCGTACACAAAATACTCCTTTAAGCATTTGCCATGAGTCTCAATATGAACAAAGCATTAACATTGAAATAGTGCAAATTTTAAACTTTTTTCCTGAATAAAAGAAACGCTGATGGTAATCGACATGCTGAAATATTGCAATATTGCATTAAAAATTTTTCAGTGAAAATTGTTTTCATACACTGTACACAATGGACAAAAAGGCTTAATGCCAATTTACAAAATGTAAAAAGGCAAATCAAGGGGATATTTCTTTGGCAGCTTGATGAAACTGTCATTGTTATACCCTTAGGTAAACACAAAATGCTAAGATCTTACGATCTCATGCGCATAATTAAAAAAATCATGATAAAAAAGATAAAAAATTATAAAAATTTTCTTCTTGTCGTGATTTTGCATTACTTTCTTTATATTGAATTTTAGTATAATATATCACCATGTCATAAAAATAGTTTTGTTGTACATAATTTCGTAAATCTAAACGGTAAATTTTTTGCATTACTTTCTTTAAACTATGCCCACAAAATACATTCTGCATTGCTCTAAAACGCTGAAAATGGCATTTCCAAGGCTCTGAAATTCAAACTTTCTCAGTTTAATTGTTACCCAACTGATTTCATCTAACCATATTTGCACTGTCCGAAAAACGTCATTCACAAGGCAATGCTCAATTAAAAAAAAACTTTTGTTCCGTCATAATAATGAATAAAATGATAAACATACCTTTTCGCTTGCACTTTCTTCGTTTGCAAGCCCATACTTCGAGTTAATACCCATTTTTTCCTGCTACAATGAACAAATAATCAAGAATGTTAAAATATCTGTACATATAATGATAACCTTTAATGACAAGAGTCACGACACTCAGGTTTTTCGTTGAAAACAAACTCTTTCACAAAAAGCTGACTGATAATAAGGAAGTTTCAGGTCAAGCTGAAACATGTACATGGGTAAACGAGGGAGGGTTTCCATGGTAGTTGGATCAAACAGTGATCTGCCTACCTTTATCGTAAACAATATATTTGCAATCGCGCTCATACATACAACTTTTAAACTGTGAACCTTTTCCTACCGAAATAATCATACTCTTTTAATGCACCTCCGAGACGTCCAAGAGTCCTATTCCGCTTATTGCTTTTTGGGTGAGAAATGTTTATCTATCATTGTTTCTGGATATCCATTCTCACGACTCTACTAATCTGGATGATCCACATCCATAAACATGTAGCGATAACCCCAAGCTCAAACCATTTACAGTAATATTTTAACATACTTTGTGGCTTGGTCCATCGTGTTCATTGATAGAGCTTTCTCCTGCGATCTCCTTTTGCGACTACAACAAACAAAAAACAAAGCAATGACAAAATGAGCGTTTGTATACAATAATGATATTCATACGAATATTGGGTATGAAACCTATATCTGACTGATATTGGAAGAACGACGAATTTGAGCATTTGAAATGGTGTACAATTAAACTTTTTTTCCAAATGAAATTTATGCTGATAAATCGGCAGGCTAAATATTATACACAACTGCTCTTGGATTAAAAGTTCGAGATTCAAATGCTGTAAATACATCTTAATTTCTCTCATTCGTCAAATTCTACTTTACTTATTGAATATCGATCTTTTCATTGACTCTGTTTGACTATTACCCATCTGACTTCATCTAACCTCATGAGCACTGTCTGGAAAACCTCGCATACGAGGAATGGCAAATATAAAAATACTTTATCATTTGTTTTACTTTTTCATGGGCCATAAGTAAACAATGATTTTCGTAGAAAATATTAACGCAATGTTTGCAATCACAATTTATGCAGTCAATTTATAAATAAATTCATCATAAAGTTTTTACCAAAGCCTTTATCTGGTTTGCGTTTGAACTTGTGTCCAAACCGTTGACTCCTTCTTTAATTAAGGATTTAGCATTCTCATACTTTGAAACAGCAGAATCATCTACGTAAGATTCTTCACCATTCAACCCACTGACCTACAAGTAATCAAAGAGTCATGTAGAATATATTAACTATAAAATTGAGCTGCTGACATTTTTTTATAAAATTATGCATTATGCAACAAGAATGAAAAACATTACAATAAATCATTTGTCTTGAGATTGATGAAGAAAAACCTTATAAATTCCACCATAAATATTTATACTCTGTCTTTGCAATTGAATATCTATTTCTTAGAATTTTCTGAACCCAACTTACATTTACAATTAAAATAATTCTCTAGATATTGTAAACTGCTGCCATTAAGAGTGTTGATCTCGGGTTTTTTAAGTGAAACTGTTTGGATTCTTTTTTGGGAATTTATTTTGATTAGTAATTTTCGGGATTTTTTATTATAAATAGGGGAATTAAAATTTAAGGAAGTGCTTTTTGTGAAATTTTTTTCGATTTATAAGCGATTGTGCCACACGATATAAAGATAAACTACGCAGCCTAACCAGTTAGCTGTACATCTCAACTGGTAAAAGGCTGTGGCTTGTACATAGGACCAAAATTTCAATGAAAGAAGTGACAATGTGTGTATTGAGTGTAGTGATTTAATATTTGCTTCAAGGAGGCTGGGACTTTAGGAATTTGAGATCTTTTAAGCTTTAGGATTTGAATTAAATTACATTGGGGAGTATAGTTCATGCAATGTTTATAGCTTTCACCAATCAAAATCTCATCAACTACATGCTGCACATTGTCCTTTACAATAAACTAACTTTTCTCAGCTATCGTGTACTGATGTCTACTTTCTTGGGGATTTTGATAAATGTCATGTGAAATTAGAACACCATACACAATTATATGCAAAAATAAGTTGACATACTGTTGGATCTTGTAGTTCTCCAATTTCTTTTGGTGTTTGCTGTTGTAATGTTTCTTGCCCTTGTGGCCGCTATATACAATAAACAAATATTGAATGAAACAGTTTCCTACACACCTTTTATGTGAAAGGAAATTTATAGGTTTGGTCATTCAAATTAAAACTCATGAAAATAAAAAATAACTACACAAGGATGAAATTTGGCACTGTACATAGGACCAAAATTTCAATGAAAGAAGTGACAATGTGTGTATTGAGTGTAGTGATTTAATATTTGCTTCAAGGAGGCTGGGACTTTAGGAATTTGAGATCTTTTAAGCTTTAGGATTTGAATTAAATTACATTGGGGAGTATAGTTCATGCAATGTTTATAGCTTTCACCAATCAAAATCTCATCAACTACATGCTGCACATTGTCCTTTACAATAAACTAACTTTTCTCAGCTATCGTGTACTGATGTCTACTTTCTTGGGGATTTTGATAAATGTCATGTGAAATTAGAACACCATACACAATTATATGCAAAAATAAGTTGACATACTGTTGGATCTTGTAGTTCTCCAATTTCTTTTGGTGTTTGCTGTTGTAATGTTTCTTGCCCTTGTGGCCGCTATATACAATAAACAAATATTGAATGAAACAGTTTCCTACACACCTTTTATGTGAAAGGAAATTTATAGGTTTGGTCATTCAAATTAAAACTCATGAAAATAAAAAATAACTACACAAGGATGAAATTTGGCACTGAACAGGAATTTTGTGAACGATGGGATATGGGACAGAAAAAATCACCTTTTTGACTCGAACACGTTTGTCGGGCACATTTCGATCTTTATCCCTATATTCCTTTAGTTCTTCTTTCAAGCTCCTTATTTCATCCTCTTTTCCGCTGAGTTGCAACTTCAATGTCCGTATCTGATCTTCATGTTTTTTGTGAGAAGCGATGCAGAAACTATTTTTGCATTCATTGTGACTGGATATCTTACTTGTATCACAATGGATTAAATTTTCCTAAAAAAGGACATTTATTAATGTTTTCACTGGTCACTTATTTTGTCCTATAAATAGTATTGAGACACAAGTCTATTATATTCGTAGTGACATTGTCTTTGTCCATTCAGGGTTGAATTTGAGAGTTGCCATTTTAAGTAATGGATCTACATGGAAAAACTGTCCGGACGCGACTTCAATTATTTAAAAAAAATAAAATGTTGCGAGCCTTATATATTTGTTAGGTATTACTCGGGGCACTATAAAAACAATAGTTTCTCCATGTATGGCAGGATTTTCTCTAAAAGATCTCAAATCAAGCAAGTGAAAATGCCCTCTTCGAACAATAGTGGGATGATTTTGAAGCCTCACTTAGGGCCTGTTTATATGAGCTTGGCTGGGCCACTTTACCGGGCTAGCCTGGCAGTTGCGAGATCTCGCCTCTTTTAGTATTTACATATAATTTCAAATTTGATTCATATGAGAGGCAGGCTGGCCCGTAATGCTGGGATATCGCTTAAGCGAAGCGGGATCTCATATTAAACGGGCTCATGTGAATGCACTTGGCGAGCTATCCCAGCATGCCGGGTGAAACATTGCACTAGTGCGCATGCTCATTAAATTCAGTTCGATGCAAAATACAGGACAAGCAAATTGACAACTTTCGGTGAACCATAGAATAATGCATAACATTAATGAATTTCTTTCAGCTTATAAAAGTGAAATATTGGGATTTGGACTTTAAGAACACACTGGAGAATTTACAGGTTATTATCGTTATACCGGACATATTTTTCTTCGGGCTACCGAATGAAAGCCCGAGTTTGAAATTCGGATTATCCTATATATCGTGAAAAACACAAATCTGGCATGACTGATCCGAAGTCGTTGAACTAACCTAATTCCTTCTAGGATCGTTTCACGCGCGAGTGTCACTTATGGCAATTATTATTATGAAACATGATTTACTTGCATGTCAACAATATGTTGCCACATTTGAAATCATTATAATACACAAATATAACCAAATACTGTTCTCGAGTAGCTCGAGTGAATGCCTGATAGGTGTCTTGTTTTGTGAGAAATATAACCTACGACTGACAGGTCATTCTGTGAAAATAAATTTGTGTATATATTTACTAACGATCATTTACATAATGCACTTGGGTTTTATAACATAATAATGTACGAGCATACTTTGTTATATGTACAAGATCTTTCGATACAAAAAACAAATAACTAAACAATGATAAAATATATATGTGTATTTTAATGATATTCATTGTGGAGAGAAAGGAATTCTTTAAAAATACACTGACTGAAATTTAACAGTGACGAATATGGGCCACTTTCTTGATTATAAAAGAAGCATAACCTTTGAAATGGTATAAAACGTACGCATTAATGCGTAAAAAAGAAAAAGGATCAAGCTCATACTGGTAATAATACATTGTTTTTAAACATAATATGTCATGGCGGAGTAAAATAAAATTTTTTCTCTATAGTACTGTCAAGAAGAGTACTAAAACCCTTTAACAGCCTAAAATTGGAAAAAAAAAACAGAAAATTGATTTGGAGTTGCATAACCTATAACTATACTATATGCTTTTCTTAAAAATATATGTTTGTTGTCCTGGTGCATCTTCTTGCAAAAATAGTCGTACAATGCTACTGCTGATTTATTTTATCTTCCCCAACAATTCATCAAGCTTTTGTTTATTCTCAACTTTTTATGTATACCTCAAAATCGTCCAAATCTGGTAAAGCGTTCTTTTTAGAACAATTTGAAAAATGGTCATCTTGCGTCTCGGCCATGATGATCTGACATTGAAAATAAATTTCACGTTAATCTTTCAGGACAATGCCTACATGCTGCTCATTTCATTGAGAAGCAGCCTTTCAAGTGAAATGTTTGACAACATGTAAACAAATGAAGATTTTACCACTTTAGATTTTGCTTTCAACACTTCGTAGATCTTTTCAACTATTGAATAAATTTCAAGCTCTGCAACTGAAAAGAGAAAAAATAAAGAAAATCAAAAAATTTTGTCGCAAAGAAACTTCTAAATATCCTTAGTTCAAGTTTAAACATCAAAATAAATTATAAAGACCTATGATATGGAACACGTAGAGAATGTATTCTATTGCATGGAGTATAAGCAGTACATCATAGTGAACAAACGTACCATTACGTCACTATGTCTTGATTATTATGCGGGGTTTTATTTAATTTGAAAAGGCATTCTTATATGATTTTTTTTTTAATAGAAGAATTTTCAAGATTTTTGGTACAAGGAACAACTTTTTTGGGCGAGCAGCCTCCTAACCCACCGTCAAATTTGTGGAGATGTCAATTTTTCGGGCATGTCAATTTATCTATTTAATCTCGTGCAGTTAATTTTATGAAAGTTTTTAATCCAAACCAGCGCAATTTATACAATAAAAGAGTGAATTGAAATGCACGTAAATCTAATCTAACGAAACTTATGCTATAAAAGTTTGGATTGTGAATCTAATCTATGGAAGGAATGCAAATAATGGAAAACTGATTTTAGAAGGAGAAACGCTCAGAAAATGATTTGCGAATTCGTAAATCGTAGGAGCGAAGGCTTACAGTTACAGTATCCAAATTTTTCAATACTTGGTGTAAAAATCGACATTTTGTAAATATCGACAAGTATCGATCCTTGGTATCGGGTATCTTACAAATGAGGGTGATTTGGGAAGCTTGGCATAGTAATTTTCTAGTGATTGATAGTAGTAGATAGTAAGTGATTGCAATCTAATATTTAGCGGTTTGATATTATGATATATTGCAAAGACTGATATTTTAAAGGACCAAGTCAGTGTTAGCTACATTTTACACAGCATGCACATGTTGGTATAAAAAAGATCTAGCCACTTGCCACAGGGACAGCGGAAGCAAGAGACAAAGCAGATAGGACAAGCTTAACTTGAATTTGCAATCTCAAAAAACTGCAATTATGATCTTCACATGGTATGTTGCCTCCAATAATTTCATCCGCTGAGTTAACCATGCGAATGACCTTTAATATGTTCTGACCGAATGACGTTCAAAAAAAGGTTGCATAGTCCAAAATACGTAAATAAAAATTAACTGACAAGTTCCTATGCACATAAAATTTGGAACAATTCTCTCCATTTCGAAAATAAGAAATGCTGCCTATAAAACTGTGCCTGAGAAAAAAAGCCAATCTTTGGCTTCAAGTGTTACGTTGCTGTATTCATTTGGTAAAGACTTCAAACTAAACTACACATCTCGTGTTCCACTGAAAATACGACTCTCAAATATCGATCAATGCCAACCTAATACTATCGTCCTCTAGCTCTTTCGATGTAGTTTAACCAGCATTGGAGAACAACGACCCTTCTTCTCCTATGTAGGTAAATAATTTGTCAAAACTTACTAGCCGAAGGTTTGTCTCAGAACTTAGTTTTCTGAGTGGTTGTCACTACTACGAGTTAATTCCTGTAATGCAAACCCCCTGCCAATTCCCAACTCATGAACACTCATTTATTTACGATGTGATGATAATTACTTTGCTTATCTTCGTGGGGGGTCTAAAACTAAACAATAATGGCAGGCACAGTGACACACTCTTAATGTAAAATGTACATTACAGAAATAGCCTTTTTTGATTTTTTTAAACATCCAGTCAATTATTTGACGTCGTCATGATATTTCAAATATCTACGTACGACAGTGTTTATGTATGTCGAGGATAGTCACCGTCTGAACGACATAGTCGACATTAAAGAATCAAGTGCACGCTTGAATTGAATTGAAACCGATTTAAGCGTCTGTTGATTAACAGCTGGGCAGCAGTCATGATTATAATAAAAAAAGTTTCACTTGGCAAAGATTTTGAAAATTCTTGTATCTACCAGCAAGCAAAGTTCAGAAAGGTGATAATTTTTACCATAAATCATAAATCTCTGTTTCAGTGTTTTGTTTGCAAATGTGTGTACAGGACTGCAAGTGTTTTATCGTATGCTCATCTATGCTTAAGAAATACAAAATTTTCCACACCCCACAGCGCATGTAATGAAAAAAGACAATAAATGTAGTTTGGATGTGATACGACAGTGAAAAAATTCAAAGAAGAATATAAATATATATATATATATATATATATTGTTATTGCTACTGGCTCATAAGTCATTGATTATTAGATAAGTAGCTCACCCAGATTAAGAATTTCTAGTTTCTGGTGCAACATAACATTGTTGATATTCATTTTAAGTTGAGCTACGCAGCTTTTACACAGACACATAGGTACATAATCCATTTATTCCTCGATTTTCTCATATTTTTTATTCATGTTAAAAGTAATACTATTCAATGTACATAGTGATTAGTTTCAAACAATGGGGGCTCTGGGATGGAGGTGGACAATTAGAATGAACTGGGATAGCGAGAAACTTAAGCTGAACTAAATTTTTGGAAAAGCCTTTTAAAAGAGTTTTCATGCTGGTTGCAAATGTTAAAATAAGAAAAGAAAAGTGATTCTTATCTAATGACGAGGATTCAAACATAGCATAAAATTGCATTGCAAAGTGTATTTACTTCAGAATTTTTTTGCAGTCAAAGAATTTATGGCTAAAATGTAAAAATCACTAGGGCCACAACATTACCAAATGTAAAAATGTATTTGTGGTTAAAGCACTTCTAATTTCAATTTTATTTTTTGTCTTTGAAATCCATTTTTTAATTCAAAATTTTTAGAATAGGCTATTTTGATTTCTTAATTGCATTTTTCTTTCCCTCCAGGTGTTATGAAGATAAAGTATAAACCTATGTATCCAATGCCAGATCCCAAAACACCAAGTCACTACATAAACTCAGTGAACAAAGAAAGTGTGTGTATGTTTAAATCCTCCTTCATCGACATTTATGACAAAATTTTACACTTTGTGTAAAATATAAACTCATAGACAACAGTATTCAGAACGTGACTAATCAAATAATGCTTCACATTGGTGAAGTTGAGCAAAATGCTTTAAATAAACAGCCCAAAGTCCTCAGAAGGATAAGAAAATGCTGCAACCCAGAAAAATAACATCAAACATTACCTCATATTAAAGATAAACATAACATGATGTAGTCATTGTTTTGAAGCTTTATTGATGCTCATTTGATTTTTCCAAATGATTATATAGACAAAGATATTCTGTGGTACTGGTGTCATAAAGTTGAAGGGCAAAGTTGTATGATTAAATTGCTCCATGGGAAATTTAGGAGATCAGAGATTTTCCATTACATGTGGTTTGTCCAGATACAATTCATGGTCTACACAATTTACTGGCATTAAAAGTTTTGCCTGAAATATTTCATGCTTAGATTTCAGTGAATTTCTTTAATTAATTTTCAATTTCAGTCAATGAGCAATTTTGAAGTTGTAAACAAGGCGAATGTGGATTGTAGGTGACAATTACGAAAGGTGTTAATTAGCGGGTAAAGATAGGAATCTTCAAAACTTCTTCAAGTGAATAATTTCTTTTCATAACTTGTCCCCAGCTGTTAATCAATGGACTGACTAAACTTTATCGTTATACAAAAGAATAACACCTGCTAATTTAATTACAACTGTTTTGGCCATTTTAAATCATGCAAAAAATCTCAGAATGTTGGCATCTAGCTCAGCGCCATACACGATTCACTAGACTTACATCTACACAAATATATTTACCTCGTTAATGGATGGTTTTCGTTCAACGTTCAACGAATGGTAGAGCTGAGATAATGGCGTCATTAAAAATCCACTTTAACTAATAATTATATTATTTTGTAACAAAGTACAAGTACTTACTTGAAGTAATGTCCTTGGTGCAGCCGGTGAAATTACTAGTGATTCTTTGGCAATATGGCAAGCCAAACAATAATCGAGATTATTTCTATAATTTTTATCCTGAGCGAAGTTTTCTATGCACTGGTCGAGATTTTATCAACGAACTCTACAACAACTAGAAGGCTAACTCAATATACACGTGCCTAGTCTAGGCTGAAGCCATTTAAAAGCTGATTTGCCGCTTCGCCAGTATCTCGCGTGGACTGTTTTATTTGCGTGACGAATTGTTTTGCAACACTGATCTGATAATAGACTGGGTATAGCTTCTAAAGGTAGCAAAAGTGAAGCCTAATTATATATGCAAAATTCACTTCCGGTTACCACGGATAACATGGATAACATGGATTTTCCAATATTTAAGACCTTTCGCGACTCCTTACTAACCTCAAGTATTAGTCATGGATAAAACAGGTTATGCGAATCGATGTGACATCAAAATGATTCCGATAGCTGTAAAATATCGACGTTAGTGGTGATTTAAAAGTTGTACATGCGAGAATGTATTTTGTCCCATCGTTGCCAATGCAAGATAGTTCACTGCTCGCTTTCCAATTTCTGAGGCAGTTATGATCTAGTATACGTTTCAGTTCTTTAGAAATGAGGTTAGTTACTTTTATTATCATTCTTTCTTTTTGTTGAGAGATTGTTGACATTTTATTTTTGCTGTAACTTCATTTTTTCATGAGCAAAGTACTACTGATGCTTAAACAAGACAAGTCTATTTAGTTTCTTTCGCACTTTATCTTTAGTTTCCATTTCTGTGGTTGTTTTTCCCAAATGGTATAGTCGCACCTTGCTGTAGCATTTAGATATGGTCTTAATTAATGAGTAAATATGATTTTCGTGAACAGTAGTATCCAACATGTGTGCATCGACATCCTTGAATGTGGTCCTCAAATCTATATCATTTACTACAGACAAAGCAATAGCATCAGGAATTCCTTTCCCTTGCGGTAAATTTCCATCTGTAGCTGCCAACATTCTCTGAAAGCACCTCTCTGTTTCATTGCATATTACTATTACACTTGCTGTTGGCCTAAACAAATTACCCCTGTCTTTTAAAGTCAGGAAAGCAGACTCATTTTTGTAGTTTATTGAACCGACTGCTTCATGACAAACAGGACAATTTATTTTCTTTTGCACCATCTGGGCAACATAGCCAGCCATGTACGACATTGCCGCCTTTTTAAATTCAGATACAGTGGAAAAGCTTGGTGCATCACTATAATCTTCATCCTCATCTCTGTTGTGATTTGTCCCTTGTAAATCATACTTTCGGATGAGAGCAGCATCATCAATTGTCGTACTTGATTCTTTGTTTGGCTCGGATCGGCTGGGAACCTGGACAATCAATAATAAATAGGAATTTTGTTTTGTTCTTATTTGTAAAACGAGAGCAATGGACGTTTACGTAGACGTCATAAATAATTATAGCTATTTTTGTATTTTTCTTGTTCCCCTTGTAACAGCTACAATTTACGAAAAACAGGTGAATTAGTAATTGATAGAGATAACTTTATACCTGTGAAACGAGCGAGGTTGTTGCCTTTTTGTCGCAGTCTCTTCGTCAGGTGAGCCATCACTATCACTCCGATTTAACTCAGTTGTTTTATTTTTTTGTCTTTTGTTGCAGCTGAATGCACAACATTGCATCCCTAGTCTACCCATTTTTTGAATCAATCACAGTTACTTTTTTAAATTTTTTAAAGAATTCAGAATCGCAGATGAAAGCAGTAACTTCGTGTATGAAAACAGCACCAGTTTATAATTCCACGCCCTTTTTCCACTGATCTGATCTGATCTATTATCAGATCAGTGCCTTTTTCACACTGGTCTCAAAAATAATGTTCTTATACTCAGAAATAATGTAAATTAAAATCTCATTTTTTCCTCTAAATTTAATTTTCCTCTTCTAAGTGCTAAGCAAATTCCAGAAGTTAGTATGAATGTAATATTAATGCCTTAAATATTTTTCCAAAAACATGAAAATTATTCTTAAGATATGAATGTAGTTAGGGATGGTATGAATATGAATTGCAGTTGACATTAGAATCCTTTTCAGCAATAGTTTGATCATCAGTCTTGACTCTTGTAGTAATAAGAAAGACAAGAGCTTTATTCCACTTGTAAAGTGTGACTTCAACAATCCAACAGTTGACCAATTTATAGCTGTAGACAATAAACTGTTGCTGAGAAGCAGTATTCATGGCTGTAAAGGAATTGGCACAAGACAATGTGAAACTGATATACTGGATACAATTGGACACACTTATAATTATAAACCGTGGACACAGTCATATGTTGCTGTTGATAATTTAAATTACCTTAAGGGACAAACCAAAACCAAGATGATTATAAAGAGGGCCTAAAAATTCATACCTGGCTGGCTACATTACCTTGATGTTTCAAAAGCAGTATACTAAAGTGTCCTAATGTGTGTAGAACACATTTGTTAGATTTTAATGTCAATGAAAATCTTACTTCTTTGAATAATTAAGCGCAAAGTGCGACTATACCATTTGAGAAAAACAACTACAGAAATGGAAACTAAAATAAAGTGCGAAAGAAACTAAATAGACTTGTCTTGTTTAAAGGGGAACTCCACCCAAAAATAATGTTGGTCTTAAAAGTTCCATTTTTATGCAAAGGTTACTATATTTTGAAATTTTTACATCAGCTATTTTATTTTTGACAAAATCGCGTCTTCAAGTGCGCTATTTGAGCTGTTTTGAGGCTTACCAGCGTGGGCACAGAAAGCGTCAGCGGAAATTATTTTGACGTCATATCGTCAAACCGATTTGGAGTTGAGTTTACAACAAAGTAAAATAATAACGAACAGCCTAGCACAAAAACAAAACAATCGCTTATAATGGCTTTTTTTGGAAGAACCTCGGCCTAATTCACCAATCGATAGTGAAATGGAAGACAATCCAACAAACAATATTCGGCCATATCAGTTTGAGCCCGAATGGCCGGCTGATGAACACGAAGAAGCTCACCAGTTTGAGGATAACGAAGAACAGGAATTTTTGTATATTGACGATGAATCTCGGCGCGACAATCTTGAATGGTGGGTAGTAAAATGTTATATTATTCTAGACCATTGTTTCTATCTCAAAAGTACGTTTTCAGTTTTTGAAGTTGACCACGTCCACACACACATAATACTTTAGATTTTAAAGTTTTATTGAAAGATACAATTTTATTGAAGTTTTGACATTTACTTTTCAAGATCCTTTCTTTTAACATATTCAGGTGTCAATGTGGTAACTGCCAAATAATGGATAATAACGAGGAATGTTTATGCTGCAAAGAGATTTCCAATATTTGTGACAAAAATTTAGAGGCAGTAGAAACGAATGAGACCACCGAAGTCCCTTTGTGCATTACACAACATCCTGGTTTTGAGCCTGTTTGTCTTAACAGGTGGGTTTTACAAACAGCTTGGTACCAGTACAAGCAGCAATATGAGGTAGCATATGATGGGCCCGAAGACAAACTGTACCGCCATATTGCATATAGACAGTTGGCAAGATGGTGCTGGGGTGTCTTGGGTAGAGAAGAGAGAGTCATCTTGCCATCATGTGCAGTTACTCGCATTAGAGAAACATTTCCTCCACCTGGCCTTGCAGAGGAATTTCAATTTGAAGGCTTTCACTATGTTGATGAATGAAGTATTTTATTATGATATAGGTATACCCATTACAATTACTTTGTATGTCAATATTAAAGTGGCATAGCCAGCTCATTTATAGGTCATGCTATGCACATTTATTATTATTAATTTATTACAAAAAAACAGATTTACAAAGAAATGATTATAAATGTGGCTTGGCTATTACACTGGTTATAATATAACTATAATTAATTACATGAATAGTTTGTGTAATGAAGTGGTGAAACTAGCTATAGCAAAAGGTTTTGCTATGTTAATATTTAAGAATGAACATTTTTTAAGTAGTACAAAAGTTGTCTTCACTGATTCAACGTCATATTATATGGGTATGGCAAAACCTATTGCCATAGCTAACATCACCACTGACATTTTATGCAAATCTAGACTGATGTTCCTTCACAAGTACTTCTTTCCTGGGTGGACATGATTTAGAAATGTTCTTTGGAAGATTCTCGCCATGATGTAGAAGTTCAATCTCCTCAGTTTTGCATGCATTCACAACCTCCGCAAGTAGTTTATCAATGTACTGGTACTCTTTCTTTTCTTTCATTGCTTTTACAACCCATTGCTTCTGTGTTTTAGCAAAAATCATTTTGTAACGGTCTTGCCCTTTGTTTGTCCCTGACTTAATGACTGCTTTATCATGTTTAATATTGTTGTTGTGATCTAATGCTGCTAACTGAGTGCGGGCTACCATCCCAGGAAATGAAAAATGCTCTCGCTTTGGGCAATATTTCAGTAAATGTGGTTAAGGACAGACTTCCATTTTTCCACCAATTCTTCTGCATTCTTGTTACAACTTGCAGAGCACCACCAAAGATGATTAGAAATCGACTTAATTCAATGGGACAAGTCATCATTTCCCTTAATGTTAGCCTTCTTTGTTAGTTTTTTTGTGACAGATTTAGACAAATGCCACACATCATATTGGTAATCAATATGAGGGTGTTTGTTTTTCATAGCACTGGCAATCGAAACATGTCTATCTGTTGTTATTCGCAGGAACTAGCTTTTCAACTTCAGACAGACATCTTTCAAATGCTTCTTTCTCCATAGCATTAGAAGAACTGACTTCAGTACTTTGCACAACATTAAAAGTTACTATCTTACCAGAGTCAGCCATCATTGTATAAGTACCATACTTGGCATTATGCCCTGGGCTATCACATCGACCATCACCATTCACATTAAGACTACCAGACCTCTTAGCTTCGGCAATAACAGCTGATTTCTCCTCTTTCCAAGCTTTGTCAACAACAGGAAAAAGATACTGCTTTTGAAAGCTGTAAAAACTGGTTTTTCCAATAAATTCGAGATTCATGAAAGATACAAATTGGCTGATTCTTTCATAAGTGTTTCCACTAAATAAAGTTGATGCAGCCAAAAGCAAATTTCCAGCTGGGACATTCCTTATGAGTGGTTGAGATGTCCATGTTGTGTGATGACCATTTATACAAAAAAGATTAAATAATAGCAAACTACCTACAGTGTTTTCTTCACATTCAATTAATACACCTTAATATAGGAAACTACACCTTAATTCTATGCACGAAAGGCTATTTTTACAATGGTTTTATGTAGGATTATTTTCTAACCGTAATGAGTTACACAACCATGTTTATTATTATTCAATGTTTATTAAGGGCAATAGATTGGTTTCACATCAGTGGAAACTGTTGTTAAGGTTGAATTCGGAGGACAAGCAAACGGCATTACGCACAGTTTCCACACAAAGAAACCTTCGTATTTTTTAAAAAATAATATTAATTGACATTCAAGTTCTATATGTAGTGCGGAAACTGTGCGATAATGGCCTTTATGGATGTGAAACCGTTCTATTAAAACAGAATACAAATAACCAGCTCAATACTTGCATGTAAGCTATAAAAGTTGCTTGTGTATATACCTACGAATAAAAAATTCTGACGTTTCGAAAAGAAACATTTTGTGATTAGGAGAAGCATTTTGACGCAAGTTTATTATGACTGTGCAATGACTTTACATAAAGCTTTGAGGAGCAATTGACGATATGACGTCAATACAAGCCGCTGACATATTTCTGCTCCCACGCACCGGATGCCCTAGCTGCAGCATTTCAACTCATTTTTTGTGAAAATATTGAATCAAACAAACAAAAAAATTGCCGCATATTTATTTTTACGGGACAGACAAAGTTTAAGACCAACATTATTTTTGGGTGGAGTTCCCCTTTAAGCATCAGTAGTACTTTGCTCATGAAAAAATGAAGTTACAGCAAAAATAAAATGTCAACAATCTCTCAACATAAAGAACGAATGATAAAAAAAATAACTCACCTCATTTCTAAAGAATTGAAACGTATACTAGATCATAACTGCCTCAGAAATTGGAAAGCGAGCAGTGAACTATCTTGCATTGGCAACGATGGGACAAAATACATTCTCGCATGTACAACTTTTAAATCACCACTAACGTCGATATTTTACAGCTATCGGAATCATTTTGATGTCAAATCGATTCGCATAACCTGTTTTATCCATGACTAATACTTGAGGTTAGTAAGGAGTCGCGAAAGGTCTTAAATATTCGAAAATCCATGTTTGTAAACGTTATCCGCCATACATTTCTATAGTAATTTGTATCTCGCCATGGTAACCGGAAGTGAATTTTGCATATATAATTAGGCTTCACTTTTGCTACCTGTAGAAGCTATATCCAGTCTATTATAAGATCAGTGTTTTGCAAAAACTGCTAACTTGGAAATACAATGCTAGCTTAAATGCTTTATTTTCTTCAAAACCGTTTGCAAAATTTGGTTATTAATGTGTTAAGATGCATTGTGGACGTTCCAAGACATGTTTTGTATACGTAACGCTGTATTATATAAAACATAAACGGGAGAACTTGCTTCGAAATATGAATTTCTTATTTGTCGTCGAAAGACCAAAAATTTAAGATAAAACTGATAACAGGTAGTCTGTGTCTTCGAAGCTGTGCAAAATACACAAAATCCACTTTCAAAGTTAGACTTGCTTTGTAAGAATTTCCCATGCTCTTTTTGTAATGTGTGAAAGGGATGATTTGAAATTTTGAATTGTGGGTGATTGTTAATTCTTGTCATTTACTCCTCCCACTTCTTAAGAACTGGTGGAATATTTGACATGCATTCATATTTGTGTATTGAGCATTTTATCAGCAAGTTCATGCTTATAAATAAATAGCCAAGTGTACACTATGACAAGTATTGCTAATATAACCTGCTCTACATAAATGCCAAAAAGCAACCCTCAGTGGTTTGAACCAGAGAACCATAAAGCAAACAAAGCTATATCATGTATCAAAATTTTATAGTATATCATATTGATCGTGAAATTAGTTTTTTCTTGTCGTACAGATGATGATAAATGTATATGTAATATATTAAATTTTAGGATGTGTGTTTAAAATGTTTGGTCATATTTGTGAAAATATATGATGATTCTATAATATTTGACTAATAATCTTTTTTCATACTTGTATTACATTACAATTTTTTCTTAAGTGTTTCAAAAGTTATGAATATGAAGTGTCAATTGTGTTTTTGTCTTTTTTTTTAACTGGGTATTGACCCTTTTGACGCTTGAGAAGTATGGGTGTTCGGATCCAGATGTTTTCATTCTGTCCTTCAATTTTACATATCCACTTCGCAGCTTCTTCAGCTTTATCTTAATTTGATCAACAGTCCTTTCTGTATGCGACTCTTCTTTCATGATTCTTTGTATATTGTTAAACAATTCTTTATTTGAGCTCATACTATCAATGTTGTTTTGCACAGTTTCCGAGTTATAAGCGTTCAAAAGAGCAACTGTTTCCTCGTTCGTCCATTTAGCACCCGCCATCTCTGTTGTGACGCCGTTCTTTGCGTTCACATTGGTGCCCGTGCCTGAGTACCGTACTCGGGTACTACCTAATTTGGGGGTGCCCAAACCCGGGCACTTCTACTCAGGCACCATCAAAATGTTGTGTTCACATTGGTGCCCGTGCCTGAGCACCGTACCGGAGCACTCAGTCTGAACGCGCTGTAAAATTACCGAAATACAGCGTTTCAGTTGAGTTGCAGAATATCATGTCAATGAAATACGCCGCCTTGTTCCGGAACCTTTAAGCGATGACGGCAATCACGGAATTCACCCCTACCTCACAGCTCGTCAATATTTGCAAAACCATTTTCAGGAACAATAAAAACTATTTAATGAAAGATTATTAGAATGAATTGAGCCTTAAAAACATTCTATTTTATCAACAATCGTCGTAACTGCTTTCATTGTCACATATTCGAAGTCTAAGGATTTTTTAACAGGTGTGCCGTTCTTGCATTTGATGAAGAGAAACACAATGTACACTATAATTTATCTACAAAATAATATTTTACTACATAAATGTATCATATAATGGGTTATTGTGAAGTAAAACTCTTCACACTAAATGCAACCTCGATTGAATCAACTGCATTGATGTTGCTACCAGTAACATACTGGAGAAAAACACTAATAACGTTGTCGTCAAGAGATTTAACAAACCGCTTTAAATGAAAGAAGCATTCCCGTTCGACATCAAAGGCTGGGCTTGAAATCAATAGCTTGCAAACCTTTTTCTGGTTTGGCTTTTTTGCTTCATAAAAACTCGCAAAACTCTCAACAGTTTCAAATTGCTTAAAACGTTTCAGTTGCTTCAGGATCGATGACCATACATTAGCCGCGTATTTTAGACGCTGTAATACTTCTTGATGAGCTAACTCCTCAATAATTTTTGGCATGGAGCTCTTTTTAATCACCCTGCGGCACTTGTAACTTGAAAGCACGTCAGCTACATTTTCGTCCAATGACGGGTCAGGGCATTCAACACTGATACTTCTTTTTAAAGTGTCACTTTCCTCCTTTGATATATACTGATGAAAAGACTCTACTAGACAATCCTTAGGAAGCGCGTCGTCCGAAAAAAGACAGGAAGCAATAAATACACTGGACAAAGTAACAGGAAAATATCCAAAGTTAATAAATCCTGCAACAAGAATACGAGCAATACTTTTCCATTCACTCTGTGGGTAGTCATGACGTATAGCTGGGACTTTTTCGGAAGCACCAGTAGCCAGTGAGTTATAAAACTCGCTCGAAAATATGCTAAGTGTCTCTCGTTTTACACCAGAACCTCTTCCGTTTTCGATAACTCCTGCTTCGTCGATAAATACAATCTCTAAGCAACACGACAAAATACTTTCGTCGTTGAACGCAATAATCATGTCTGCTAACACATTCTGGCGGTTAATGGCGATTTCCTTAACCAAACGATTGTTTTCACGAAGCTGATTACCACTGTATAATTCACCATCTGCATCAATATTTACGTCTCCATCATCTTTCAAATCAAATAATACAGCACATTTTACAATCACAAAAAAATAAAGATTTTTATCAGGCATAAATAACAAGTTTATTTTTATAACACTTTTGGTGAAAGTGAGTGATTGATGGCAGTTTTAAGTTCTTCAAAAATAAGAGCCAGCACGAAAGAGGAGTGTATAAAAGTGATTCAAAACTTTGCCAAACGAGTGCAGGTTTGCTTGCAACGAAATGGTGGACATATGGAACACATCTTGGGAAATCCATAAATTGACTAAAAATTGACAGAAATAGCCGAAACTCTTGTGAATAGTCTTCCATAAACTGAATGATGTGTGGTTGTAATTTGAAATAAATAGCTTTTTAATTAAAGCCATAATTGAAATTTTCATGGGTACGAATCTTTTTGGGTCACCCTGTGTATGTATATATATATATATAAGTTTGAAAATTTGTAATCCAGGCATTTAATATATAAAAGATAAAAGTTTCTCCGGATTTAAAGTGAGTTTTATTGAGCTTTCGACTCGTTGCTTCGAGCCTTCATCAGAATGAAAAATATTTATTTACACGTGCTTTTAGCTTGGAGACGTTTAGAGCGTCTAATTGGATTAGTGGGTGGATTAATGTGATTGGATGGGGTGAAATGCGTTGCCATAGGTTTTGGTGTATTGTTAATATGACTGGTGTTAATAATATTAGAGTGTAGTGTTTTAGTTTTGGTGTTGTTTGTAGTTTTTTTTGTCCTTTTTCATTAGTTTTGAGTATATGATGGGTATGTCGATATGTCTGTTTATTGTGTCGTTGTCTTTACTGTACCAAGCTTCTTTAAATTCGCGTGCGTGTTTAGTCTGTGCGCGTCCGAGTACTTTAGTTTCTGTCCAGTAGAATGTGTAGTTGTTTCCGTGGGTATGTTCTGCCGGTAGTGAGTTCGGATCTCGTCGTTTTATGGCGTTTTTGTGTTCTGTGAGTCTTGTTTCAACTTTCTTAGATGTTTGTCCTATGTATTGCTTTGAACAGTCTTTACATGGTATCATGTAGATCGCGTCAGTTGTATCATGAATTGTTGTTTTGTCTTTATGTTTGGTGAAACATGATTTGAGTTTTTGTGTAGGTTTGTGGGCGATGTTAATATTAAATGGTCGAAGAAGTCTGGCAATCATTTCTGATGTTCCGTTTATGTATGGTAATGTGACGATTTTTTACTGTTTCGTCCGGTTTTTTGTTGCTTTTGTCGGTTTGTGTTTTGTTTTGTAATTTGTATATAGTTTTGTTTATGAAGTTTCTAGGGTAATTGTTTTTAATAAATGTGGAGTATAAGTAGTTGCGTTCTGTTTTTTTTGGCTTCTTCCGTATTACAATGAGTGTTTATCCTGTTGAAAAGTGTTCGAATGCAGCTTATTTTGTGTTGTGTTGGATGATTGCTGTTGAAATCGAGTATTTGGTCTGTGTGGGTGGTTTTGCGGTATACTTCTGTGTTTAGTGTACCGTCATCTGTTCTGGTTAGTAGGTGTCGAGAAAGGTAAGTTGTTTGTCGTGTTCTTCGTCTCAAGTATATATATATATACTTGTGACTAGTATGTAGTCGTATGTTACTCGTATGTAGTCGTATGTCAGTCGTATATATTCGTATGTCAGTCGTTTGTACTTGTATGTACTCGTATGTCACTCGTATGCACTCGTATGTACTCGTGTGGTGTTTTAGTCACGACCATGAAACAGAGACTTTCTCGTGCTGACAAACTTAAAGATGGATTTGAAAATAGCAAGTACCATGGTGAATGGTGATAATAACAATGTAATAGTTCTTAAAAGAACTGTTTAAGCAACACTCGTTGTGCCAATGCTTATTCTGATGAAAACTTTAAAGTTATTAAAAAATGACGCTCGTTATTCCAGCTACGCGTCATGGAGTCGGTATTAATTATATTGACTAATCCTGTCCTTTGCCGACAAAAGGATTACGTGTTTAATCTGTCTCTGTTTTAAGTGTCATCTCTAAAAATAGGGATGACATTGACCTTCTGTAACATTATAAATATAGCATGATTTGGAGGTTCTCATTTAGCAGACGATGACACCTGACGAGTAGTCTGCCGAAATGCATAGTGTCTCTTTCTAGCTGTAAATAACGGTTCATTTGAATTGTTGGGTTAGTGTTTTGGTTAAAACAGTTCTTTTAAGAACTATTACATTGTTATTATCACCAATCACCATGGTATTTGCTATTTTGAAATCCATCTTTAAGTAGATAAATCAGTTGTCTCATCCACATGTATACTTAGTGAACTGCAATCATTTTCAAAAACTTTATCTTCAACGTTCTGATCTTTGCCTCTGGTCTTATTTCTTTAAATTGTTTTGTAAATAATCATAATCTGAATCACTGGTAATGACACTGTATAATAATGTATGTGCAAAAAGTTCCAAAGCTGTACATTGAAGAACACATTACATCACAAGTATTTGGCTAGATTTGTCAGTAGACTTATAACATTGTGAAAGAAAAGACTCAAACGGTCGAACCAAGCAAGTAATTTTTCACAAACTTTAAAATAATTAAATTTCCTCTACAGTCGTTGATGAAGTCCATTGTAAGAGGCATTTGCAAAGTCTAAAACTGCAATATAATATAGGATATAGTCTATGGACCAGCACAATCAATAAAAACAAACTTAGCAAAAGGATGTGCCAATTGAAGCTGAGCTTGAAATGACCAGACAAATTAAATTGAGCATGAGGTAACCCGACATAACTAAGGCATCATACGTTTGTACAAAAAGTATATTTTTGAGGTTTTTAGTATGATTCAATTTATCTTTTACCACTGATGATATATCAGTTGCTTTTTTATCATACTCGGCATCTCCAAATCCAAGCTGCTTTCAAATTATATTTCTTTTTTCATCCATGCAAAAATTATAGTTAATTCATAAATCAGTTGTCTCGTTAATCCGTACACTTAGTAAGTGAATTGAAGACATCTACAAAAGTTTAATCTTGAATGATCTGATTAAGAAAAACAATCAAATCATTTAAATATCTACTAAAATACCAGTAACCCACACCCCTCCCCGCACTTAGCTAGATTATGCAAGCCCAACACTTAAACACCTTTCAAAGACTTAATCCAATCTGACAAAGCTTTGAAGAAGATCTTTATAATTCCTTCTATAAAAATTATCATTTGATTTGTCATTATTAGATTATCTAATCAGATCATAATAATTTTTTAAGATTTCTTTGTATGAATCAACTCTTTACTTTAAGTCTGAATCTTCTTACGTCGAGCTTGTGAAATAAGTCCACAGTTGACGCAAAGCCATAGGTTTACTATGTCTAGCAATCTGGCATGGGTGGATTGGCTCTGGTTTGTTTCTTCGCAAAGGATGCCCTTCATATTTATAAATCAAGCTCTTGCATGACCGATTGAGAGACAACAGTTAATTTATCTAGTATTTCAAAATATATTCAAAGAAGGAATTAAAAGTTATTTTATACGAAATTATTGAGGAAATGAAGGTTAATTATGTGGAGACAACGACGAGGGAGGATGGCCGTCAACTGGAACAGAATTTGCATTACTAAACCAGAGAATATAATAATAGATGAAAACAATGACTCGAAGAGCTCGAACTCGTAATTTATCTTCATAAAGCGCTTTTAAAACTAAGCTTTGAGTTATCAAAAGAAAAAAAGAATATGTTGGAGTTTCAAGCAGATTTTGTAATGACGGCAAACATCTAAAAAACAAAAGCCATATTATCAATAGTTTCCAAAGATGCCCATGAAAATTTATCAGAACAAACTCTGCTCTACTTCATGGGTTCTCTTTGAGGGTAATTGTTTCTTCATAGTATCTGCCCACTGCGTAAAATGAGCAGAATCTGTTTTCGCGTCAGGGAAACTATTTTGCAAACAGATTTACGGTTTCACACACTAACAAGTAAGTAGAAAAGTATGTTGATAATAAAAAAACAAAAACAGGAAAACAACAGTCGGATTTTATCGCTCAGGCTTCAAGTTTAATTGATTTTCAATTTTTGATGAACAAACAAAAAATATATCTCACCTGTGAAAGCGACATGCTCGTTTTTGTGGACACTACGATATCCAAAAGAAATGCCAAAAAAGATATCATGTTTGTTTTTAAAAAATGCTGTATAATTAGCTATAGATATCAGGGGGAGGTCAAGAATATAATTTTTCTGCAAAGCGATCATTTCAGTGGAAATAGGTCCACTAGCCGCCTTTTTTTTGGCGTCAGGTCCCAGTCCACTTAGCTGCTCCAGTTTTTATAGAACTCAATGTCTGAAATGCTTTAAACAAATCCGCTAGTAGTACAGCAATCGTACCGTTCATGCAGAAACTTGAGCTTGAAGCAAGAGCATTCAATGATTGTTTAATATTGAAAGAGGGTTTTTGCTACAAGCTTGAAACTAGGCTTTGCAATGTGTAGACAAACATAACATGTGTACCTTAATTCACAGTTGCAAAGATTGATGGGGAATTGTTTTCAACATTTGGCGGAGTTTTGTGATATGTTCAAGACTTTAAGAGTAAAGCGTGCTGCTAATGAAGTTTGGTCTAAGCTTTCTGGCATAGTACGTGAGCACTTAATAGATCAACCTTATTGTAAAAACTTTCCAGTATGCAATGTTTATACCGCTATCAAAATTGCTATAGATGTGTTGAAGCAGTCAAACAGAATGTGGGGCCCTATGTTATTAAAGGAGCTGTTATTCATAGTTGTTAAGGTAAGACTTGCACTATATCTTTACTATAAAATGAGTATTACCATGTATACTACTCCATTTTTGTTTCTCACATAACCGAAAGTAACTTGTGCACCAAATAAAAGCATAGGCGTTGAAGGCATTATTGTTCAGCCTCAAGCTAAATTTCTAAATTTTGTGCAATGTCTTTTTATCGTAGAACGACGCTTTCCTTGATGAAAAGCAAATCTAACATTATTGTTGTGGATGACCTCTATAAAGGCGACGTTGTATATGACGTTGCAGAAGAGAAAGTTTTGTGAAAAATAACAACAATGATGCTCTGCTTGCCTTGTTGGCCACTTACTTTATATACAATGTACTATATACTATGGGCAAGAATGTCTAGCTTTCTTGACATGACTTAAAAGGGAATTATTCCAGAGAAATGCCTATATTCTGTGAAACGTTTAGTTGGAGTGTTATCAAATGTCTTCAACTAAGGATGAATGCACATGGCTATATAGATTATGTTTTATTTCAATTCTTTTTTGTGAAGTTTAATTTGAGTGAGATGAAAGTATGTGCATGTAAAGTATTTTAATGAAGATGTCAAGCACTTATGTGCTTACGTATATTATACGAACTTGTTTGTTGTAAGCTTTCAGTAATTTCTTTTCTTTCCAGAGCAAGGGGCTGCTTTTTAGACATTGCCGATTTGATGAGATAATGGGGCTAAATTGGCTATTCTTCTTAGAGCTAAATTTCACACTAAAGGGGCAAAATAGCTCGCTATGGGGCTAAATTAGTCATTGTACCTAGGGCTGTTTCAGCTACGTTTTTGGGAAAATTAGCAAAATAAACTTCGCCAAATTTGGCCCCTCTTTAAAGGGCAAAAATTGGCTCTAAATTATAGGGCCGTTCTGGGGTCAATATTTTGGCCCCTTTTGGCCCCTTTACTGTGAAGTTTTCAACTAAACTAAATACAAGTTTTCAACTAGACTAAATACAAGTTTTCAACTAGACTAAATACAAAGATTCAACTAGACTCAATACGAGTTTCCAACTAGACTAAATACGAGCTTTCAACTTGACTAAATATGAGCTTTTAACTATACTAAATACAAAATTTCAACGAGACTAAATACAAGTTTTCAATGAGAATAAATACAAGTAGAGGTTTCTTTGTGTTTATGTTCATATGAATAAAATATAATTGATGATTTGCGATCGCATGCTAAGCCAACTGGTCGAATTGGCTGAGTTATTTTGTAGTTATCATACGAACACACAGAACGGTATTGTTCGCCATTGTTCGCCTATTCATTTAAGTTTGTACAAACGCATCTATTGAAATTTTCGCGATGACTGTCTTTATACTTCTCGTCACATATTTTCGAAGAGATATCTTCCCAATCGATAGTGATGACATATTTTCCATCCTTTTTCCTTTTCTTTAATACGTATATATATAACTCTAGAATATTGCCCTCAGTACTGATGGGCTCTAGGGTACGTTGCTGTAGGTCGATAAGGTGAACCTCTTTACCTGACAATACCATGTTGACAGCATGACTCTCTTTATTTGTCGTATAACAGAGAATACCGCATTTACGTTTCGATTTTTTGAACTTCTTTTTCGCACTCTTCTCTGTACAATCTTTGATGACTTCCCTGCTTAAGTACCCTTTTTTTTCTAGAGTACTTAGCACATGTGGACATCGCACCATGTCCAATCTTTCCAAAGCTCCTTGAATCATTATCATACCATTGTTTGCTGTGTTCTTAATTGCTATAAAGTCTTCTTTTTTATCATAAGAATAACCGTTTATTTTTTCATTTATGAATGTTATTTCATCGTCAACAGTTTCTCCATCCAAAATCTGTTCCAATTTCCGTGGCACCATTTCAGGACACAAATTTTTTCCTTCCAAGAGCAACATCAAACGAAAAGCAACGACGCCGCATGGGGCAAAGTTGCAAAAAAAGACTTTGAAAAAGTCGATCTTGATGACCTAATAATATATTTGATATATTATAGTAACACGGAATTAGCTGAATTTCGATAAAGAAATAATGGTCAGTTGAGTTTAGTTAAAACTGCATGCATTATGCTAAATTATACAATGATTTACTGGTTATTAACTTTAAGCACGCTTTCTCCAATGAATTTTATCCGTCACGTATCCAGAGCAGAGGGAGGCGGGGACAGATCGCTCCCCAAACCTGTCCCCTTCTGAAATATTTCTGGCTAATAGAAAACTATTTTATTAGCATCTCTGACAAGTTTTGTAAATAATATATTTTCATACATTACGTTTAAGGGTTGTTTTCAGGACTGTCGCTTTGATGGGTAGAAAAAACACATCAAGTTGAGTAATGAATGTGATAGACCTCAGTTAAATTACGAAAATTATCATCATAAAGTTTTACACCAAAAAATTTACCTGTTGTTTTTCCCAATTGTTCCAAAAAAAGTTTCCGAAAATAAGGAACTCTTTCTGTTCTGAAAGAAATACCACGTAAAAAGTCACCCAAAATGAGCACGTTTTTTAATGATACCAAATGTTGAGCCAAATAAAATTTTTCATAATTCCAAGCATAGAGATCATTACACAGTTTAATTAAACGACAATTTTTCGACGAGTTCATTCCTACCCAACCTGACAAGCTTACTTTTTCAAACTCCCCTACATTGGCTTCCTTTCACAATACATTGAAATACTGCTGTCATAATTTACATAATTCATAATTTACAAACCATAATTGTAAAATACTTTTGTTATATCATAATGTAAAAATACAATACCTTATCTTTGAAAACTGTTTCGTGCGCAGGCCCTTCTGTCGAATTTTTGTGCGCGTCTTTCAGCTACAATCAACAAATAATCAAGTAAAGATAATATATACATTGCATTATTACAATACCTATGCATATAAACATTAATACATGTGAGACGAAACTAGGTGATAGGTGGGAACTAGGGAAGCTGAAGCCCTCCGCCCCCTTTTTCCAATATCAAAACAAAAAAGATATTTAGATTGAGCTGAAGTTATTGCTTGGAACTGTTTTTTAATTAGATGTTATAGTAGAATTGAAGACTAAGCCACCCCACTTCATAAAATGCTCCGCCGTTACTGAAAAAAACCACCGGTGAACAACACTTTTGCCCCACATTTCGCAGAACCTAGATATTTTTTCACATCAGCATAGTTTCCTAACACGAAGCTCAAACAAGTTACTTTCGGTAGTATTTCTAGTTAGAAAATTTCTTCCTGATGTTGAGCTATAGACTCGGTCGACAAAGAGAAACTACTCAAAATTATTGTCTACAATAATCAAACTTTCCCGCTTGTGAAATGTTTTATTTGATTGGCCATTATGATTACTTCTTTGTTTGACCTACTAATTAGGAGAAATTGATGGTTAAAAAATACATGCGGTTGAGTAATGAATGTGGTAGAAAACAGTTAAAATATGAAAGACTTCGTCACAAAGTTTTATACCAAAAAAATTTACCTGTTGTTGTTTCCCCATGTTCGGAAATCTGTTTCTGATCTTCGATAAATACCCAATTATGCTCTGAAATAAAGACCAAGTAAAAACTCACCCACTATGAGCACTTTTAATGCCAAAAATAACTAAGTAATGATAATATATACATTGTATATATTTACATATATGCATATGAACATCAATAGATGTGAGGCGAAACTAGGTGCAACCTTTTTAAGAAAACCCAATTAACCTAACAGTCATTCAATATGTGTGTTGAATACTAGTCTTTTTCTTCAGTAGAACATGTTTAAACTTTAAAGTAGCTCGAAAGTCTAAATTTTTTTATAATAAATAAAGTGTTCATTTGTAAACAGGAACTTATCACCTAATGTTGCTCAATCCAAACAAAATTATCACACCAAACAATAATTGATCCTCCATACGATTTTTCGATGTGTTTATTAAAAATTAGTAGTAATATTTAGATAGGAAGAATTAAATACAGAAAGGCTGAGGATTTAGCATATTGGGAAAAGTGCTGTTCACATAATACCCTATTGAAAAATGCAAGATGCCTGTCATTCAATCACTTTTGCTATGTATACATATCTAAGTTAAAAAAAAAGCTCCCATTGATTATATGAAATGCTACCAATGATATATGAAATTAAATGAAAACAAATTAAAGAAGATAGAAAAATGAAAATTTTAATATTGATTTTCATAAAAATATACAATGTAAAACATACTGGAAAAAATACTACAATAACTTGTGTGTCTTCGATGACGTTGTGTCAGTAGGGCTGGAAGTGAACTTACTAAAACTGTTGTCTTTATCTGTTGAACAATTTAAGCTTGCCTCAGGGAACTAAAAAATCGCACAAATAATATTCTAAAACACTGCTGCTACTGCATCATGACTTTCTACAAAGTAGCGTTGTGTTGAAGTGCTCCTTTAAACTTTAGTACAACGAATTAAAATGTTTATTGCATTATAAGAAAAAACAAAATCTGAACTATCAGAAAACTTATCACCTTAAGTTGTTTGATCCGCACAAAATTTGTATTATGGGATAATGTTAATAGACTATTGTAGTAAATAAGGTTCAGTGAGGGGAAAACTTAAATCAAATGCAAGCACTTAAGGTAATTTACACATACATGCAGCCAATAGCTTTCCTCAAACGAGAAGTATCAGAATAAAATACACAAAGACTAAGGATTTAGCACATTGGAAAAGTACCCTACACACAAAATGCAAGCTCACTGACATTCAAGCAGTCAACTTCTTTTGCTATGTACATTTGTAATCACCTGCATTAAAATATACACATTTACTTATAATGCACACATATAAACAGTTATTGGATGTACAAGGGTCACGACACGTCACGTTTGGAAAACAAACATATTCACAAAGCGCTTAATGATATTAAAGGAGTCACGAATATTTGTTCAAAAAATGTACATTTTTTCAAAAACAAAAGTCACGTTGATAAAATATTCGACACCGTGAGATATAGGATGAATAAATTGAAAATTTGAGATTACTCACAAGGAGAGGTTTTAGGTCAACGTAAAGCACTTACGTGGGTAAACGAGGAAGGATTTTGGTAGTAGTTGGATCAAACTGTCAATGGCCTACCCTTTTCGAAAACAATATGTTTACAATCGTGCTAATTCATATAACGTTTTACTTTTTTCAACCTTTAATGCCAAATTGATCATACTCTTTTAATGCACCACTAAGATTTTCTTCAATAGTCTACACTTAATTTATATTTGCCTTAGCTATCGCAGACCGACGGTTGTCCACGTGCTTTCACCAATTAACTTACCTCCTCAACGCTTCTATCGAGTAGTTTCTTAGATGTCATCGGCTCAACCTAAAAAGTAATGATAACTGAATTACTGTGAAACATATCTATAATTCTTCTTGAAAATTTATAAAGATTTACCGCCTTATTTGCATTTATTTTGTAATGTTTGTGCTCTGCTTGTTCATTCAAACATTCCTTACTGGAGGAGAGCTACAATTAAGGATCGAGTATTGGTTAATAAATTTCTTTCCCAAAGGAAGAATTATTACAAATTGCATGATGCGTATAAACGCACAAGAAAAGTGATTTTGGCAAACTTTACATTTGCAGTAGTATAGTCACATGTTGTTTCTTTGGTATCTTGAAAACTGTTGAAGATTTTTAAGTCTTAGTCTTGTAGTATACTTGTGATAATATATTTACATGGTTTTTTATATTTGATAAGTTAAGGCAACAGATAGGACATTTTATTTCTACAATCCAAAAACTCATACAAATACCACCTTAGTAAACAGATCAGTGGATAAAAACATATCTAGAATTGTATTAACTGGCTGACTGATAAGCGTGGTGGCTCGACTGGTTCGACCGATAACGGAGTTCAAAAACTCTTATTTAGGCCATTCCATTGGTCAATAGCCAGATCAGTGGACAATCGGGAATAATCTCGAGCGATAAGCGGGGTGGCCGGACAGATAAGAGAGTCAAACTGCTATCGCGTAATTGGTTCGTTTAAATTTTTGTCTTACTGTGATTGGTTTGACCGATTTCGACTGATAGCCAACTGAACTAACGTAGTCAAGCTCACTGTCTGAATTGAATGTTTGCTCGTTTCATAGCAATTTTCTAAAGCATGATAGAAACTAAACTACAATCAGATGGAACTTATGGAAATCTTTTACAAATTCATATATTGACATGAATGCTGCTGTTCTAACTGTGAATTTTTTCAAGAGGGTGAAAATTTTACGGATGAATTGTAAATGCTTGGCAAAGACGATCTCGCGAGCGACATTTCAGTCATTGATGTTCAAAAGCATGCCATCATTGTTTAGAGTTTTCTCAGCAGAAATTTACATCCAAAATCGTACGTAAAGGACAGCAGAAGTGCATGCACGAATGTAAAATATCAAAGTCAATTCATGCGAGTATGTGATGCGATTTATGTCAATGTGGCGTATGGCAAGCAGATTGATGATTCTAAAATTGTTGTTGCCGGATTTTTAGCTATGATTTCTTTAGTGCTTGGGGATTCATGGCCGTTTTATGGCAGCGAAATCCTATATTCTCGCAAATATATTTTGAGATGGGTAAAGGGTTACAATGAACTTGCGTGGTTTGAAGTCTGAGGTTTTCTACATCTATGAACTGTCCCTTGTTGTACCAAATTTCTAACTTAACTCATTACATAGAAGTTTGTATAGGGGTCTCTAGAGGGGTATATTGCTGACAACTGGGTAGAAATTTTTAAAGACAATATCTTTTTTGGAATAGCATTATTGTAAAATCAATTTTACGTTCCTAGACATGCTAATGAGCCATATATTTGGTAAAACATTCAAGTAATGTTCACTGCAGATTTTTTTGAAAAAAACGTAAGTAAAATGTGTTATTTATACGCAAAAACGATGCCCACAAAATACATTTTGTATTGCTCTAAAACGCTGAAAATGGCATTTCCAAGTATCTGAAATTCAAACTTTCGCAGTTTAATTGTTACCCACCTGACTTCATCTAAACATATTTGCACTGCCGGAAAACGTCATTCACAGGGAAATGCTCAATTGAAAAAAACTTTTGCTCCGTCATAATAATGAATAAAATGATAAACATACCTTTTCGCTTACACTTGCTTTGTTTGCAAGCCCATACATCGAGTTAATACCCATGTTTTCCTGCTACAATGAACAAATAATCAGGCAATGTTAAAATATCTATATTAATAGTGATAACCATTAATGACAAGAGTCACGACACTAAGGTTTTTCGTGGAAAACAAACCCTTTCAGAAAGTACTGACTGATAATAAGGAAGTTTCCGGTCAAGCTAAAACTTGTGCATGGGTAAACGAGGGAGGGTTTCCATGGTAGTTGGATCAAACAGTGATTTGCCTATCCTTTTTTTAAAAACAATATATTGCAATCTTTCTGATACATACAAATTTTAACCTGTGAACCTTTTCCTGCCGATTGCACCTCCGAGACTTCCTTTAATCGTCTAAATTTTATTTATCTCATCCAAGAGGCCTATTCCGCTTATTATTTTTTGTGTGAGAAATGTTCATCATCATTTTTTCCGGATATCCATTCTCAGGACTCTACTAATCTGGATAGTCCACACCCATAAACATGTAGGGATACTCCCAGGCTCAAACCATTTACAGTAATATTTTAACATACTTTCTCGCTTCGTCCAACGTGTTCATTGGTAGAGCTTTCTCTTGCAATCTCTATTTGCGGCTACAATAAACAAAAAAACAAAGCAATGACAAAATAAGCATTTGTATACAATAATGATATTTATACGAATATTGGGTATGAAAACTATATCTGACTGATATTGGAAGAGCGACGAACATGAGCCTTTGAAATGGCGTACAATTAAATTTTTTTTCCAAATGAAAGTAGTGCTGATAAATCGGCATGCTGAAATATTATATTCAACTGGTCGGGGATTCAAAATTCGAGATTCAAAAGTTGTAAATACATCTTAATTTCTTTCATTCGTCAAATCCTACTTAACTTTTTGAATATCGATCTTTTCATTAACTCTGTTTGACTATTACCCATCTGACTTCATCTAAGCTCATGAGCACTGTCTAGAAAACCTCGTATACGAGGAATGCCCAATTTAAAAATACTTTTTATTCCATCATAGCAATAAATAAACTTATAAACATACCTTTTCGTTGGAGTTCTCACGCCCATTTTCTTGCTACAATGAACAAATAATTAAGTAATAATTTAATATACAATGTACTGTTACAATATTTGTACAAATGATAACAACCATTGACGATGAATATCTTGTAATAATGTTAATGCCAGTACGTATATGTAGTAAATACACTTAAAAAATTTAAATAACCAAATACTTTATTATTTGTTTTATTTTTTCATGGACCATAAGTGAGCAATGAGTTTCGTAGAAAATATTAACGCAATGTTTGCAATCACAATTCATGCAGTCAATTCATTAATAAGTTCATCATAAAGTTTTTACCAAAGCCTTTATCTGGTTTGCGTTTGAACTTTTGTCCAAACCGTTGACTCCTTCTTTAGTTAAAGATTTAGCATTCTCATACTTTGAAACAGCAGAATCATCTACGTAAGATTCTTCACCATTCAACCCACTGACCTACAAGTAATCAATGATTCATGTTGAATATATATTAACTCAAAAATTGAACTGCTGACATTTTTTTTGTAAAATTATTTTAAAAAAGAATGAAAAACATTACAATGCATCATTTGTCCTGAGACTGAAGAAGTAAAACCTTATCAGTTCCATCATAAACATTCATGCTATGCCTTTGCAAATGAGTTTCTATTTCTTTGAATTTCAAAATCCAATTTGCATCTAAAACTTAAAATAATTCTTTACATGTTTGTAGATGTAGATCGTCCAGCTTAGTATAGTCCTGAGAAGGATTGTTTTTGTTGTCGTTGACTGACATTTCGACAACCTTATTGGTAGTCATATTCAGAGTTAAACGAGGAGTAAACGTCAGGTTAGCCGTATTTGTTATCTGGTTCTTACGTCATCGTATTGTGTGTACAGGAAATGTGTGGGTGTCCATGGGTATTGTCATTGTGGATTAGTGTGAAGTGTAATGTTTTTAGTTGATCATTTGTTTGTATTGTGAATAAGTCGTTTGTAAGGTGCCGGTAGTTGCTGTGATCTGTTCAGTGGGTTTTGTTCCAAATTGGTAAACCAACTGTCTAACGTAAGTCATTGTCTATAGTCAGTGTTGTAAGTAATGCATTTTGCCCAGTCCCAGTCAATGTTGTGATTTGTCAGTCGGTGATGTTTTTGGTAGAAATGTGCCAGTTTTTTACAAACAGTGACGTCAAATTACAAAATGAATTGTCAAATATATTTATGACATTATAGCTACTTTGTTGAAATTGTTTAGCAACCATTATACAATATCATGTCACTGATTGTACTAAATGGTTGATTTTAAAAACTTCATTATCTTGAAAGTCAAAAGAGATATAAATAAACTGTTTTACAGAGTTGTCGTCTGTTGGATGAAAGTATAACACAAAAAGCACAATTTCCTTCTATATGCACTTAGTTGTGGTCAAACTAGTTGAATTTCAAACTCAAACACCTTTGCAACAAATGATATTGTGATGAATTTTTAAAGCAGTGACGTATTCAGAGGGAGGCGGGGTCAGTTCCCTCCATAAACCTGTGCCCTCATGATATATTTCTGGCTAACAGAAAATTATTTTATTAGAATCTCCTGGCAGAAGATTAACTAACTGCTCTTTTTATAAAGGAAGTATAAGAATACACAAATTCTGAGGATTTACCACACTAGAAAAACGGTTCTTCACATAATACCCTATTCATAAAATGCAAGCTCGCTGTCATTTCAGGATTCAATTTCTTTTGCTATGTACATTTGTGATCTCCTGCATGCTTTGAGGCTAAAATTAACATACATAACCAAGCCATGATAAAATATACCCATTTACTTTATTATCCACATATATCAACAGTACTTGGATGTGCAAGAGTCACGACACTAAGGTTTTTCGTGGAAAACAAACCCTTTCACAAAGTACTGACTGATAATAAGGAAGTTTCAGGTCAAGCTAAAACAAGTACATGGGTAAACGAGGGAGGGTTTCCATGGTAGTTAGATCAAACAGTGATTTGCGTACCCTTATCTTAAAAGCAATATATTTGCAATCGTGCTTTTACATATATATTTTAACCTGTGAACCTTTTCCTGCCGAAATAATCATACTCTTTCAATGCACCTCCGAGACGTCCTTTAATCGTCTAAATCTTATTTAGCTCGTCTAAGAGGCCAATCCCAATTATTACTTTTTGGGTGAGAAATGTTTATCCATCATTTTTCCCGGATATTCATTTGAAAAAAAATATCTTTTTCAATGAGTTGAGATCACTTTCAATGAACTCTTCTTATGATAGTCTAAGCGTTTGCTTTATTAAACACCTTACTAAAGAAATCTTTTCTCTGTGTGAAGAAAAAGAGTCAAAGCGTGTGTACAAACCCTTAAGAGTTGCCTTCCGATGAATACTAGTAAAGAATTGACCATTGCATTATAGATTATGTGTTCAATTTATCCCTGTTTTGAACGCAATCTTCTCTTTTAGAGATGACGTACATTCTTTCTTGACATTATAAATATCGTTAGATTTAATTTTTCATTTAGCAGACGTTGACACCTGATCAGAATGTAGTCTGCCAAAATGCATCGTGTCGTTTAGTTTCATAACAGTTCTTTTAGAATTATTAACTTTTTACTTTTGCCATTCACGATGGCATTTGCGATCTTTAAAAGGATTTTCAAATACATGTTTGTGCATAAAGATCGTCCAGGTTAGTAGAGTCCTGAGAAGGTAAACGATCTCCTGAGAAGAACTGTTGTGTTGACTGTTGACTGGCAAGTCAACACATTAGTCCCTCTCAGGACTCTACTAATCTGGATGATCCATATCCAAAAACATGTAGCGATACTCCCAGGCTCAAACCATTTACATTAATATTTTAACATACTTTGTCGCTTGGTCCATCGTGTTCATTAGTAGAGCTTTCTCCTGCGGTCTCCTTTTGCGGCTACAATAAACAAAAGACAAAGCAATGACAAAATAAGCATTTGTATACAATAATGATATTTATACGAATATTGGGTATGAAAACTATATCTGACTGATATTGGAAGAACGACGAACATGAGCCTTTGAAATGGAGTACAATTAAATTTTTTTTCCAAATGAAAGTAGTGCTGATAAATCGACATGCTGAAATATTATACTCAACTGGTCGGGGATAAAAATTTGCGATTCAAAAGTTGTAAATACATCTTAATTTCTTTCATTCGTCAAATCCTACTTAACTTTTTGAATATCAATCTTTTCATTAACTCTGTTTGACTATTACCCATCTGACTTCATCTAAGCTCATGAGCACTGTCTAGAAAATCTCGTATACGAGGAATGCCCAATTTAAAAATACTTTTTATTCCATCATAGCAATAAATAAACTTATAAACATACCTTTTCGTTGGAGTTCTCACGCCCATTTTCTTGCTACAATGAACAAATAATTAAGTAATAATTTAATATACAATGTATTGTTACAATATTTGTACAAATGATAACAGCCATTGACGATGAATATCTTGTAATAATGTTAATGCCAGTACGTATATGTAGTAAATGCACTTAAAAAATTTAAATAACCAAATACTTTATTATTTGTTTTATTTTTTCATGGACCATAAGTGAGCAATGAGTTTCGTAGAAAATATTAACGCAATGTTTGCAATCACAATTCATGCAGTCAATTCATTAATAAGTTCATCATAAAGTTTTTACCAAAGCCTTTATCTGGTTTGCGTTTGAACTTGTGTCCAAACCGTTGACTCCTTCTTTAGTTAAAGATTTAGCATTCTCATACTTTGAAACAGCAGAATCATCTACGTAAGATTCTTCACCATTCATTCCACTGACCTACAAGTAAACAATGATTCATGTAGAATATCAAAAATTGGACTGCTGACATTTTTTTATAAAATTATGCATTTTAAAAAAGAATGAAAAACATTACAATAAATCATTTGTCCTGAGATTGAAGAAGTAAAACCTTATAAATTTCAACAAGAATATTTATACTCTGCCTTTGCAATTGAATATCTATTTCTTTGAATTTTCTGAACCCAATTTACATTTAGAACTTAAAATAATTCTCTAGATATTGTAAACTGCTGCCATTAAGAGAGTCGATCTTGGGTTTTTTAAGTGAAATTGTTTGGATTCTTTTTTTATGAATTTATTTTGATTAGTTATTTTCGGGATTTTTTCTATTATGAATAAGGGAATTGAAATTTACGGATGTGCTTTTTGTGAAATTATTTCGACTTATAAACGATTGTGCCACACGATATAAAGATAAAATACGCTGTCTAACCAGTTAGCTGTACATCTCAACTGGTAGAAGGCTGTGGCTTGTACATAGGACCATATTTTTAATGAAAGAAGTGACAATGTGTGTATTGAGTGTAGTGATTTACTTTTGCTTCAAGGAGACTGGGAATTTAAGGAATTTGAGATCTTTTAAGACTTAGGATTTGAATTAAATTACATTGGGGAGTATAGTTCATGCAATGTTTATAGCTTTCAGTCCTTTCACCAATCAACAACCTCATCAACTACATGCTGCACATTGTCCTTTAAAATAGACTAAATTTTCTCAGCTATCGTGTACTTATGTTTACTTTCTTGGGGATTTTGTTAAATGTCATGTGAAATTAGAACACCATACACAATTCTATGCAAAAATAAATTGACATACTGTTGGATCTTGTAGTTCTCCAATTTCTTTTAGTGCTTGCTGTTGTAATGTTTCTTGCCCCTCTGGCCGCTATATACAATAAACAAACATTGAATGAAACAGTTTCCTACACACCTTTTATGTGAAAGGAAATTTATAAATTAGGTCATCCAAATTAAAACTCATAAAAATAAAAAATAACTATACAAGGATGAAATTTGTTATTGAACAGGAATTTTTTGAACTATGGGATATAAGACCGAGAAAAATCACCTCTTTGACTTGAACACATTTGTCGGGCACATTTCGATCTTTTTCCTCATATTTTTCTAATTTTTCTTTCAATATCCGATTTTCACGGCTGAGTTGCAACAACATCGCTGAGTTTTGTCTGCTGAGTTGCTTCATTGTGCTGAGTTGCAACTCCAATCTCCGTTTATCATCTTCATGTTTTTTTGTGAGAAGCGATGCAGGAACTATTTTTGCATTCATTGTGACTGGATATCTTACTTGTATCACAATGGATTAAATTTTCCTGAAAAAGGACAACTATTAATGTTTCTACATGGAACAACTGTCCGGACGCGACTTCAATGATTTAAAAAAATAAAATGTTAGGAGTATTAAATATTTGTTTAGTGTTACTCGGGGCACTATAAAAACAAATAGTTGTCCATGTATGGCAGGATTTTCTCTAAAAGATTTCAAATGAAGCAAGTGAAAATGCCCTTTTCGAACAATAGTGAGATGATTTTGAAACCCCACTTAGGGCCTGTTTATATGAGCCGCGCTAGCCCGCCTTACCGGGCTAGCCTGCCAGTTGCGAGATCTCGCCTCTATTAGTACTTATATATAATTTCAAATTTGATTCATATGAGAGGCAGGCTGGCCCATAATGCCGGAATCTCGCTTGAGCGAGATCTCATAATAAACGGGCTCATGTGAATGCACTAAACGAGCTATTCCGGCACGCCGGGCCAAACATTGCACTAGTGCGCATGCTCAAAAATTCATTTTGGTGCAAAATACGAGGCACATATAAGGACAACTTTCAGTGAACCATAGAATAATGCATAACATCATTGAGTTTCTTTCAGCTTATAAAAGTAATATGAAATATCGGGGTTTGGACTTTTATCCTGCGTTCGTAATTAATTATTTCTGTACTTGAAGGGCCAGCCGCTTCATATGAATCAAATAATAAACTGGCCCGGCAAAGCGAGCCAGCCCCACTCATATGAACAAGTCCTTAGCGAGTGTGAGTCCTAACATTTAATTAATTTTGACAATCGCAAATGAATATATCAATAGGCCATTGACGTCCAGCAATTGACCAAAACGCACGAGTGTCACTTATGGCACGTATTATTATAAAACATGATTTACTTGCATGTTAACAATATGTTGCCACATTTGAAATCATTATAATACACAAATATAACCAAATACTGTTCTCGAGTAGCCCGAGTAAATGCCTGATAGGTGTCTTGTTTTGTGAGAAATATAACACACGACTGACAGGTCATTCAGTGAAACTTATTTGTGTTTATATTTACTAACCATTATTTACATAATGCACATGGTTTTATAACATAATAATGTATGAGCATACTTTATTGCATGTTCTAGGTTTATTTAGTCTGTACGCGATCTTTCGATACAATAAAAAAATAACTAAGAAATGATAAAATATGTATGTGTATTTTAATGATATTCATTAGGGAGAGAAAGGAATCTATTTAAAAATACACTGACTGAAATTTAACAATGACGAATATGGGCCACTTTCGTAATTACAAAAGAAGCCTTTGAAAATGGTATAAAACGTACGCTTTTATGCGTAAAAAAGAAAAAGGATCAAGCTCATACGGGTAATAATACATTGTTTTTAAACATAATATGCCATGGCGGAGTAAAGTACAATTTTTTCTCCATATTCCTGTCAAGAAGAGTACTAAAACCCTTTAACAGCCTAAAATTGTAAGAAAAACGGAAAATTGATTTGGAGTTGCATAACCTATAACTAAACTATACCCTTTTCTTAAAAATGTGTAATGTTTGTTGTCATGGTTCATCTTCTAGCAAAAATAGTCGTACAATGCTACTGCTGATTTATTTTATCTTCCCCAACAATTCATCAAATTTCTGTTTATTCTCAACTTTTCATGTATACCTCAAAACTGTCCAAGTCTGTATCTTGCGCCTTGGCCATGTAAACATGTAAACAAATTAAGATTTTACCACTTTGATTTTTTTTACTTCGTAGATCTTCCCAACTATATTGAATGAATTTCAAGCCCAGCTGCAAAAAAGAGTAAAAAATAAAGAAAATCAAAAAATTTTGTCGTAAAAAATTCTAAATATCCGTATTTCAACTTCAAACATCGGAATAAATTATAAAGACCTATGATATGGAACACGTAGAGAATGTACTCTATTGCATGGAGTATAAGCAGTACATCATAGTGAACGAACGTACCATTACGTCATTATGTCTGGATTATTATGCGGGGTTTTATTTAATTTGAAAAGGCATTCTTATATGATTTTATTCTTTAATAGAAGAATTTTCAAGATTTTTGGTACAAGGAACAACTTTTATGGGCGAGCAGCCACCTAAACCCCCGTCAAATTTGTTGAGATGTCAATTTTTCGGGCATGTCAATTTGTCCATTTAATCTCGTGCAGTTAATTTTATGAAAATTTTGAATCCAAACAAGTGAAATTTATACTATAAAAGAGTGAATTGAAATGCACATAAATCTAATCTAAAGAAACTTATGCTCTAAAATGGTTGAATTGTGAATCTAATCTATGGAAGGCCTGCAAATAACAGTATCCAATTTTTTCGATACTTCGTGTAAAAATCGACATTTTGTAAATATCGACAAGTATCTATACTTGGTATAGGGTATCTTACAAACGAGGGTGCGAGAAAAGTGCCTTAGATGCTTGTTTTTTGGTAATATTTTGTTGATTTTGGTGATTTGGGAAGCTTGGCATAGTAATTTTCGAGTGATTGATAGCAGTAGATAGTAAGTGATTGCAATCTAAGATTTAGCGGTTTAATATTATGATATATTGCAGAAACTGATATTTTAAAGGACCAAGTCAGTGTTAGCTACATCTTACACAGCATGCATATGTTGGTATAAAAAAGATCTAGCGACTTGCCACAGGGACAGCGGAAGCAAGAGACAAAGCAGACAGGATTAGCTTAACTTGAATTTGCAATCTCAAAAACTGCAATTATGATCTTCACATGGTATGTTGCCTCCAATCATTTTTTCTGCTGAGTTAACCATGCGAATGACCCTTAATATGTTCTGACCGAATGTACGTTCAAAAAAAGCTTGCATAGTCCGAAATAGTAGATAAAAATTAACTGTGAAGTTCCTATGCACATAAAATTTGTAACAATCCTCTCCATTCCGCAAATAGAAAATGCTGCTTATAAAACTGCGCCTGTTAAAAAAGCCAATCCTTTGCTTCAAGTGTTACGTTGTTGTATTCATTTGGTAAAGACTTCAAACCAAACTATACATCTCGAGTTCCACTGAAAATACGACTCTCAAATCTCGATCAATGCCAACCTAATACTATCGTCCTCTAGCTCTTTCGATGTAGCTTTACCAACATTGGAGAACGACCCTTCTTCTCCTATGTTGGTAAATAATTCGTCAAAAAACTTACTAGCCGAAGGTTTGTCTCAAAACTTAGGTTTTTGAGTGGTTGTCACTACTACGAGTTAATTCCTGTACCGCAAACCCCCCTGCCAATTCGCAACTCGAGAACACAAATTTATTTACGGTGTGATGATAATTATTTTGCTTATCTTCGTGGGGGGTATAAAACTAAACAATAATGGCAGGCACAGTGACACACTCTTAGGGCCTGTTTATATGGAGCCGAGTTACCCGGCTGAGCGAGTTACTCGCCTAGCCAGGTAACTCGGCCCTTATATAAAATGAATGCATTTCCCGGTGAATCGTTTATATGACACATCCGAGTAACTCGCCTTGCCGGGTAACTCGGTTTGTGCGAGTTACCCGGCTAGGGGATGAATTTTTCCATATAAACGCATTTGCCGGGTAACTCGGCGAGGCGAGAAAATTGTCTCTGTTGGTACGCATGCGTACTAAGCCTTGTACTTGCAGTATTATAAACAAAACATACATTTCAATTTTATATTCACCCATTCCATTTTTGCAGCGAAACTGTGAGGCTTTTTAAAATCTCGCCGCCTTAACTAGAAGTTAGCATAGCAAAACTTCATTTAAGATTAATAAACGGAAGTGCTAGCCGAGTTACCCGGTGCCATATAAACAGATCACTTTGTCAAACCCGGCTAGGCGAGTAGCTCGCTCAGCCGGGTAACTCGGCTCCATATAAACAGGCCCTTAATCTGAAATGTGCAATACAGAAATAGCCTTTTATGATTTTTTTTAACATTCAGTCAATTATTTGACTGGATGTTATGATATTTAAAATATCTACGTACGACAGTGTTTATGTATGTCGAGGATAGTCATTTTCTGAACGACATAGTCGACATTAAAGAATCAAGTGCACGCTTGAATTGAATTGAAACCGATTAAAGCGTCTGTTGGTTAACAGCTGGGCAGCAGTCATGATTATGACAAAAAAAGTTTCTCTTGGTAGAGATTTTGAAAATTTTTGTATCTACCAGCAAGCAAAGTTCAGAAAGGTGATAATTTTTAAGATAAATCATAAATCTCTGTTTCAGTGTTTTGTTTGCAAATGTGTGTGCAGGACTGCAAGTGTGTTTATCGTATGCTCATCTATGCTTGAGAATACCAAATTTTCCTCATCCCACAGCACATCTAATGAAAAAAGACAATAAATGTAGTTTGGATGTAATAAGACAATGAAAAAATTCAAAGAAGAATATATATATTACATATATATTATTGCTACTGGCTCATAAGTCATTGATTATTAGATAACTAGCTCACCCGGATTAAAAATTTCTAGTTTCTGGTGCAACAAAGCATTGTTGATATTCATTTTAAGTTGAGCTACACAGCTTTTACACAGAAACTTAGGTTCATAATCCATTTATTCCTCGATTTAGTCATATTTTTTATTCATGTTATAGTGATACTATTCAATGTACACTGTGATTAGTTTACATAATGGGGGCTCTGGGATGGAGGTAGACCATTAGAATGAACTGGGATGGCTTGAAACTTAAGTTGAAATAAATTGTTGGAAAAGCCTTTTAAAAGAGTTTTCATGCTGGTTGCAAATGTTAAAATAAGAAAAGAAAAGTGATTCTTATCTAAAGACAAGGATTCAAACATTGCATAAAATTGCATTGCAAAGTGTATTTACTTCAGAATTCTTTTGCAGTCAAAGAATTTATGGGTAAAATGTAAAAATCACTAGGGCCACAACATTACCAAATGTAAAAATGTATTTGTGGTTAAAGCATTTTTAATTTCAATTTTATTTTTTTGCTTTTGAAATCCATTTTTTAATTCCAAATTTTTAGAATAGGCTGTTTTGATTTCTCAATTTCATTTTTTTCTCCCTCCAGGTGTTATGAAGATAAAGTATATACCTACGTATCCAATGCCAGATCCCAAAACACCAAGTCACTACATAAACTCAGTAAAAACAAAGAGAGTGAGTGTATGCTTAAATCCTCCTTCATCGACATTTATGACAAAAATTTACACTTTGTGTAAAACATAAACTCATAGACAACAGTATTCAGAACGTGACTAATCAAATGATGCTTCACATTGGTGAAGTTGAGCAAAATGCTTAAAATAGAAAGCCCAACAGCCTCAGAAGGATAAGAAAATGCTACAACCCAGAAAAATAACATCAAACATTACCTCATATTGAAGATAAACATAACATGATGTAGTCATTGTTTTGAAGCTTTATTGATGCTCATTTGATTTTTCCAAATGATTATATAGACAAAGATATTCTGTGTTACTGGTGTCATAAAGTTGAAAGGCAAAGTTATATGATTAAATTGCTCCATGGGAAATTTAGGGGATCAGACATTTTCCATTACATATGGTTTGTCCAGATACTATTCATGGTATACACAATTTACTGGCATTAAAAGTTTTGCCTGACATATTTCATGCTTAGCTTTAATAAATTTTCAATTTCAGTTAATGAACAATTTTGAAGTTGTAAACAAGGCGATTGTGGATTGTAGATAGCATGTAGAAATAAGATTTTTCAGAGTGAATTGTTTCTCATGGTCTTTAACCCAAAATCGCTAGAGAATGATTTCCGCTTCTTCAAAAGACGAAAATACTTTCTAGTTCATCTAGCTTTGTGAAGTTGTTTGCTGATTAATGAATAAAGTCTTTAACACGCGATCGACAGAATTAGAAATTCATGCGACATTACAACAAACTGGAAACACAAATTGCAAATTGCGCAGCACTAATTCACAGTTCACCTGGGATAAAACGACGATACAAAAAGTAATGGATTATCAAGTACTTACTTCTTTCCTTTAAGTTTCTTTAAGGACAATACTTAAGGGATTTTTTTGACAGTGATGAAAGAAAAACAAACAGTTACTTTCAATAAAGTGATTCTACGAACCATCTCGATGTTAGCATCTATTGCACCAAGCTTATAATATGTATGCGAAAATTTTGATTAGAGCACAACATGGCCTCCAACTTTACAAAAAGCTGCATTAAATTAAAGAAATAAATTATAATAATAATTGTTGACATAATTTCGTAAAAGCACTATTGCTAATGCGCTTTTAATATACACGACGAGTTTTTTTTTAAACCTTGTATCATTTATTATTTCATTCATACTGAAGATGGCATCATGAGATGTCGAAACATGTCTATTCTCAAAAAACTCGTCGTGTATATTAAATGCGCATTAATAATTGCTGAAAAATTGAAGAGTTTCGTGGAATGTAAACATGTCATCTTAAGGTAATTCTTTACTTACTGAAGAAGGCTAAATCTACGAAAAATATTTTAATTGACTTTTTTTCTTACCATCTAACCCATTTGTATCGATTTTTGCTACATTTAGTATTTAAAACTGCGTGAAACTACATTGATTCAAGTTTTGATGAAAAGCTTTAAAAGATGTTTACTATTGTTTGATAAGACTTATGCAAACCGAGGGAGAACTTGAGCGCAGATAAGTACAAGCACGAGACCAAAATACATACACAAAAGATACATCGATATCAAATACATCCAAAAAGACTTTACAGCCAAGTATTTGAAATAAAGCCAGTTTTAAAAATGTTTAAACTCTTTATCACAATCGAGATGATTGGTGTTTATTTCAATTCAGTTCACTTTCATTTCAGTTTAAAAAAAACGACGTGGCTAAAAATCAACTTTTCTCGCAGCTTTCTGTACGCTAAGCGTAATAAATGTCGATATCACCGTAAATCGTCAAAAAAGGCAGACATTAAAACTCAAAAACTTACAGTGATTCTTCTTTTATTTAACAGCAGCATGTGCTGACTATGTTTTTATCGAGAAAAAGGTAGCAATGACGTCTAAATTGTGCCACGCATTTAAGAATAACATAAAGTTTCACACAAAGACTAAAAATCATATAGTTACCCGCGCAATTCGACGTAACAATATTTAGTTACCAGCTTTCTTGCTGCTTATTATATGACAAATAAAATGGCGTTTATATAAACATGGCAGATCGTTATGTATGCCACCTACATAAAAACCATAATGATAGACAATAATAAAGTAAATGGTTTGAACCCGGGAATGTTTTGACTCTGAAGATGATTACCGCTAAGGTTGTCGAAACGTCAGTCAATAACAACAAAAACTGGAGCCGTCTTGAAGAAACTAATAAAAGCCTTATTTATCCCTTTTTTACTCATTTCTTAATAAAGATAGTCATTGTTTGTCTTTGAAAAGGGAACTGCAAGGTCAGCACTTTTATCTTGACAATACTTTCTTGCATTAAGCCTGCTGGTCGTGTGATTACTGAAATAGTAACAATTTCCATGTACATTTTCCCAACCTATATGAGAATTTTAACTGTTTTAAACATTTCTCAGTTAAGCTAGTTTTTTATTCTAAGACAATATTCGTGCTAAACTCTTAGGTGCACTTACCATTCACCTGACTCGAAGTTCTGTCCAACACAAACAGCAGTAGCAGTAATTTCATGTTGCTTTTCATTTTCTCAATGATGTTATTTCTTTAAAACTGGAAAGTGTAACTTATTACTTGTGTACTCGATATATTTTTAGTGAATCCTATTTCTTTGAGAGTATTTTATTGTATCCTGTAGTTTTAGTGTTTCCCGAGGTGTATCCTTCTAGATCTTATTCGTTTCGTTTTTCGTGTTCGAATGATGTAGTGTTAAGACGAAACTTGTGAATATAACGACCCGAGTGATACATAAGATAAGGAATCAGACAAACAATTTCTCATCAAATCCAGCAGAGACAGAGGAGGGTTATTCCCCTCCCCCGCCCCTTATTAATGTTGCCGACGTTTTACTTTTTGAAATCAGCCCCCGCACGCTTACTTTTTAGCTCGATGCATTGTAATTATTGATGGTGGAATTTTCGATACTAATGAAGTATATGGTTTAAGCACAGGACAATCGTTTCTTTTTTTTACATGTAGATCGTCCAGGTTAGTAGAAACCTGAGAAAGACTTTAGATGCTCATGTTGACTGACGTTTTGAAGATAAAGTACCGCTTAGGTTGTCGAAATTTCAGTCAACATCAACAGTCCTCCGGATTTTACTAACCTGGACGATTTACATCTACAAACATGTAACACCAAATTATCTTATAAAATCCAAATCTGGCAAATCCAAGTTTCGCTACATGTTAAGATTTGGAAAAATGGTCTTGACTACAAGGCAACGCATTGTTAAAAGTAATTTCACAAAAACATAAATAAATTTCCTGAAGCAAACAGAAAAAGATTTGTACAACGTAAAATTATAAAAAAACTATGTGTGTGTGTGCGACTCGGAGAAGGAACACTCGTCAAGTGAGTTAAAAAAGTTTTATTTCTTAATGCTGTTCCATCCAGATAACAAAATTTCAAATGATTTATTTTGCAAAGTCGAAAACCAGAGAAGAGGTAGAATTAGAATTTAAGGTACTAAAGACTAAAATGTTTCTTAAAAAATAATGTAATTCAGCCTTTGGGCTGCGAAGTAATGTTAATATAATGATTTAAATCTATCAATGTCATATATCAATAAAGATCGGTTAAATCGGTCAGCCTGTTTGTGAATGAATTCGCACAGAGTTTATGCAAGCTTTTGACCCTAATCTATCAAAGAAGACTGTAACAATTTACAGCCCATAGATGAAAAATAAAATGAGATATGAGTTATAAACGACAAATGCCATTCCTATGACAAGGCAAGGAATCATCTATAATGAAGGAATAAAACCAAAGAGAGAATTAAAACAGCAAAATCGTATTATTATACTCATGAAATTGCAGCATTCCTCAGAACAACACAAGTAAAAGGTGGAAACAAATTAAAAACCTAATGGGTCGGAACTACGCAACAGGAGTGGTACTGTCAATTCTTGAGAGACAATGGAGATATAAAGGTATTAGCACTGCACATAAAGTTAACGGTCATTTCTTGGTTATAACAGAAATCTTCACAAACCTATTACCTTCTGGCACAAATCAACAAGTGCCAAACGAGTTATTTGTTTTTAAAGAAGAGGTTTATTAGTCGCTTTTAGTTTATAGGTCGGTTTGAAGATCATGTTATAGATTGATCTCGTATGTAATCAAGTATGTAAGAGGTATTTATGTAAAATTAACTATTCTTGAACTTTTTGATTCAGTGGTTAGTACTGCAAGAGACTTTTCAATAAACAAAAATTATTAAGTTGCCTCCTTTGTTTACAGCATTCAACCCTTCGCGGGAAGTATCTGTTCCACATCACTATACTTGTTTCAAACAATCAGACTTTTTTGGCCTTATTCTTTTTACACATTTCTGACTCACTTTTGGGAAATTTCTAGATTATTTTAATTGTGAATGTTCCCATCTCCACAGCAAGGTCAAGAATTTTTTGACTTTCAAAGAATGTTAAACCAGCTAGGCCAAGCCGAAACCTAGACAACAGACATGTAAGTACAGCTACGTGCACATTGCACAAGGGAGTAAGAAAACCATTTAGTTTTCCTAACTAGGTTGCTCTCCGATGAAATTTCTGCTCAAATTACATAGATTTTTGAGGTTAATATAAAAAATCTTTACGTTCTTGCTGAGGCCTAGCTGAATGTGAATACGACATAATATTTGAAAATGTGACAACTTGAGACAAATCTAATTGCAATTTACTCCTAAACCGGGAAAGGTTGAATGCTAAAATGATTGAAGTCAAAGAAGAAGTTTCCAAGCATTCCGTGCATGTTAATAAAATTAAACTAAATTCCTCAGCAAAAGCAAATATATAATAGCACAAGACACACTTTATGAGTAAGTACAAGTGTGTAAAGTAATTATAAAAAGAACACGTGCATGACTAAAAGTTGAACTATATATGTGTGCATGTGCATGTGCGTGTGTAAACTACAGTTCATACATTTCCTACTAGTAATATGATCCTCAACATTTTCCAAGCTATATATTAGGTTTGACGTGGTGGTAGCTGTGACGCTTGCACCATTGTTTGGTTCTGGAAAAAAAACTACACAGTTACCATTATCAAAGATGGTTGAGTGGTTCATTATTAAGACTTATCCGACCTACCCTTGTAAGTGGTGCATCTTGAAAATTAAAAACGGAAGGTGGAGGTTGAGGTGTATATCCATGTAATTGCCATGGGACTAAAACAACAAAGATGTTATAAATAAATGAATATGTGCACTTTATACATTTTTCAATGAGCATACTTGGTTGTCCTTGCCATCTTGAAGATGGAGTGATTTGAGCAGTCGAAGGTGGTTGGTCAGAGTTCAGTAGTCCATGAAGAGGAGATAGAAGATTGGATTGTCCTCGAGGGGCTAAATTTAAGTAAAGGAGGTAGACAATGTATATCTGAAACAAGTTAACTATATATAATACATATGACCTTGATTATTACCAAGCTTACCATGCATTCCAAATTGTTGAGGGTCATCAAACAATATTTGGTTACAAGGAGGTGTGCTCGATGAATAACAACCACGTGGTATGACTGAATTCCACTTGAAAAAGTTTTCCACTGGCTGTATATGAAAATTGCATTATATTTAACGAAAATTATTCAAATATTATTCACGAGTTATCTTATACTTCATGTCATGTGTTAGGACTCTTTGCTCATGGGCGCATGTGTAATGATTCTACTCTTAATGTTTCCGGAACATTGTGTGCGCAAGGGTCTGGAAACAGGTTGTAGTGGTGGACATACAACTTCCAAAGTTCCCTGATATTAAGGCATGGTGACATTCAGCTGACTAAAGTTGTGTTGAGGTGTTCTTCAATAGTTAGAGTATCATAGAAATGCTAATCACACTTCATCGCTCAACTAATTTGAAAATGTTAGCAGAAAGTGCTCCGTATTTGTCTAATCTTTAGATCAACAGTTTCATTTGAGTTGCGTCAAATGTTTCTAAATTTTGAACTTTAAAGAATGCATTAGAAAACATACAAATTGTAACGTAGAGAGATAGACTACTCTTCTCCCAATTCTTTATTAATCAAACCTTAATTTCAACATACCAAAGCGGTGTTTCCCCCACATGACTCTTGAGCAGAGGATTCACTATACTCGCTCATTTCTGATGGTGTCTACAAAATAAATTATTGAATCTTCAGTGTTATCTAAGGTCAAGCTCCACAATTTAAAAATTTTGTACCTTTGGCCTTGTTTCTTCTTCACTTGTTTCTTTCAGATTTTTATCACCAATTATATTTTTGTCATAAACGTCAGTATGTTCTTTTATGCAAAATATCGAAGAGCAATCGGACCATTTTTCAGCGATGACAAATTTATCATCTTCTTTGGCCAAAACAACGACCTGCATCTCACGAACATTTTCAAACTGTATCAAGTCATCTCTTCCGGTAGTCGCGTCGTAAATTTTCACGTCACCATTTTTATCCCTGATAAGATTTTCACAATGACAGATTTCGTCAGTTTGATAAAGTAAAATGCCTACTTTGCGCCCAGAAAGTTTAAAAGCTTTTTCTGCATTTTCAAGCGAAATTTGTTCATCCATTTCCGGTTTTGGGTATATTACATCTAAACATTTTTCCTTTTCTAGCAAAGAAAGCACCTTAGTACATGACAATAAAACAACTTCTTTTTTCAACACATCTGCCAGTTCACTTGTTACTTTAGAGAGCAAATCCTCTGTCTGCTTCCATCCAGAGTTCAATTTTTTCCATGTTATCTCCACCAATCGCATGTCGAACAAATAATGAATAATTTTCTGGGACACCCTTGCCGGGCATAAACCTGTATTTTCATCTTTTAGCGCCACGAGTATCGCATTTATTCCACATGATGAGATCTTACACGTAAGTACTTTTTCAGGATCTACGCGTAAAACCTATAAAAATATTTACTGTATTTTAGGTATAACACAATCGAATTAACTGCGAGATGTTCCATTTTATAACGCAAATATTTGGAAGTTCAGCTGTATAACGGTAATTTAAAAATTGACGAGGAGAAAAAAATTCTGAACAACACGCCTTGAATGCTTCTTACCAATTCAACGGCACCAATACTTGGGTAAGGTTTACAAATGCAAAAAGAAGTTCTGCATGGGTTACGTTTTCCTAATCGAATTTCAGATATACTATCAAGCAGAAATACTTGGTTGTTTTGATTAAAGTCACAGCTCATCAGCATGCTAAGAAGCATGAATAATTTAATTTTAAACAATATTATTTCGGCAGGATAGCCATTAGAATTTATGCCATCTGGTTTAGGCCGTAGAGACTAACCTCCGCACCTCTACTCTAGGAGTTCAGTTAGAAATAAGTGACCATTTGGCATATGTTATGAATGTGAAATAGCTTAGGTTTTGCAACTTGCCAGTCTGCTCTATTCATTTCATTTGCCCCACCCCACCCCTTGATGTTAGCAACATGAAAAAGGCGACAAAAAAGGTCGTCGCTAAAATTTAAACTGAAGGAGGTGGGTTTGTGTATTCATATATTAAGGTCTGTGCTGCGATAAAGTCCTGCAATGAAAAGAATTTTAACATCAGTCAGCCTGATGGCAAAAAATATGACGTTTTTAAGTCAGTTAACTAACACTTAAAATCGCTAAAACTATTCGCTACTTCCGTGCGCGTCGAATTTTTCCCCTAGAGTATGTCTTCGGTGAAAGTACAATATTTTTGCAAAGAGAGCAACACAAATAACAAACGCCAACAAAGCACTGATCCTCAAATCATCTAAAACTACTATTTCGATTGCATAAAAGATACTATTAAAAAAATTATAGTCTTTTCAGATCGTCTATAAATCCCTAGTGTGGGTCGCGCCGCCCGCGTGACATGGGCAGGAATTAGTATTTTTTCTGGCTACGTCACTGACTAGGAGTTAAATGTAGTAACCCTTAAGGTAGCTCGATTTATGCCAACCATTTTAATTGCTATTAAGTCTCGCTGTCTATACGTAATCAGGTTAAGTACTTTTATGATCAGGGTTTATATGGAAGCACAATGTATTGCAACGCACAAATTAAATGATAAATATAAAAGATTAAGACGAGTATCAATTGCTGTTGAGTTTTTTCTCCTCCCTGGTGAAAGTTTAATTCCGAAAAGAAAACGCAAGTTGTTACATATATTGCAGATGCGTTAATGAGTTAACTTAAAAAAAGTTGCTTTTTATCGATGAAGAGATCTAAGATCATAAATATCATGTAATTGATGATTTTGATACTAGTGCATATCCAACTCATGAGCTGAAAAACGTAAAAAACTCCATCAAACGTTTTAAAGAAAATCCTTTACCTTGCAACCACAGTGCCCTGGTATTTTTGCCATAATCAAAGTCCATAACCATTTTAAAAACGACAAAACGCTCTGAAAAGAAAAAACAACAACACTTAACCTAAAACTATGTTAGCCAATACCATTTCTTCAAACTTACTGATCATGTACAAGTGATATTTGCAAAATTATGACTTTTAAATTGTTCATGCGTTGGGGGAAAAAGAAAACAAATGGCTTGACAATATAATTTGGGAGTTTTTTTGTTATATAAAACGAATAAGTAGTATTTAACCATTTAATTTTTTTAGTTCTTATCAAAAATGACGTCATACCAGTGCATCTATAACTGTAGAGACTACGGCTAAATATTATCTATTATTTAAATAGTTAATGATGTTGAATGTCATTTAATTGATTATACTGATGCTACTGAGTATCCAAATTATGCACTTTAATGCAATAGAATTTCATCATAACGGTTTAACCAAAACACTTACCTGTTTAACAGAACACCATTGTAGTTTTGACATAATTGAAAAGCATAGCGTAGATATAATAGATATAATAGACCAGAAGATGTTCTGATATGAAAAAATATCAACGAATGGCAAGTGGCAGAGCATATTGCTAAAAATGTCATATAGAACTCTTTACATGAAAAGGACTGCAGATTAAACTTGAATGAGGGGAAGATGGCAAACCGTAATTGCTTCTCAAACGTTTTAAAGAAAATTCTTTACCTTGCAACTACAGCGCCCTGGTAGATTTGACATAATCAAAGTCCATAACCATTGTAAAAACAACATAGTGCTCTGAAATGAAAAAAAAAACAACACTTCACCTAGAACTATACCACGACAGATAGCAGAGTAAAATTGTAAGAATGTGAAAGGATATTTCAAAAACACTTTATTTACCTCTGAGAAACGTTTTGCATAATCCGGGAGTAATGGAAAGAGGTGATTGCTAATCAAATGACAATTATTGACTTTACCAGTCGACCACAAATATTTCCTTTTGGATTCGTCATTTGGAATTAGGTCTTCGTGACAAAAATTTGCAAGTTCATGTATTGAAACAACAGTCTCACCATCCGCATAATCTTTGCCTGCACTCAAATCATCGACCTTAAGGTAAAAATTGATTCTTCCAGAAAACACTAACTCAATTTACCGTAAAACAAGCATGAAAAAATAAAGAATGAAACTCAGCTACAATACTTGGCTGTCCGCTCCTTCATTAAATGTGTTTGGAGTACGATTGCGGTTCCAGGACTGAAACAATAAAACATTGTAAACAAACTGCTGTCACGACATCGTGACATTTTAATAACTTAAGCTGGGTTGAGGTGTTGTTTGATAGTAATATTATGATTTTTGCATTGTCGTAGACCACACAAATCATTTGAAAATGCAACAAGAAATCGCTCCGTAATTTTCTGGTCGTCAACAACTTTTCATCAATTGTGTCATTCCCCTATTTTGGACTTCAAAGAACATATTTGACATTATACAATTTTCTATACCTGAGAGATTGTGCTTCCTTCACTATCAACAGCCACTGGTTTTAAGCTCTCGGTCAACTGGTAGCAAAAACATAAAATTGACTTCCGTTTAGTCAGGTGGTCGTTGTTTAATAAAGTAAAAAAAAACAACACAAAATATACATACCAAATACTTGTTTGTCATATTTGTCGCACAAACTGAGTGCTCACAACATTCAGACATGTCTAACGGTGTCTATAAAAATCACGGAATCTTCAGTTTTATAAACAGGTTTTATTGTTTTGCACATAAAAAGACAAGCGTCATAATTTTTTACCTTTGCAGGTCTTGCTTCTTCTCCATTTGTGTCTTTATTCTTATTAACACGCATCCTATTATTTGCATGACTGTCATCAAGTTCTTTTTTGCAAAAAATCAAGGAGCAGTCTGCCCATTTTTCAACGATGACAGCTTTACCGGCTTCTTTAGCCAAAACAACAACCTGCACCTCACGAATATTTTCATACTGTACAAGCTCATCTCCACCGTTTGTTGCGTCGTGAATTTTCACGTTACCATTTTCATCCCTTATTAGATTCGCACAATAAGTCTTTTCATCAATGCGATAAAGTAAAATTCCTGCTTTACACCTACAACTTTCAAAAGCAATTTTTGCATATTCCAACGATAGCCGTCCATCCAAAGTTGGTTTAGGGAATATTGTATTTAAAAGGTTCTCTTTTTTTAATACAGAAAGTTCTTCACCACATTGCAGCAAACTATCAGGTTTTTGCAGTTCATCCTTGGTATCATTCATTACTTTAGAGATTAATTCCTCAGTTATTTTCTTTCCCAACGCTAGTTTTGCCAATAGTATGGCCAATTTTGATAACACTGCCTCCTCCAGTTTTGTAATATAGTAATACAACCCGATTTTTTGCATCACTTTTGCTGGACACAGATTGCAATTTTCAAGTTTCAACATCAGGAGTAGAGCATCTTTCACATTTGGCAAGTGATTACACGTCAGCAATTTGTGAGGATCTACTACGCCGGCAACCTAAAAAATGATGTATGATACACCTGTGGTCAAAAATAACTGCTCAAGTTTGTCATTATAGAGCTATAATTACAGGAATATGTAAAGACAATCAATGAAAACGATAAATCAAATGAAATATGTTTAACTTTTTTAACTTTTCGTAGATGGCAGGCCTTCTAATCCTCCTTCCTTCCCTTATATTATTAGGCAAGAATTTTTCCAAGCAGGGTGGATACTGTCCCACAATTCATTCTTGAGGTTTTTGTTTCGAGTCAAAGTTTCAAAATGTCACTAAAAAATTGTTGGCTTGTTACGTAGATCCATTAATCCGTAACTTGCCTAATTTCTTCTTATCAACGAAATAACTGTTTGCTCAATAATTGTTATTGTATTCGGTAAGCAATAAAAATTTGAGAAATTGTTTTTGACGTTTAAAATTCTTGAACAGTCAAAATTTTAGGATAATCACTTCTATACATTGGATATTTTTACCATCTAATTTACTCAAGGGAAAAATTATCAAATTTTGAGTAGCTTTCGCTTGGCTACATTTTAAAACATTGCATAAACTTTCCTTTTTCCTACAAAATGATACATCTACTGAAGCTACCATCTGAGCATCAAAGACAACCTTGCACACAATACCAAAACATCAAGAATGAATTCACGTGGCTATGCTAGCCAATACCATTTCTTCAAACTTATAGATCATTTACGAGTAATATTTGCAAAATTATGATTTTTAACTTTTTCAAGTGCTGGGGTAAAAAAAGAAACAAGCTGCTTGACAGTTTAATTTGGAAATTTTTTTATTTTATTATATAAAACAAATAGGTAGCATTTAACCATTTAACTTATTTAGTTCTTATCACAAATGACGTCATACCAGTGCATCTATAACTGTAGAGACTACGGCTAAATATTATCTATTTGTTAAAAAGCTAATGATGTTGAATGTCATTTAATTGATTGTACTGATGCTACTGAGTATCCAAATTATGCACTTTAATGCAATAGAATTTCATCATGTCGGTTCAACCAAAACCTTTACCTGTTTAACAGAACACCACGGTAGTTTTGACTCAATCAAAAAGTATGGCGCTAATAAAAATGATACAATAGCCCAGAAGATTTTCTGGAATGAAAAAAATATATTACGAGCAGACTGCTAAAAATGTCGTATGAAAAGATGTTTTAAAAATTATGCTATTACCGTAAGGAAAATCTTTACATAATTTAGGGAAGATAGCAAACCGTAATTGCTGCTCAAACGATTCGAATGACAATCATTGACAGTACTACTACCATTGTCTTCCTCTTGTATTAAAATAGCAGTCTCACCACTCAACACATCGAACTACAGGTAAAAATGATTATTGTAGAAAATACTAACTCAAGTTTCCGTAAAAACCTACATAAAAATAAAAAATGAAAACGAAATACAATGCTTGATTCACATTTGCTGTTCGTTGGTTCTTGTGTGTTTGGGATATCATCAAATTTCCAGGACTGAAAAAGCAATTATTTTAAGTTCCAAACACAATGATGTTACGGCATAAAGTTGTGTTGAGGTGTTGTCCAATATTTAGTATTATAAATTGCATATTGATTGATGGGCTCGACTAGAACCCATAAAATTATCTAAAAATGAAATAAAAGTGCTCCGTGTTTTGTTTGGAAATAAAAACAACAGCTTTTCCTCAGTTCTGCCAAGTGGTCCTTCATTTTAGACTTTAAAGACTATGTTGTAGAATTTAAATTTTACAACACCTGAGTGATCGCTTGTCCACCACTTTCTTCAACTATTGGTTTTGAATGATGAGTCGAATGCTGGCAAAACATGGAGTTGACTTCAGTTCAAATTGAAACAGTTGGTCCTTGTTTCAAAATTCAAAGAGAAAACTGCAAAATGTACATACCGAATAATTTGTTCCCATGTTCAACCCTTCAGTTGATGGTCTAATATTCTCGTGCATTTTACAATAAGCCTACGAAAAATATATAATGTCAATTTTGCACACTTTTCTATTTCTATGTTAGTCTTGTAACTAGGATAAATATTGCGTTAGTTAACCTATTAGTAAACAATTTCTAAATCAAGAGATATCTTAAGAAGTTGCAACTTTCCTGTTTCTTCCAAGTTTGAAGAAGAAAAAGAAAAAGATTAAGAATAAGAATGAGCAGTATTCAATGCATGTCTTCATCCAACATTTCATTGTGTTCCTACAAGTATATCACTTTGCTCATGTTGTACTATAAAATATACTCATTTAATCTCAATGATTCTCCACACTATTAATAAAAATTGCCTAGTTACGTATTGCAGGCAGGTTATTTCCATGGGAGATTAACCATTTTTGCTAGTGTAGTCAAAAAGCATCAGACCAAATCAGCTAGCCAGCAAAACATAAGCTGAAACAAGTCGTCAGCATTAAAGTGTCAGAGAATCCCCATCAATCCGAGGTAAAGAGCTTCACTAGATAAACTACTATTTGCCCTTAACAATTAATGCCAAGGTCATACAGTGGATCTGACCTTCACGGATGATAAGTATTGAATCGTTTCCATTTACCAAAATCATTTAACGCCTCACTGAATCCCTGTTAGCCGGGATCATGAAAACAGCCCTAAGTTTGTTCTGGCCATTAGGGAATTACATATAAAAAAGGCAGCGTTAGAGCTTGTTGGTGACTGACTTAATAGTTGTAGCTGGATCAGTGTTATTGTGGCAGTGACAACAGAAAGAGATGCTTATTTTTCATCAGAGCCATCATACTTTATATAAAAACTTGACATCTGTTAACTTGAAGTCACCAATGGCTCGCTCGTAGTTCACAAGAACAAAGGAGCTTCCTCTCCATTGTTTTAGACTACGCACATGCGCAAATGAATACATATTTTAAAGGGGACACGGGAGATGTGAGACTGACCAAAATCTGGCAGTATTGAGAAGACTGATGATCGCCACACGCCACCCCATAAGAAGCAAGAACCGTGCAAGAGGTCATTATGAACAATTTCCAGTTGTTTATCCTTTGTTTTGAGAATAAAGTTTTGCCGATCGTGTCAGCAATTAAAGAAATGAGAAATCCATTTCAGTAGGAGAACACAAGAAATCATTGGTGATGCCGTGGTCGAAGCTGGGACATAGGCGCTTGAGGAAGTTACTAATGGTCAAGATCGCTAAAAATGTTTTTTCCAAGAGTGATTCCAGAGAAGAGCAGAGTCAAAGTCGAAGTAAAAAGTTCGTAAATAAAAAAATTTAGTTGAAGTTACAGTTCATTTTTAAAACGAAAACCTGAAACACTGGATACAATTTTTTTAAATCTTTTTTACATCACTTTTATGCTAGTCGTAATGGAATGAAGACATGAAGAAAGAGACAAGATAATTATAATTCTGGCCATATGATTGGTCCACGTCAGTTCGCTTTGTCTTCGGGGGCGAAGCCCCAATATATGTCTAGTTTATTTACGACGAGAGTAATGAAGACGTTAATGTGAATCATGTGAATCCCATTGCAGCACAATGCGAAATGAATACACTTTTATTGATTTATCATACATTCAGTCACTTATTTGGAGTTGGCATACTATTTAAGACATCTGTGCTCGACATAAATAGGACATAACCGAAGGTATTCAATTCACCGTCAACATAAACGACGAAGCAATTTTGAAGAGTTGAAACCGAAATCTGTTGACTACCTGCTGTGAAGCAGTTAATACAACAAAAACATTTCACTTGGCGGAATTTTTTTTATCTCTACTCGTCGACAAATAAATGCACTGCACTTGAGGTAATAATATGATACATGATTGATGTCAAATTTTATTTTTTGGAGAAAAGTTTCTGTGTACTTTGATATCTAACATTGGCACACTTTATTCCATGTATTTAACTGCATGATCCACTAGGTATATTTTTAATGACAAGGAAGACATTCATTAAATGTGGATGGAGTACAACAACAATCAAATTTTATTCTGCCTCGTTGTCTTATAGCTTGAGTAAATGGATACTATAGTTTGTTTATGTGTAAGAGATAACACTGCTTTACTTCATAACAAAAAAATTTCGTTTATAGTTGGTCAAAACAGTAGAGGAATTGTCGCACTGGCCGAGAATATTTATTAATATATTTTCCAGGAATTCACTTTTAAATAAAGCATTTTATTCTTTCTTTTTGCCTTGTGTTGAAAATATTTTAAATTAATGCATCAATAATTAACAGTTGGTAATATCATGTGTAAAAGCTTGCGAACTGTTTTTATGTATTATGATGCAACCTGTAGCTCTAGGCTGTTTTATAAAGATTTAACATATAAAAATTGTGTTAACAAAAATTGTATCTTGTACGGCAATTAACAAATGTAAAATGACCAATATAAGTTACTCAAATAGATAGAACTATTAATGTAGAGAAAAGTATAGATGTATATAACATACAAATACTTCTCCAATTGCTCAAGGCTATATACAGAAAATAGTTACACACTGTAAGAAGCATGATAATTCCCATGTGAATGAATTAGGTGGTCAACTTTTTATAAGCTTTTAACTATTTTCATTATAGGTACATTCATATATATAGTATACAGTTATTGCTTTTTAAGTACCTTGATCTTGTTCTCATTGCTAATTAAACAACTAGCTGGCTCATTAGTCATTGACTATTAAATAATGGGGTATTCAGAATCTTTGCATTTTCATTTTCTGGGATGGAGCATACTTTGAAGGTTTGGGGAAGGGGGGGAGGGGGAGGGTAACACATATTGTTGATATTCAGGTGCACAGTGAGCCTAACATCTTTGCATACATGTATATATAATTTATATTTTCCTTTATTTAGTCATGTTATTTTTTCATGTTAGAATACTATCCAATGTAAATTGTGATTGGTTTTTTAATACCTTTTGTGGGTTCAGGGATTGACCCGATAGTATGCAAAACTAAATTGCCTGAGAAGCCTTTAAAGAGCTGTCCATGTTGCTTAAATATAATAGCATAGCCATCCCCAAAATATGGCCATGCTTTGTGAATTTTTCTGCATTTACTCATTACCAAAGAAAGTGTAATGATAATTAATGAACTGAAATTTACTTTTCAGGACCAAAACATGCAGGGTGGCTGTACCATTGGTTGAATATAATCAATTCAACAAGGTAAATAGTTAATGATCATTCTGGACAAAACAGTCCGTCAAATCAGTTTTCAAAAAAACTACGAAGAATAAAAAGTTGATTATTAGCAGGAAATCATATTTAAGAGTGCATAACCTTTGCCTTTCAACAATTTATAGTTGATGTTTAGATTCATCATATTTGTAGTTGTAATAGTTTGTCCTTTTTGGTTCAAACATTGTTGAATATATTCTACAAAGATTTTTATTATACATTTTTACATTTATTTGATGAACATTTCCCAATACATGTCTCTATGAGTATGAAGATAGACTACATACTAAATCCAATACCAAATAGTAAAATTCCCAGTTACCACATAAACCCTGTGGTCAATATAAATATTGATTGATTTATTGATTGATTGACTGAGTGGTGTATTAAGATATATCATTGCTGCCGTTTGCTTAATTATGTATAAATTATTTTTAACATGAAGGTAAAAGTTAAGGGTTATAAGATGAATCAAAAATTATATTTAAGTATATTTACAAGTAATACACAAAAAACTAAATTAGTTAAAAGTTTATTTTCTTTGAGTTTCAAATTATAAAACTATTACTTAGTCTATGTTTCTTACAGAGAGGAAAATTGAAATTATGCTTAATCTGCTATCGATGATCAGTTTCATTTAAATGTTTTGTAGAACATGGAAATGAATGTTAGCTTGAACCCTCCTTCATTGTAATAAATGACAAAATGTCACACGAAGTGCAAATTACAATGAAGGATGGTGTAGGATAAAAGAGGATGAAGGAGGTATCATAAAGAAGGAGGTGTCATAAAGAACAAGATCTGGGAAGTGGCAAATTGCATGATGCATCCCATTGATAAAGCTAAGCTGAACCCAAACAGCCCAAATGCATAAAAAGAGTAAGTAACTTTTGTAACCAGAGCTAAGAACATCAAACTTGCCTCACATCTAATATAAACATAAGTAGAACATTGATTTGTTGCTTTATTGTTGTTAATATTTGATTTTGCCCACATGCAAAAATGATGAAACAAGTTGAAACAAAAAAATGTTGAGCAAGGAATTCTGTTTACTTACAACTGTTTTGTTAGCAGCTGGAGATGGCAATTTTGAAAATTCTTTCTCGTGATTCTGCCTCTATACTAACAAGAAAAAATAACACCTGCTAATTTATTGGCTATTTAAAATCATGCTATAAATCTCGGAAATGTTGACATAAGCTCACCCTCATAGACTGGAGAGTCAATTTAACATTTGTGGTGTTTCAATTGACTGTTGCATTAACCTTGAATTAACACAATTATTTATTACCTTCGTAAAGTTCAACCGATCACTCCGATGGTCAAGAACAGAAAATGGCGTCGTAAATAATCAAGTCTATACTTTGCTAATTGACACTGTCAAAATGTACAAATACTCACTTGAAATAATGTAACTTGGTACAGATATAGCCGTTGGTACTATTAATTACAATCTTTTGATAGTAAAAAACGTCATTTTGCTGTTTAGCAAGCCATTTGCCATTAACCATTTGCTATTAGCCATTTTTTTCACACTTGTTGTGTCACGTGTTACCCACTTTTAATAAAGTTTCATCATCATCGTCTGTGATAATTTATTGAGAGAGCAGTAGAAGATCCTGAACAGTTCCGTCAGTATCATAGATTGAACAGGCAATCATTTAAAGATATTTTGAAGATTGTTTTTCCATACATTGTGAAACAAGACACGCAAATGAGGACAGCGTTAAAACCTCGCGAACGACTGGCAGTAACCCTGCGATTTCTTGCAACATGTACGTAGAATTACGTATAGTGATTGAGCACTTGTTCGGAGAAAGCAGTTCTCTTACTGTTTTATTATTTTCCCATTTTAGGTGAAACATTTCGTAGTCTGTCATTCCAGTTTAGAATTGGCGAGCATACAATTTCGAATATTGTTGAGGAAACATGCCATACTTTGTATATCTCGTTAAAGGAAACATGTTTAGAGGCAAGTTATTAAACATTTATAACAAATATCGGCAGTATAATTAACAATAACTGTTTACATTCATTAAGAGCTCATGTTATCATAGGCAGATGAGTCTTGACCTGAATTAAGCTCTCTAGAGATTGGTGAAGACCACATATTAACAACAGGACGGCTCAATCCACCATCTATTGGGGAAGATGTGTTGTATCGTTGACTATTTGTCATATGATTGCTGATGGGGTGCATGTTGTTTTGTGCATAAGGTGGTTGAAACATATGTTGGTGCATAGCTACTGGCGCTCTTGTGCTATGGTGTGTAAGTTCCCCTGATTGAGCCTGGAACAGTATTTCATTAATTTTGTATTGTGCCAAGTGCCTTACAGTGGGGGAAAGTTCAGACAACGACTGCGTGATATAATGACCAAAAATGCTTCATCCTGGTTATTACATTGCTTGTGAGACATTTCTCTGTTTCTTTTTCTTGAGATGTTTTTTGCCAAACAAGTCATGAGATTGTATTCTTCGTCTGCCTGCCTTCTTCTATTTGGCTTTATACGTGTTGACTGTTTAGTACTAGAAATGGGACAGTCAACCTCGTTCTCAAGACTGTTGCTTGGTGTTGCTGGATCATTAAAACTGTCGTCATCATCATCATCGTTTTGATCATCAACTTCATCAGCAATTGTTATGCATGATGGTGAATTGGAATCGTCCTAGAAGCATTCAATAAATGAACATGCATTAGTTTAACATAAGCAAATTTATGATGTAATTGCTTTTATTTTCTTCAATTACAGACTCCATCTTGTGCAGAAGAATGGAAGGCTGTTGCAGACCAATTTGAAAAAAAAATGGAACTATCCTGGCTGCATTGGAGCTCTAGATGGGAAACACGTAGCCATACAACAACCAAATAGTAGTGGATCAGAATTTTTCAACTACAAGTATTTTTTCAGTGTTTTGCTTCTATCTCTAGTAGATGCAAACTACAAGTTTTTTATGTTAATGTTGGAGCAGCAGGCCGTGCAGGAGATGCTGGCGTGTATAACGAGTATAGCTTGCAAAAAGCTAATCTTGAAAATAGTCTTGGTCTACCACTACCAATTGAAATTACAGGAGTTTCGTCAAAAATACATTACCACATTGTGGGTGATGTTGCTTTCCCATTGAGCAAAACAATGATGAAGCCATTCCCTCACGGGAATTTAAATAAAGAAAAAAGACTCTTTAACTACAGATTGTCTCGTGCAAGGCGGGTAGTAGAAAATGCTTTTGGGATTCTTGCCAGCAAATGGTGTGTGTTCCTAACTACAATAAGATTGTGTCCTGACAAGGTTATCTAATTCTAGCTGCTTGTTGCTTGCATAACTATATGATAGAAAAGAATAAATCAGGTTATACAGCACCAGCAGATGTAGAGGATGACAATCATCTTGTCACACCTGGCTCATGGTGAAGAGATGCATGCATGACAAATTTGAATCCATTCAACACAGACAGAAATCCTTCTAATAGTGCCAAAATGCAACGTGAAATTCTGACGACATATTTTAACACTTGCGGAGATGTATCATGGCAGGATAGCATTATCTAGCAGTAGCACTTACTCTTAATTATATATATATATATATATCACCTTTATAGGTTTGACTGGACACTAATACAACTGAGACATACATCGGATTTACAGAAAAACGATTTTAAGACTCGACACAGGAACCACACTGCCTCTTTCCGCCACAAAAAACTAAGAAACTCCACCGAACTGAGCAAACACATATGGACACTAAAAGACAACAACATCGCTCACGATATCTCATGGAACATCATCACTCACAGCAAACCGTACAACAGCGCCAACAAAAGATGCAACCTATGCCTGAAAGAAAAATTCTTTATCACCTACCAACCACAACTATCATCACTCAACAAACGTAACGAACTTATCTCCTCTTGTCGCCATAGACACAAGCACTTTTATCAAATTTGTAATCGTACACTCAACATATTATGTAATTCTATCTTAATTTTTTACCCTAACTTCCTCTTGTATATATAATCTAGCACATGCTTTTGTATTCATTTAATACTATCCCCTGAAGAGTGAGAAATCACGAAACAGGCTTGTCGGGATGAAATTGTAGTTTTTGTGTATTTTCTTCTTCTTATCAATATATACGCTCTGCTCTTAAGCATCGAGCACTGTACTTACGGAGATTCAAACAAACAAAACTTCCTATATATATAGAGAGAGAGTCTCATATGGAGACGTTCACCGTGTTCGCGATATGCAAAGCTCACCTTTATAGGTTTGAGCACTGTGGTGACTCTACAATACAATCCATAATGTGTAACTGTACGTCCTGTGTCCCAAGTGCAGGAGTCATCATTTTACTATGGTGATAGCCGGAGGGCACATTGTATATACACTTTGTATATATATATATATATATTTGGTAACCCAGGCATATTATGATAATATTAAGGATTCTTTAGATTTTTATTTTGAAATTTTTATCAAGCTTTCAACTTGGTGCTTCGAGCCTTCGTCAGAATGTAAGAATATATTATTTACAAAGATTTTGTAGGCGTTTGGAGCGTCTGATTGAATGGTTAGTAGTTGAGTTGATATTATTGGATGGTATAAGATGCGTTGTCATGGTTTCGGGTGTATAGATTGCGATAATGAAATTCGAGTGTTTTATTTTAATCGTTGTGTTATTAGTTTGTTGTTTTGGTTTTGTATTTAGTTGTGAATAGATGATGGGGATGTCAATATGTCTGTTTATTGTGTTGTTGTCTTTGCTGTACCATGCCTCTTTGAATTCTCGTGCGTGTTTTGTCTGTGCGCGTCCAAGAAGTTGTGTTTTTGTCCAGTCAAATGTGTGGTTGGTATCGTAGGTATGTTCTGCTGGTAGTGATTTTGGGTCGCATCGTTTGATGGCATTCTTGTGTTCAGTGAGTCTTGTTTCAATTTTCTTGGAAGTTTGTCCTATGTACTATTTGGGGCAATCTTTACATGGTATCTTGTAGATCGCGTTGGTTGTGTCCAATGTCGTTGTTCGGTCTTTATGTTTAGTGAAGTATGATTTGAGTTTGTGTGTTGGTTTATGTGCGATGTTTATTTTGAATGGTCGGAGTAGTCTTGATGTCATTTCTGATGTTCCGTTTATATATGGTAATGTCACTATTTTTAATGGTTCGTCTTTACCTCTTCGTTAGGTTTTTCAGTTTGTGGTTTGTCGTGTATCAAAGACGCCGACAAACTAGACTTTGTTGCCGATCTAGAATCCACACTGAAATTCACCAACTTAAGTAATGAAATCAAAGAAGACATTCGCCACAAAGTAACGACAAACCTCTGCCTCAAAAGACCAGTCACACTTAACAACGAAGAACAAAAAGCTATCAGAAACTTACGAAACGACGAAGACATAGTCATACTACCAGCCAACAAAGGACGCAAAACTGTAATCATGGACAAATCAGACTACATCAACAAAGCGAAGATCCTCTTACAAGACACCAACAAGTACGAACCTCTACAAACAGACCATAACAAAACCACTACCAACCGCATCAACAAGAAATTAAAACAACTAAAAGACAAAAAGAAACTTAACGAAACCGTCTACAAAAGAATCCGACCAAACGACTCCTCCACCGCCAAATTCTATGGACTACCAAAAATTCACAAAGAAAACAACCCGCTACGACCAATTGTATCTCTTCCTGGATCTCCCACGTATGAACTATCAAAATATCTTTCTAATATTCTGCACCCACTAGTCAAATCATCACATCATACTATCAAAAATGCCACAACTTTCCTCAACAATACTAAAAATGTAAAACTAAAACCAAACAAAATCATGATATCTTATGATGTAGTGTCACTTTTCACATCCATACCACTAAACATAGCCAAACAAGGCACAAACGAACTACTTACTAACAAAAACTCGTGGAAAATCACAACCGAACTAGACCAAGACGATATCATCGACCTGCTCGAGCTCTGCCTCTCCACTGAATTCTCCTTCCAAAATTCATATTACCGACAAATCTCAGGAACACCAATGGGTTCTCCTTTATCCACCTTCCTTGCAGAAGCTGTTATGCAACACCTTGAAAAGCAGTCAGTCACCAACAACACACACATCAGACTATGGAGATTTGTTGACGACATCTTTGCTATCGTCGAAAAAGACAAAACAGAACACATTCTACACACAATAAACAACACCACACAGAACATAACCTTCACCATGGACAAAGAACAGAACAAACAACTTACCTTCCTAGATATTCTACTTACCAGATCACATGACGGCACATTAAACACACAAGTATTCCACAAAAATACACACACAGACCAAATACTCAACTTTAATAGCAATTACCCAACACAACACAAAATTAGTTGCATACGAACTTTCTTTAACAGGATTAAAACACACTGCAATATAGATGAAGCCAAAAAGAATGAACGCAACCACTTATACTCTACATTCATAAACAACAATTACCCACGAAACTTTATCAACAAAGTATTAAACAAAATACACAACAAACCACAAACTGAAAAACCTAACGAAGATACAGACGAACCAGTAAAAATAGTGACATTACCATATATAAACGGAACATCAGAAATGACATCAAGACTACTCCGACCATTCAAAATAAACATCGCACATAAACCAACACACAAACTCAAATCATACTTCACTAAACATAAAGACCGAACAACGACATTGGACACAACCAACGCGATCTACAAGATACCATGTAAAGATTGCCCCAAATAGTACATAGGACAAACTTCCAAGAAAATTGAAACAAGACTCACTGAACACAAGAATGCCATCAAACGATGCGACCCAAAATCACTACCAGCAGAACATACCTACGATACCAACCACACATTTGACTGGACAAAAACACAACTTCTTGGACGCGCACAGACAAAACACGCACGAGAATTCAAAGAGGCATGGTACAGCAAAGACAACAACACAATAAACAGACATATTGACATCCCCATCATCTATTCACAACTAAATACAAAACCAAAACAACAAACTAATAACACAACGATTAAAATAAAACACTCGAATTTCATTATCGCAATCTATACACCCGAAACCATGACAACGCATCTTATACCATCCAATAATATCAACTCAACTACTAACCACTCAATCGGACGCTCCAAACGCCTACAAAATCTTTGTAAATAATATATTCTTACATTCTGACGAAGGCTCGAAGCACCGAGTTGAAAGCTTAATAATAATTTCAAAATATAAATCCAGAGAATCCTTAATATTATCATATATATATATATATATATAATGGGATTTTGTGATAGAAACTATCGCAAACAAAATCGCACGGATAGAGTGCTCAATGCCACGGCAGAGCGGTATAATTGAAAATAAAATAAACCACGAATTACTTCATCGAAATTTATTCCCTACAGAACTGTTTCGTATGGCAGTTGTTTAACTTGCCACACTCGTCAGGAGAATAAATATAGCACTATAGCACAACGGAACTTATACACAAAGATGAATAATTAAGTGTTTGGGTGATATAGTGTTACATTAATGACGTTAGTAAGTGTTTAAAGTTTTACGATGGCGGCATGCGGAAATGAACCAGAACTCAGCTCGCTCAATAAACGAAACGAACTCATGCACGCCGGTGCAGTGCTCTGACCACTGAGCTATGAAGTCACACAGTGGTGAGCAGGTCAATATTGTTGGGCTCATGTTTTCTCGTGAAATGAATGTCATATGAATGTTTGGCACCGCAGAGGTCATGGGTTCGAATCCCGTTGAGTCACCTGATTTTTTCAGGTCCTGAGACGATTGCTTAAATTGTCCAGCTAAGTGCAAAGATCATATCTCATTTAAACTTGACTACGTTGCCGACCTGGAATCCGCTTTAAAGTACACCAACTTAACAGACCAAACGAAAGAAGACATTCGTCACAAAGTCACAAATAACCTCTGCCACAAACCACCTGTCACCCTAAACTACGAAGAACTACGAGCAATTAAAAACCTACAAAACGACGACCAAATAATCATATTACGAGCTGACAAAGGACGCAAAACAGTTATCATGGACAGATCAGAATACATCGACAAAGCCAAAACCCTCCTACAAGACACCACCACCTACGAACTTCTCCACACAGACCCCAGCAAAACGACCACCAACCGCATCAACCAGAAACTGAAACATTTAAAAGACAAAAAGAAACCAAACGAAAACGACTACAGAAGAATCCGACCAAATGACGCATCCACCGCCAAATTCTATGGACTACCAAAAATCCATAAAGAAAACAACCCACTTCGACCTATCGTATCGCTTCCAGGATCACCTACGTATGAACTTTCAAAATATATTTATAACATTCTGTATCCATTAGTCAAAAATTCACCTCACACCATCAGAAATGCCACTACTTTCCTCGCCAGTATTGAAAACATTAAACTACGACCAGACGAAATCATGATATCCTACGACGTGACATCACTCTTCACATCCATACCACTAGACATTGCCAAACAAATTACAAACGAACTACTCACAAACGACAAAACTTGGCAAGCTACAACACAACTAGACAAAAATGACATCCTAGACTTACTCAACCTTTGCCTCTCCACTGAATTCACCTTCCAAAACACATACTACAGATAAATTTCAGGCACACCAATGGGATCACCACTATCCACCATCCTCGCAGAAGCTGTCATGCAACACCTCGAAACACAATCAGTCTTAAACAACACAAACATCAGACTATGGAAAAGATATGTCGACGACATCTTTGCCATAGTCAAGAAAGACAAAACTGAACAAATCCTCCACACCATAAACAATACCACAAAGAACATTACCTTTACTAAAGACGAAGAACACGACAAACAACTTACCTTCCTCGACATCCTACTAACGAGAACAGATGACGGTACACTAAACATACAAGTATACCGCAAAACCACCCACACAGACCAAATACTCGATTTCAACAGCAATCATCCAACACAACACAAAATAAGCTGCATTCGAACACTTTTCAACAGGATAAACACTCATTGTAATACGGAAGAAGCCAAAAAAACAGAATGCAAGTACTTATACTCCACATTTATTAAAACAATTACCCTAGAAACTTCATAAACAAAACTATATACAAAATACAAAACAAAACACAAACCGACAAAACAACAAAAACCGGACGAAACAGTAAAATCGTCACATTACCATACATAAACGGAACATCAGAAATGACTGCCAGACTTCTTCGACCACATAATATTAACGTCGCCCACAAACCTACAAAAACTCAAATCATGTTTCACCAAACATAAAGACAAAACAACAATTCATGATACAACTGACGCGATCTACATGATACCATGTAAAGACTGTTCAAAACAATACATAGGACAAACATCTAAGAAAATTGAAACAAGACTCACAGAACACAAAAACGCCATAAAACGACGAGATCCGAACTCACTACCGGCAGAACATACCCACGGAAACAACCACACATTCGACTGGACAGAAACTAAAGTACTCGGACGCACACAGCCTAAACACGCACGCGAATTTAAAGAAGCTTGGTACAGTGAAGACAACGACACAATAAACAGACATATCGACATACCCATCATATACTCACAACTAAAGAAAAAGGACAAAAAAACTACAAACAACACCAAAACTAAAACACTACACTCTAATATTATTAACACCAACCATATTAACAACACACCAAAACCCATGGCAACGCATTTCACTCCATCCAATCACATTAATCCACCCACTAATCCAATTAGACGCTCTAAACGTCTCCAAGCTAAAAGCACGTGTAAATAAATATCCTCATTCTGATGAAGGCTCGAAGCAACGAGTCGAAAGCTCAATAAAAATCATTTAAAAATCCGGAGAAACGTTTATCTTTTATATATTCAATGCCTGGATTACAAATTTTCAAACTTATATATATATATATACAAAGTGTATAACAATGTGCCCTCCCGGCTATCAACATAGTAAAGTGGTGACTCCTGCACTTGGGACACAGGACGTACGGTAGCATAACATATATATATATATATGTTATGCTAAATATTAATTGTTTGGAAAATCAAAAAAAAACAAGAATTTCACTTACAGTATCAATATTTGAAATGGGAACTCTTGTTTCCACGAAAGAGAGAGGAACTTCAGTTTATCCAGCAACCAGTTACCTTGCTTCGTAAGATTTTTGCGAGCGCTACCACTTGGAGGAGGTTTTGACTCGTGTAAGCATTTCTCAATGCTTTTATTTTAGCCTTGACCCAATCAACTAAGTAAGAAATTGACGTGTAAGTTCCATTGCGACTATTAATTATATTTTCCAGCAAATAAATTTCTGCTCAACAGCGTGGACTGAATAAAAGAACTAAAAGATTGGAGAATGACTATATAACAAACACTTATAAAATCGATATTTATTATTAACAAATAACAACCTGTTTGCCCAAGATTTTCTGCAATCTCTTGCAGAGCCTTATCTCTTGCGTCTCGATTTTTAAATTCCGACGATCTCACATCGTAAAGACATGGATATTTAGGCCAAATATCAACAAGCTGTACCTCTAATATAACGTCCGCCACAGGTTCCGAGGTTTGGTCTGCCATTTTGTTTTCTCAATCTGCGCATTTTGTCATTTACAGCGCACTTGCTGCTTGCTCTCCGCACACTAGGAACTTTTGTCGATCACACTTGTCTCGAATAACAAGTACGCACGGCAAGTTCACCAGTGTGCGGCGGGCTTTAAATTAACTCTATACGCTAATTGTGAAAATACCCTCAAATTGACTCTATAAGTCAATTTGAAACGTCCATTCAAACAAAAGGCCTGGTGACTTGCCTGCCTGGTCGCAACCACGCAACCTATCATTTACCGCAATCTACTATCCCGCGAAGTTTTGGATATCCTCAATCGTTTAATGTAAAGTGTATGCTCTTCTGATTGAATTTTTTTTTTAAAAATCAATTTAAACGTTAATATTAAGTTGCGTTATTGCTGAAATGAAAGAAAACAATGATAGTGGTAAGTAATTTTACACATTATACGTAAGTCATAAAATTACAAATACTGAAATACATAGGCCAATCCAGTGGCTAATTTATGTATTGAAGGCTATGTTACCTTTTAGGAGACCTAAACTTAGTTTGCTTTTTGAAAAGATAAACAGGAGTGCTTATCCATTCCCTTCTTGGTCATCAATGCATCTTAATGAGCAAACATCAACTCTAGTACACTATTTTACAGATAGAAATTACTATACAAAACTAACAATAGCATGCACATATGAGTGATATGATTTAGCTTAGTTAGCTACACCTGACTGACAGGAACAGTCCACAAGTTAAGGTAACCTTGAATAATATGGATTGTAAGAAACAAAAAGCTTCAAGATTACAATGTTTTAAATACTAAGTAACTTAAGTTTGTCCAAAAGAGTTATATTTTGAAAAAGAAAGTTCTTTCAAGTTAATTTAAATACTTCCCCTTATCATGTTGCTGTGATCACCTGCAAAATACATGTCAATCTGATACTGTAGATATTTTTTCTTTGACAAGTTAAACTATAACAATTTACATATGTAAGTGTGTACAAGATTTTCTATCTGGCAAGCTAAACTGTAAACTGTTTACCATCAAAAAGAAGGGTATTTTCATGGTCAATGTAAAAATTATATAGTGGGACTAAAACCTTTGGCATGATACCTTGCTGTTCCTCAGTATGTTTTTCTCAATATCACATGCTCATTTATTTGTAAAGTTTGTTAATTAGTAATATTAATATTTTAATTTGTTAACATTATTTGTGTTAACAAATTAAAATATTTTGTTGATGTATCTTCCAAAAAATTTGTAGGTTCATCAAATATTTATTGCAAACGAAATACAAGAAGTGTTATGGCATCTTAGAGTCATAATGATTGTGCCCAACAGTGATATAGCAATCTCAGCAGTTTGGGGAGCTGGTATTCATTTGAGTGTTTGTTTTGCCATGCTCAGTTCTTAAAATAATTGTTTCTTCTGGATTAAAACATGCATTAATTTTTTACTTCATTGTTGGCCAAGGTTTCTTAGAGCTTACATATATACAAAACTTAAAACAGCTCAGCAATATAAATATCTTGTGCACCAACTTTCATTGATGCTTTCAACATGCCTAATTTTGCAGTGAGACTAAAAGTGGAATACCCAGCTTGTAATTTGTGATCCTGCTCCATAATTTTAGAGCATCATTATTTCATTTCTGTTGAGATCTATTATTTTAACAGTAAGTGAGAACTTAAGAGTCAACAAAGTGGACTTAAGACATGGGGTGAATACACCAGTGATTTTATGTAAATTTGCTGTGTGTATGGAGCATATCCACTGTGCAAACAATAGATTTCAAAAGAAATGGATATTGATAATGTTTTGAAATTTACATTGCAAGATAAAACTTGCAAACTTGTTATGCTATGCTACCTCTGCTAACATTTGATTTGATGGCTATCAGTGCCATTCTGGCATTAATGGGTTGTGTGCTGATTTATTCATACATTCACTTGTGCCCAAGTGGTTTCTTTGAAAGCAATTCATTTATAGTCAGAAACCAACCAATTTGCATTGTCGAGACAACTCTGATGATTGCAATTTTGGAAAATATGCATCTGTGAGTCATTCCATTTGAAAATTAATCAGCATATTAATTTCACAAAGTAAAACAGTATATGATAGTTTCCTTGATGTTTGAACAATTTCATGCACAATTGACTTTTCATCTAAGGTGTGTATAAAAAGAGGATTTGCAATTTGCAGTAGCATCAATATATATGTATGTATTATTGTATTGACTTTCAGGTTTTGAGAGTCAGCTACTGCTGAATCAAACAAATTCAGTGTCATGATTTTAAAATATTATACATATTATACCCATTGCTTTCATTATTCAAGTATGCATGAATATAATTTTTTAAATAAAGAACTGATTTTTAAAAATGATGTTAAAACTAAAGGAAATTAAAATAATGACCTGTTGTTGTAGTTAAGAAATTAAAGGCAATTACTGTTTATTAGGTAAAACTCAGCGACACACATTTATTTAATGTTCTTGTGCTATTCTGCCCTCATCGTTATCATCAAGCAAAAGTTTATCATATATCAAACGTCTATGAAGCGTACACTGTGTATTAAAACTGCATTTTGAATTGTTGCTTTTATTATGTTTAAATTGTGTTTTCAATTGTATGCATGTTGCTGAAACTGGGGATTAAAAATACACAGTTTTCTTGCACTTAAAGGTTACGTAAATGATGTGATTAGTTTCATGTTTGTAGATGTAGATCGTCCAGGTTAGTAGAGTTTGAGAAGGACTGTTTTTGTTGTTGTTGACTGACGTTTCGACAACCTTAGCGGTAGTCATCTTTAGAGTCAAAGTGACATTAAATAATTTTAACGTCCGTCAACAACAACAAAAACAGTCCTTCTCAGGACTCTACTGACCTAGACCCTAAATAATTTTTACCTAATTGGTGGTGCACTTCTATGTTATAGAGGACTAGCTCATTCCAAAGAGGCCCTCTTCCGTCTCAATACCACAATATTCGACCACGACAAGACAGAAAATGCTGCTAATGAGAAGGGTTAGATATGTGTTCTTTAATGTATCTTACGGTATTGGAGCAGATGTTAAAATATCAATTTATAATTTGATTGGTTTCGGAATTTTCTATAATATCAATGTATAATTTGATTGGTTTTCGGAATTTTCTATAATATCAATGTATAATTTGATTGGTTTTCGGAATTTTCTATAATATCAATGTATAATTTGATTGGTTTTCGGAATATTCTATAATATCAATGTATAATTTGATTGGTTTCGGAATTTTGATTGGTTTTGGACTTTTTTTGTAGGCTCAGACTCTTCATCAGAACCACGGCTATCATGTGGTGGTAATGTATTATCACCTATCAACCACTGGAGGTCCAACCGTCTGGGATTATGCTGCAACTCCTGGCTTGGCGACAGATTTTATTAGCAGCAGTGGTGTAATTGGAAAATCAGCCAGAAACTTGTTTCAAACCGGGATGAAGAAGTTATGGCAAGATAGAAATGAAGATAGTCAATCTACAGATCTTTCATCTACAAATACTATCCCTGCCTCTACTTCCCCTTTCGTGTCGTTTTCTGTTTCCCCTTCTATTTCAGCATCTTCATCTGTAACTCTTTGTAGCTCTGTTACAACCTCTCTTCCAGTTAGTAGCGCTGTTTCAACATTCATTCCTATACGCAAAGATCTTCATTTTAATACGATTTCCGCGACTTTCGAATCTTCCTTCCTCTTTGCTGCTACAAATACCAATACAAATGTCGTCACTGATTCTTTTAGCACTAATCCCACTCTGGCCTCTTCTAGTAGATGTACCTCTATCGGCAATTCTTCATCTGTTTCAACCTCTTCTTCCTCTTCTTCAAGCTCCTTCGTCGCTACAACATCTGTGTCTACCATATCTAAAACGACTGCTCCATCTGTCCCTACAGCAACTTTTAGCAAAGGTCAGGAATAGTGTACATAGGTGTTAGTATTAGAATGGTTGATTTTTTAGTTTCTTAGAAGTTATCAGGTTGTCGCAAAACAAGTTCGATCTTTTGTTGATTAATTTTGTCATCAACATTGAACACATTTGACAACAATAGACATGACCAAACACACATGACTACTTTCAGCTTTAAAATGTTAAAACTTGATTTGGTTCTTTGGCATCTACGTACATGCCGATGATGCGTAGCAATATTTCTTCTGTCATAAATAGTGATTAACGAAGCAAATGGCTATGTCTTGAATTTAAATTGTTTCATGTACACTTAGGAACTGTTGTAGCATTGGCCAACGAGAATGGTGTAGCGTGTGGTTTTGGATGTGTCTCAGGAATGTCGAAGGTGCATAATCGGCCCGTGACTCCCGGCTACCTATCTGTCTTTTTTACTAGTGTGGTACCGGGGAAAACAGTTGCTCCACCATTTCCTGGTCCATTCGACGAAGATGTCGTAAGACCTGGCGAGTCTTACATTTCGCCAGTTGACAGAATGTTTGTTGCTGGACCAGATGATTTTACTCACAATATATAACTACGTAAATCTTCCGCAATTTTTTTCTTTGTGGATTTTATTATTTTCGTAAAGAAACTTCCTTGTATATGTATATTATAGTAAATTTTCTATTTTTGTGCCTGATCTTAAAGTGGAAATATTTTTTTTAATATTGTATTATAAAAAGAACAGATTTTATATTATGCGCGTCGTATCACGTAAGAAGTCCAAATAAAAAATTTCCGAGTCGTGAAATAAGACATTTATAACTACTTTGAACTTCACACTTTTTGTACTGCAGAGGAATTTCTTGTAAGTTATTTCTTAAAGTTTTCACACGGTATATCAATGAATGGAAAATGGCGATTTTGATGGAATAAAAAATGTAGGGTAAGGCAGCGTGCTAAAACGTTTATGCATGTTTTACAACAGTGGAATGAACATGAGCGAGAAGACTTTAGTTTCTCTTACTAAAATGTTTACAAAAACAAAGACATCGTGGAATCTTTATTCAATTCTTCATTTGTTCTTCTTTGAGTTAAATATTTTTTAAGTTTACGTTTATGCGGATGCTTATGTCATGTCCTTTAGAAATCAGCCAATAGTGAAATATTTAATGCGTGATGATATTGTTGTGCAGATTTCACTGTTACAATTTACGTTAAATTTTAAAAAACAATAACTTGAATGCTAGTTGCAACATAGATATATAGTTTATAACCAAATGAAATGAGATGCACTTTCTCACGTAAAAATTGACGTATGAAAAATATCTGTAGTCGCAGCCTATAGTGACAGAGCATAAGAAAATACAACAATAGATTAAATGCTAAATATATGTTCTACTTCATAGATCATACACTCATTCTTTCATAATTGCATTAAAAATATTCCAAAATAAATAGATTAGAAAATAAAATTTGCGATATGTCTTAGAACAACTAGAGCTCATTTATTATCTAAAATATTTATGTAATACACGTACACGATTTTATTCAAGTGTTGTTCACCTATTAATCCCAAAATAAAGATGATTTAAAAGTTTTTCTATGGAGATGCATAATAAATTCAGAAAAAAAGCGTCAACTGTTGCGTCAAAAAAACACACTAAGACGCCAACAACCAACGAACTATATTCTAGGTGTATCAAAAAAGTAGACTCTTGGAAAAAATTTTCTAAAATAAGACGCGCATGTGTATTTTAACGTTCTCTGGTACAGCTGATAATGATTTATTTGCAAATTGAATAAAGTACAATATGAGATTAAGAAGCCAATTCCAAAGGTAAGTAAAGTGCGAGAAAGCAAAAAAACGTCAAGTGTTTTAAAGATCTTGCGTTGACCAGCGCTTGCTCTCAAATTGCTTGCAATTACGATAGCTTGCACAACCTCCTCCATATTTTGACTCAGGATAATTAAATTGTCTTTTCAATGAAAATTTTTCGTGCGCAAGGCCTGTTTTGAAGGACTTTTACCAGCAGATTTTTCACTGCTATAACATTTTGCATTTTTGAAGCTTTCATTTACACTATATACACTGTTTAGGCTATACACATTATTTACGCTATATAGGCTATATACACTATTTACACTATATAGACGGAGTGTAACACAAAAGAAGAAACAATGGAAAGATAAAAGTATTATTATAATGTATAGTAAAAATATTGTGTTTAATATATTGTTTATAACATACATCAAACGACTTTTTCTGCATACGGCATTCCCACATCATACCTTGACGTTCTATAAAGCAATTGGTGACGTATTGCTTGCCATTCATATTAGAAAAATCGGTAAAGGCTGCTTTCATAGAGTTAAGTACGAATTGCACAATTTATTAACCAAATTTAAAACAGAAATGTCTACAATCTTGATGAAACATGTTTTCAATCACTTTTGTTAACAAACAACTTATAACAGCTGCAAATGGTGAATGGCTTCCTTACATCCAGGGTGTCTGAGATATAGATATGTACGTAGTAACCACTTTCTTGAGAGCTATGTACTGGAATTGAACCAGTATACCAGCTAGTGGCTGGTAGCCATTCATAGCTTTTTGGTTACGTGAGTGAGAATGAGCGATTGTTAAATCAATAAATCTATCTCAGAGGAATCAGAAATCTAAATATCCATAATTTGTAGAAGATCATAGATTGTTGCAAAATAGGCCGTTTGCACTGGACAACTACAAATGCGTGTATCTTCTTAGATGTATATACTTGCAAGTGTACGTGCATACATTTTATTTACAAAAGAGGAACATGCAAATAATTTTCTATTTATAAAAGTGCACACAAAAATATGATAGCACAGCTTTCAGCAACAAAACACTACGAATTATATGCATCTTCTTCTTCAACATCTTCATGAACGTCATCTTCATCACTACAGTCTAATTCACTGTCACTACCGTATACTTTGACTATGGACTGTTCTAAGTCGTGAAAGTATTGAAAATTTTTTTCATCTGCACTCTAGCAAATGCAATTCCACTGTTTGTGATAGCGAGACGACCATGCATAGTCTTTTCGCACACAATAGCGATGTTTATATTCATCTAGAAGAAAGATCTATAAAACAAACATAATCCTGTCAATAAGCATGTTCGTATTTTAAAAGATTGGTGTCATTTTCTCTACTTATCTGACCTCTGTTTCAAGGAAAGAATAGTCATTAGATTCATCAACATTATTTGTAAATACTAAAAAAATAATTGCAAAATATGTTAAACGCATGTACATTACACTGTATATAAATACGTAATCTTTAAGCTTGTTTTAACATAATACGAACATTTATCTGTATACCTATCCTATCTTTAGTCTTCTCTTTTCCTTCACAAAGGAGAGGCAAAACATTTTCCAAATAATAAATCATATAATTTTTCATCTCCATGTTCAAAAGTGCTTTTTCCTCTTCCAATCTTTTAACTACCATGTACTTATCGACAATTTGTGCCTTGAAACGCACAGGTATATCTAAATCTTGTAAAGTAAAATAGTTGAAACTAAAAGAGAGCATGGACGTCACAATATACATAGAACTGTAATTGCTATTGTTTTACACACCATGTGAAGTCGTACTATCTATGTCACACTGGTTAAACGACTAAACAAAATCTCCAGACATGACTTCTTCCGCACTTGTTGTAGGAAGCACACAGACTTGAGAGGCAATTTAACTCTTCTACGGTGGATGTTATTTTGGACTTCTCTTCAGCACATTTCCTTCTCATGGAAGATCTTCGTTTGCTAGAATCTACAGAACGTGCGTGTCGTAATTTTTCAGTAATTTGGAAAAATGTTTTGAAATATAAGTCGACATATTTCTACCAGGATGGCGTAGATAGTATTTATCCGTTAACTTTTAGATAAAGCACGATTTATCTCGAATAAAACTGTTCCATATTTTGCATTTTGTGTCGCCTACATCTAAAATCTAACTCACTTTGATTTTGCTACGAACTTTAAAATAATGCTTACAGTTACTCATAAAAAAACCTCCAACAAAACTCACCAGCAATAGAAGTTATTTCTTTTGTGCGTCTAGTGACTGAAAAATACAACATTTCTAATCTCTTCTGCAGCTTTGCTACTGTGATTTTTGCCAGCTGCGACTTTCCTTGCTCAAGAAGCTGCTCCTCTGTCACATGTCCATCTAAAAGCTGTCTTTTCAATTCCAGCAATCTTGTTGCATTTTGTTCAAGTTGTTTCACTTTGTTTTGAGCATCATGAACGAAACACCTATCACCCAAAAATGTCCGCGTTTGATCATCGTTGGCTTTTACAAAATTCTCCAAATGTTGAGCATTATCAACAGTTTGATGCAAAAGGAAGAAATCTTCGGCGGCACTTTTCAACGAAGAAACTCCAATTTGTTGTTCTAGACAAACAATAAAAAAAATTAATTTATCTACGTAATTACTAAGCACTCCCTGAGCCAGGCCAAGAATTATTTAATATAGTTTCGTTTTAAATGATGTTTGAACAAAAATCAACCATTAGTACAGAACTGTAAAATACTAAACCATGTTTCTAAAAAATATTTGAAAGTAAACAATGTTACCTCTCGCAAATTGTTGAACTTCTTCTTTCCACTGCATTATCGAGTCGTCCAAGTCTGAATCCTGGACATTAAGTTCGCTTCTTAACTTTACATAATCGTCTCTGGCAGATGAAAGTTGCCTTTCGGTCTTCGAAATTGCCTTGCCTTGCCTTGCGTCATCCAATGCCAGATGGCTCAGGTAAAACATGAACGTATTCCAAGTGGCAGCGATGGCGATCTGCTATTGCAGTCGACAGGTCTTGTCCAGACAAGCCTGTTTCTTCCTCAATGATGTTCTTGAGGGTGACAAACGGGCGCCCAATTCTTCTTTTTGCTGAGGGTGTCCATAGCAGAAGCCTACCAGCGGGCTCTTCATGACGACTAACATTGCCCGCAAGAGTCAAACGCAGCTGACGAACCGTTTCAGACACACGAGGAAGCGTACCGTACAGAGATTTGTTGCATGGTAGGATGGCTTTTCCAAGAGATGTCATAGGCGTGTCTAAGCATTCTTGTGTATGTGCCGTCGAGACGCTTTTTACGTTTCACATTTAGCGTCCATGAATCTGACCCGTAGAAGTATGATTTCAATGCAAGCCTTGAACACTTTAGTCTTTGTTGACTTCTTGATTGGAGACTTCCAAACTGCCTGAAGAGAATGCAGCGCACTCCATGCCAACGCTATTCTGACAGACATATCATGCTCAGTATCTGAATAACCGCCAAGGTACTTGGAGTCTTCAACATAGTCAATTTTTGAGCCGTCCGATGCAAACAGGGGACACATTATGAAAAACAGTGAAAGGACAATTATAAAAAACAATGAAAGGACACATTATGAAAAACAGTGAAAGGACACATTATGAAAAACAGTGAAAAAGAAATATATTAGCGCAGTAAACATATTGGGTTCAAAAAACACCTATACACAACTATGAACTGTAAATTCATGTCATGTTATACACGTACGTAGCACACATTAGAATCATGGACTCACACTAGTATAATTTTGACAATTAACTGAAGACATATACAACGTGTAACCTTTTCATTCGAATAACAAGGAGTTTGCCAAGTTTAAAATTTTCGCTTGTTCCAACTCAGAAGGTGTTCAGTAATGCATTCTTCTCGTCCTTAATACGTACAACCATTAATGTGCACATTAGTTCGTGGACTTAATCGATCAAAAAACCTGAGTGGATACGCAGATAAGAAAATAATACTCACCGGAAGTCGTCATATTTTTAGTAGTCGAGCCAAGTCTTGACAAATACGAATTTATTTGCTCAACTTCTTCGCCAGAAGTTGCTGCCGCACCACAATGCAATCTTCCGCTCCAAATAACCTAAAAAGTGTGAAAAAAATCATCCATTCAAGACAACCCATTTCAGATTTACGTAACAACGGTTTAGTTACGTGAAATACAGTATTATTACAGTTTGACAAAGCACGCTTCGTCTCATAACATCTTTAATAGAGCATTATCGTCGGCGTATGTGGTATTTAGTTTACGAGTTGTTGGGTAAACAATCATAACCTACGTATGTAACGTACCTGACATGACCAACTGTGTGATTTCCCATGCATTATAGACAGTGCTGGTGCAATATTTCTTAGCGCATTTTGATTTTCTTCCTATGTAACACGTAGAACCCTGCGTAGAACATGTAGAACACGTCGAAAAAATGCTTTAACCTAATAATAGATTACTACCTTTCAATCCTACTTCATAACACATTACCTGAATTGACTTTGAACCAAGACTTTTTAAATGAGAGTCCACAAAACTATTGTTTGCAATCAATACATCACGATAATAACACTGGACTGGACCCCTGTGGTAAAAGTAAGTTATCAATTTAGAACACAAGCCCTCATAAACTTAACAATGCAGGTAAAGAATCAAACATGAGCAGTAGGTCTTTTTCTTGGATTTGTTGAAATTGGTTCAAATTATTAAAACATAAAAATATCTGAATCATTTACAAAGGGTAATTCCATTTTTGCAAGTTTGAGAATTTGCCATCCAATATCACAAACCTTGGTACTTTGCTGAATCTGTACACTTTTTGATTTCCATCAACATGACATGAATGTTGATCAATACTACAAGGAGGACAATTTTTCCATGTCTGCTCATGAAGAAGGTCAATTTCATGTTAGCAATAGCTCCATTCAGCAAACAATTTTCTGAATGTGACTGGATTGATAACATTTCACATCAAAACATAGCACAATTATATACTATTTGTTGATTATGCAAAACCCAACTGTACTATAATATATTCTCATACTTTAACATACACATTATATGAAGCTACAAAATTGACATGTGCTTGTTACAAATTTTAAACAAATTTTCCTTGAATTTCCAGAATTTACTAAAATTCACAGAAAGAAATGATCATAAAGAATTATTTTGAAACCAAGATTTACGTCTTGTAGCTTTTGGTTTGTGAGGGAAAAAATATATACAAAATAAAAAGCACACTAACAAAGACATGTAGATAGCATAAAAATTAATCACCCTTCCTCTAGAGCTGCAAATATCTTCCAAACTTCTTACAAAAGCAGATTGTGATGACCCAGGCATCCTCTTTCTAAATGCATCCCACAAATTAAAGACATCTGACTAAATATGTAATGAACATTTTCAGGGCTACCAGGCCACCAGCCACTCTCAATTATACTGTCAACAGAAATTGGTGACTACTTCCATTGAAAAGATGAGCGATGTACAGTGAACCGATTAAGACCAAATCGTCCTGTTGAAAAAAAATATAATCAAAGATAACCAGTACAGTGCTGAAAATATGTGCTTCGAAGAAATCAAATCCTGGGGTTTCATAAGAAGCCAGCAACTTCATTGATGATTTGAAGTTTTTAGTTTCAATTTAAAGTTCATGAATTAGTGTACAATCCAACCTGCTGCCTATGTATTTTTCTCAATAATCAGCCCCTAACAAATCAGATTTTAATATGATGCATTATATGTACATCCATATAACAAAAAATGTTATTTGGACTCAGTAAATAAATTGTATAAGGACATTTTCACCTTCACATGTGATCATAATCATAAGAGAATTGTTGGTAATTTTCATAATGGATTCATTACACAACTGACATGATGATGGGTAAAGGATGGGACATGATCAATCTACAAAGATAACAGCATCATCACAGAAAAACATTTCTCTCACATAGGGCACAACAAAAAACAACAAATATTTATACAAAATTCAATAGTATCTACATTATACTTACCAATGCTGCAAATCTTTCCATCAGATGAAATGGATTGTGTAGGCTCGATATATTGAAAATAACCATCCAACCACACTTCTCGATCATGGAGAGGATTGTTCTCATGGACATCATTATCGATTCTCTACAAATATATCTCAACACACCACATTGTCTGCATCTTAGTACAGCTTCATTTTATTGCATCTCCAACACTTTATAGAAGATAAAGGAGGAGCAAATGATTACACAGTGACATTAAATAATTTTTCCCTCATACTTTCCCATTTTTCTTCTCGATTTTCCATTTTTTTGCCAGGCAGATGGCCCAGTATCCACTTCTCCAATAACCAACTGAGAGCTTTCAAGAATAGCTTCAAGATCTAAAATGAAAATGAAATGATTTTATGACATAAAGCTGTTTCCTTTTCTATTTTCTTTTCTAAAATATGATACAAGAGTACATTGAAGTCTTAAAAGCACAGTCACATGTGTATAAAATATAAAAACTATGTATAGATGCAGTGGCCTGGACAGCACAAAATTTTTGCTTCTGTTATGTAAAGTTGAGATGTAAGAAGTATTATCAACAACCTCTTTCAGTAACACTGTCATCACATATCATTCCTGTGGAACATCATGTAAATCTGAAGATGTTGTAAGCATTTCCTCACCTATGATAGTAATAACAACAAGTAACATAAAACGTAACATACAAGTTACACAAAATCTAAAATGCTGCTATTTCTTTGATAAAAGTATTATTTCCGAGCACACACCTCTTTGTGTATTTCTATTTCTCGAAGTGCTTTGCTTGGCTTATGAATAATCCGTTCGCCAACTTCACTTCTTTGAAGAACTATATCTCTTCTGGCATTTTTCTTCTTAATAGTTTTATTTCTACCACGAACATCTAGCATTAGGCAAAGAACTGGCAAAGGAGCCACTCATGTCACAAGGCCTGTTGTTTGAATGGACGTTGCAAATTACTTATAGAGTCAATTTGAGGGTATTTTCACAATTAGCGTATAGAGTTAATTTAAGGAAGAGACTGGGTTGTGTATGTCAGTCGTATGTACTTGTATGTACTCGTATGTCACTCGTATGTACTCGTATGTACTCGTGTAGTGTTTTAGTCACGATCATCTCCCACTAATTTATCACGACATTGAGTTTTGTTTGAGATCATACAAACATTTTTTTTATAACGTATACAAGACCATTGCACATAAGTTAATTGGAAGTTAAGTAATCTGGAGCAAAATGTAAGTGAATTCCAGTTGAGCTGCAATGTAGATTATAATTATCTGTTTCTATTCAATGTTAGCTACATTGCCACAACATATACATTATAGGTATATGAATGAGACATGCAAGGCGTTCAGAAAATTTAACATGCATTTTCTGCACGATTAGTATGTACAATTCAAAAAATGTTAATCCTTAACATAATATTTCGGAATTTATGTAAAGAATATTCTTAAGATGCATTTTAAGATGCAAACTTTTTTGCGTTTTGCATGCTTCCGCACACGAGAATTTCACATAACTTATATGAACTTATATATCAAGAAAATGGCATTAGCTACAAATAGACAATCAGGTCGAAAGCTAATCGCATATTGACCATTCCTAAATTTACTATTAAAGTCTAGAGGCAGTTTGATGTTTCTTATTGCTATATAACAGTAAATATAAACAAATACATCGAAATCTACATAAATCTTTGTGAAGGTTTAGTTATAATGAAAAATTCCTAGTGTGCAGCATGCATATAATAATCTTATATAATAAACATGTTTTCTTTACTTTGGTAATGTTAAACTATTTACGAGATGATGAAGATGCTGGATTTGTGGCCATAACTTTTGCTCACGAAAATGAATTGCGTTAAAGGGACTCTACACAAGAAGTCTTTTTCTCCAACTGATTTGCATATATTACCAAGGAAACTATCTATCACATAGCTTGAAAATTATGTCTTGCTGTATTCGCTACGGGCCGTATGACTCAAAACAATTTCTCTTGTGTTTCTTGCACGCAATAAATATATTTCTCTACTCTTTATACTCTTGAGTGGTAATTTCACAAAGTTTGGTGAATTAATTCAATTTGTCATAACTTGTCACTTGCTAAGTATTTTGCTGGCTAAATAAGAGCTTTGAAATGTTTTTATTAATCTGAATTTTTCGATTTTAATGGAGGTTTTATAATGTTTTAGAAAGCAGTTTTGAATTGGATAAAAAATGGGAATATAACTATGGACTTTTACGATCTCGAAGGGACGAAGGTGCTGTTTCGTTTGTCGTTTGAGGGACTGCTTGAGACCATTTGACGAGTTCATGTGTGTTCTTTTATTAGTATAGAATAATGTTTGATCTGTTTTAATAACCATCGTATTGTTATATTCTTTTGCCATATTCAGTTTTTTATTGATCTCCGCAAGCGTCGGCCAATAAATAGCAAAAGTAAATCAGTTTTGTGCTTTTTTTGCCTGAAAAGTGCATCTGCATTCATGAAATTCATAGACTCATTGTAACAACACATTCAGACTATAAACAACTGTTTGAAAATTATGAGCTTTAACGAAAATGTGTAAACACAATCTTTTCTATTTAAATTTATATACATACAGTTATACTACCATTTCTGGGGCTGGTAAATAGGAGCAGTGGCGGATCTAGGGTAAGTCAGAACACATTATTGTACCTCATTTTGAATCCAAAATACCATTATATTAAAACAGCTGGGTAAAAAATTCTAAAGAATATGTTAAAGGCATAATCTTGTCAATCTGATCGTTTATAAAGTATTTTGAATTGTAAAAAAAAACATGACCAGACGACAATTTAAAGAAAAAAATAAAAAGCCAATTCCGAAAACATAAGACATCTTGAGATTGCAAAATATGAATCAAAATAAGACGAGAAGTGAACTGTAAATTTTCGACTTTATTTCAAAGTCATCTTCAGACAGAATGATATTCAAAACCATACATACACATATATATTTACAACGCATGAAATAAGTAAACGGAAGTAAGCAATAAATTGTCGGCTGCTCATGGTTTTTGGTCTAAACTCGGAAACACCGACTTTGATTTACACAAACAATGCATACGCTAGCAAAGATCACGACGACATTATGAGAAAGCTCTACATGATTTGAAATTCTTAATCAATTGGTAAGAATAATCAAGTCTAACCTAAATTTGTAAGATGGAAGAATATCACACAAATCCCCAGCAAAAATAATACGCATCAATATAGCTACTTTTTCTAAATGAATTCGGCGCAAGATGTCTATCTTCCAAAATAGCCTGTTATGTTACAAGCGACATATACAAATTTTCTATTCTGAAACCATTGCGCGAGAACAATTCAAGAATGTTAAAATTTCAATTGGCGTAACTTGTAACTTGATTGATTTCCCCCTTTCTATTTGAAGACATGCGAGAATTTGTCAAAACACATTATTTTACCGCTGACTGCACCATTTTCTGTCATTTAAGACGACGCACAACCTGGAAATGTATAGCTTGTATTGTTTTATGGAATATGTATGGTTTTAGCTTGTTATTATCTAACAAATTATTGTAAATTGCATAATTGTCTTAAACAAAATGAAGATAAAAACCCAGAAATAGATGAAAGGTGAAAGCCGAGCATTAAGATCTTGAATTAAAGAAAATTGCACAGTAGATTGTAATGCACCGCCATTCCATAAATTCCATCTCAGTAAAACTTGACTAATATATGTTGTCTCCCACTAATTTATCACGACATTGAGTTTTGTTTGAGATCATACACATTTTTTTATAACGTAAACAAGACCATTGCACATAAGTTAATTGGAAGTTAAGTAATCTGGAGCAAAATGTAAGTGAATTCCAGTTGAGCTGCAATGTAGATTATAATTATCTGTTTCTATTCAATGTTAGCTACATTGCCACAACATATACATTATAGGTATATGAATGAGACATGCAAGGCGTTCAGAAAATTTAACATGCATTTTCTGCACGATTAGTATGTACAATTCAAAAAATGTTAATCCTTAACATAATATTTCGGAATTTATGTAAAGAATATTCTTAAGATGCATTTTAAGATGCAAACTTTTTTGCGTTTTGCATGCTTCCGCACACGAGAATTTCACATAACTTATATGAACTTATATATCAAGAAAATGGCATTAGCTACAAATAGACAATCAGGTCGAAAGCTAATCGCATATTGACCATTCCTAAATTTACTATTGAAGTCTAGAGGCAGTTTGATGTTGCTTATTGCTATATAATAGTAACTATAAACAAATACATCGAAATCTACATAAATCTTTGTGAAGGTTTACTTAAAATGAAGAGTTAATTTCTAGTGTGCAGCACGCATATAATAATCTTATATAATAAACATGTTTTCTTTACTTTGGTAATGTTAAACTATTTACGAGATGATGAAGATGCTGGATTTGTGGCCATAACTTTTGTTCACGAAAATGAATTGCGTTAAAGGGACTCTACACAAGAAGTCTTTTTCTCCAACTGATTTGCATATATTACCAAGGAAACTATCTATCACATAGCTTGAAAATTATGTCTTGCTGTATTCGCTACGGGCCGTATGACTCAAAACAATTTCTCTTATATTTCTCGCACGCAATAAATATATTTCTCTACTCTTTATACTCTTGAGTGTTAATTTCACAAAGTTTGGTGAATTAATTCAATTTGTCATAACTTGTCACTTGCTAAGTATTTTGCTGGCTAAATAAGAGCTTTGAAATGTTTTTATTAATCTGAATTTTTCGATTTTAATGGAGGTTTTATAATGTTTTAGAAAGCAGTTTTGAATTGGATAAAAAATGGGAATATAACTATGGACTTTTACGATCTCGAAGGGACGAAGGTGCTGTTTCGTTTGTCGTTTGAGGGACTGCTTGAGACCATTTGACGAGTTCATGTGTGTTCTTTTATTAGTATAGAATAATGTTTGATCTGTTTTTAATAACCATCGTATTGTTATATTCTTTTTGCCATATTCAGTTTTTTATTGATCTCCGCAAGCGTCGGCCAATAAATAGCAAAAGTAAATCGGTTTTGTGCTTTTTTTTTGCCTGAAAAGTGCATCTGCATTCATGAAATTCATAGACTCATTGTAACAACACATTCAGACTATAAACAACTGTTTGAAAATTATGAGCTTTAACGAAAATGTGTAAACACAATCTTTTCTATTTAAATTTGATATACATAGTTATACTACCATTTCTGGGGCTGGTAAATAGGAGCAGTGGCGGATCTAGGCTAACTCACAACACATTATTGCACCTCATTTGGAATTCAAAATACCATTACATTAAATCTGCTGGTTAAAAAATTCTAAAGAATATTTTGAAGGCAAAATCTTAGCAATATGATCGTTTATAAAGTATTTTGAATTGTAAAAAAAACTATGACCAGCCGACAATTTAAAGAAAAACAATATAAAGCAAAATCCGAAAAAAACAAGACATCTTGACATTGCAAAATATGCATCAAAACAAGACGAGAAGGGAACTGTAAACTAAAAATGAACTGAAATAAGCAAACGGAAGTAAGCAATGAATTGTCGGCTTTAAATTGTCGGCTGGTCATGGTTTTTGGTCTAAACTCGGAAACACCGACTCTGATTTACACAAACTATGCATACGCTATCAAAGATCCCAACGACGTTATGAGAAAGCTCTACATGATTTTAAAGTCTTAATCAATTCTTAATCAAAGAATAATCAAGTCTACTCTAAATTTGTAAGATGGAAGAACATTACACAAATCCCCAGCAAAATAATACGCATCAATATAGCTACTTTTCTAAATGAATTCGGCGCAAGATGTCTATCTTCCAAAATAGCCTGTTACGTTACAAGCGACATATACAAATTTTCTATTCTGAAACCATTGCGCGAGAACAATTCAAGAATGTTAAAATTTCAGTTGGCGTAGCTGGTAACCTGGTTCATTTTCCCCTTTCTATTTTAAAACATGCGATAATTTGTCAAAACGCATTACTTTATCACTGACTGCGTCATTTTCTTTTATTTAAGCGACTCACAACCTGGATATGTATAGCTTGTATTGTTTTATGGAGTATGTATTTTTTTAGCTTGTTATTATCTAACAAATTATTGTAATTTGCATAATTGTCTTAAACAAAATGAAGATAAAAACCCAAAAATAGATGAAAGGTGAAAGCCGAGCATTAAGATCTTTAATTAAAGAAAATTGCACAGTAGATTGTAATACACCGCCATTGCATAAATTCCATCTCAGTAAAACTTAACTAATATATGTTATCTCCCACTAATTTATCACGACATTCAGTTTTGTTCGAGATCATACACACGAATTTGTGTAATTTTCACAAGTTCCTCTTGTAGAATCAAGAAAATGATTAAAACTGAACATTTTTTTATCACGTATACAAGACCATTGCACATAAGTTAATTGGAAATTAAGTAATCTGGAGCAAAATGTAAGTGAATTTTAGTCGAGCTTCAATGTAGATTGTAATTATCTGTTTCTATTCAATGTTAGCTACATTGCCACGACATCTATATTATAGGTATATGAATCAGACATGCAAGGCGTTCAGAAAATTTAACATGCATTTTCTGCATGATTAATATGAACAATTTAAAAAATGTTCATCCCTAACACAATATTTCTGAATGGATGAAATGAATAATCTTAAGATGCATTTTAAGATGAACACATTTTTACACTAAAGCTATTTTTGTGTTTTGCATGCTTCCGTACACGAGACTTTTCACATTGAACAACATTTAAAATTAAAGAAAAAAAGCTTGAAATTCCTTTACAACTTAAACGAAGCACGAATCAAATCAATCGCAACCTGCAATAAGGCTTATTGAAGAAATTGCAATTTTTCTCTTTATTTCAGCTTTGTGTCATAAAATATCTTTCATCTTAAACAATCAATCACTTTGATTCATTGTTTGATATTTAACTTATATATCATGAAACTGGTAATAGCTAGAAATAGACAATCAGGTAGAAGGCTAATCTCATATTGAACATTCCTAAATTTACTATTAACTTCTGCAGGCAATTTGATGTTGCTTATTGCTATATAATAGTAACTATAAACAAATACATCGAAATCTACATAAATCTTTGTGAATGTTTACTTTCCAGCGAACTGAACAACTTTAAGTGGTTCAGTGAAGCTAACTAACTGGCGTTAAACAGTTACATCAATATTTGATTCCCAGCTTTGCGCAAAGTTTAATTACTGAAATAGCTCAGAAAACGGTAAATGCCTACTATATAGCACTAAGTTAGAGACTATGAAAACAATCTTGTTTGATTTACAATCACTCTTCTGGTACAATCTAGAAAATAATTACAATGGAGTTTTGGATTGAGAAAATGTACAAAAGAAACAAGTAAATTGCAAATTCTGAAATAAAGCAGTCCAGTTGCAATGTTAGACCACAACAGCCACTAAAACTAACATCATTGATAATTATACTTGACACTTACATCATGTTTCCTAGCTCACTGATAAAAGGATCATAGTTATCAAAGCTATGAATATGAATTTTAAGATGCATTATAAGGGGAATTTTTTGTGTTTCCTGTTTGGTAAGTAGAATAATTAATCTAAAAAAAGAATATGTTGGAATTTGCATAACTTTTTTATGTAGCTATTATTTTCATTGTCTCACTCACTATTGTGAATTCATGAGGGAGTTATGTATATCCTCCACCCTAAACGAAATTTTCATTTTTAGGCTAACAGCCTTTAGGAAAACATTGTCGTTGATGGTAACTTTCATGGTGCTTACTTAAAGGTATGAATTTGTACATACAAAGCCTAAATATAGCTTTCAAATAAAAGCATTTTAAAAAAGTGCTTGGGTATCAATTTACAATTGGTGTTAAAATTCTTGAATAAAAACGCACATTTCCGCTGTTCTATAGTTGTTGTGGATTAAAAATAATGTCAGTTATCGAATATATTTTACTGATATTAATGCTTCATTTGCTGTTGCTACACTCCTTTCACAATTATACGACCTATGTAGTTTTTGTTCACATTTTTCTCACAAAGCCGTATGTATATATATATATATATACATATGAAGTTTATAAGTGATGATTATCCGTATAAAACAGTGCTCGATGCCCTAGAGCAGAGCGTAAATATATGTAGTGATGTTGAAAAAACTCACGAAAACTACAGACTTATCCCGACAAGCCTGTTTCGTGATTTCTCACTCTTCAGGGGATTTAATGAATAAATACTTAAATGTTTAAAATATATATACAAGATGACGGAAGCTAGTATATTAATTAAGGTGTATAGTTACAAGTTAAATGACGGAAGTTAGCGTATGTGAATACTGAGTTCGGTCGAGTTTCGTAGTTTTTTGTGGCGGAAAGAGGCAGTGTGATTTCTATGTCTAGTTTTAAATTCGTTTTCTGTAAGTCCAATGTACGTCTCAGTTGTGTTATTTTCCTTGAGTTTCACAGTAGCTTGATAGACGACGGATGATTGTAGGCAGTTTCCGTTAAGTGGGCAGTTTTGCTTTTGTCGGCAGTTGCATGTTTTGTATGTGTCTTTTGTTTGCGGTGTTGTCGTCAGTTTGTCTGATGCTCTCAGTATATGTTTGTTATGATTGTTGATTATTTGTTTATAACTTCCTATTACGCTTCAAGAAAAAATTTTGTCAAGCACTCTACGATAATCCGCAATGGAGAAATTCAACTTCAACTACAGCTTCAAGAACATTCTTTCACCATCACCGAATGAATACTTACAACGACTTATTGAAAAATCTGAGACCTTCCTTCGTAATATGCGCTGGAAAGCTTACTTCCTCCTGAATCCGAATACTACCATCACTTATAAAGATACCTATGGCTTCAAGAGCAGTAAAAACCCTCCACCGATTGACGACCTAAAAGATTTCGAGAAAGACATGACGAAAATGATACAATCAATAAAATTTAAAGACGTGAACAGCACATTCCTTAACAAAATGAAAGACAACACCACTACCATGAAACACGAAACGAAGCTACTAATCGCTGCCGACAAAACAACAAATTTCTACAAACTAGACAAGCCAGCATACTACGACCTCCTTGAACAAAATATCACAAAATCATACAAGAAATCAAATGCCCACACAATAAAAGCCATCCAAACCGAAGACAAAAATATCACATCACAACTGGGTATATCTAACAGAGTAGAAGCCACTGCCCACAAAAAATGCATTCATAACACTCAAAGACAATAATTCAAACTTTACGAATCAATGATCCTGCCAATTATCAACCTAATAAAATCCGAAATTGGCAAAGTTACCAAGAAAATACTTGACAGAATCAACCGCAACATAATAAAAACAACCTCATTCAACCAATGGAAAAATTCATCATCTGTGTGATCCTGTGGTTCAAATCCATCAAACACCAAAAAACATCACCTTAATATCCTTCGACATGGTAGACTTCTATCCATCCATTAACCAAGACCTACTAAACAAAGCACTGGATATCGCCTCAACCTACGACAACATCACAAACACCGGAAAAAAACATCATTATACACGCTAACAATTCATTCCTTATACACAACAAACAACCCTGGCAAAAGAAATATAACTCTACATTCGCCGTCACAATGGGCAGCTTCGACGGTGTTGAGACATGCGAGCTCGTAGGAAGCTACCTCCTTTCTCAACTACAACACATCTCAACAGACCTAGGTCTTTATCGAGACGACGGACTCGCCATTTCAGACACCACACCAAGAGAAAAAGAGAATATCAAAAAGGAAATATGCCGCATCCTCAACAACAATGGGCTACGCAAAACTATCGAAGCAAACAAAAAATCATCGACTTCCTTGACATCACCTTAAATCTTAACAATTCTTCCTATCGACCTTAAGCCTGGGCCACACTATCGTCTATATTGACGAAAACGAAAACGAAACGAAAATTCGTGCACGAAATGCATGCCAGACACGACGAAAAATTTCAAGCATGTTTGCAAAGCCAAAACATTATTGGCCAATAAGCAAGCGGCATTTTTGACGGATTAGAAACAATGGCGATCTCTAAAAGAAAAAGATTACTTCCTCTTAAGAACAAGTTACTGCTAAAATGTTTAAAAAGTAATGGAAATGAATGATTTGATATAAAAAGTTTGTCGGCGGACTATCAATAATACTCACTATCCCACGCCAAGTCCGTAATTTTATTAAATTCATGTAAAACATCTTGCCAGTGATTTCTTTTCTTATTCCTCGAGTCCTTATAATCCGGGTGACTTTTATCATACAAAATTGGTTTTTCTCGCATCAGATTTATAAAAACCTCTTGCCACTCCGCCATGTTTGAGAACAAAGTCTGATATTATCAAGATATTTTTAGCCAATAGTATGCGTTTTCGTTGACGAAAAAGGTCAAAAGTTCAACCCTTCTAATATGAACGAAAACGAAATTTTCGTCGAGTTTTCGTTCAAAATTTTCGTTGCGGAAGTTTTCGTTCTAATTTTCGTCGATATGGACGATAGTGTGGCCTAGGCTTTACACAAAACCCAACAAATCTCTTCAATACGTCCACAGCAAAAGCAACCATCCACGAAGAACATACCCGCCGCCATCAACAAACGTCTATCATCCCTATCATCCGACAAAGCATCATTTGACCAAATAACTGCACCATACCAAAAAGCACTCGACGAAAACGGATACCGATACACACTAAAATTCGAATCGGACGCTACTACAAAATGGAAAAACAGACTTCAACAAAATATATTTTGGTACAACCCTCTATTTAGCAAAAACGTCCACACGAACATTGGCCACAAATTCCTTTTATTAATCGACAAACACTTCCGCATAGACTATAAACTCACGAAAATATTCAACCGTAACACCATCAAACTCAGCTACAGCTGCAGGAACAATATCGAACAAATAATGAACAATGATAACAAACACATACTGAGAACATCAGACTTACAGAAAACGAATTTAAAACTAGACATAGAAATCACACTGCCTCTTTCCCCACAAAGAACTACGAAACTCGACCGAACTCAGTAAGAACATTTGGACCCTTAAAGACAGCAATATTGACTAGGACATTTTATGGAACATCATCACACACAACAAACCGTACAACAGCACTAGTAAAAGATGCAACCTTTGCATCAAAGAAAAATCTTCATCCTCTACCAGTCATCCAAATCATCTCTCAATAAACGCAACGAACTTGTTTCCTCTTGTCGCCAAAGATCTAAAACTCTCCTATGTAATTTGTAACTATACACCTTAATTAATATACTAACTTCCGTCATCTTGTATATATTTTTTAAACATTTAAGTAATTTTACATGTTTGTAAATGAAGATCGTCCAGGTTGGTATAGTCCTAAGAAGGACTATTTTTGTTGTTGTTGACTGACGTTTTGACAACCTTAGGGGTGGTCATCTTCAAAGTCAAAAATGACTCTGAAGATGACTACAGCTAAGGTTGTGAAAAAGTCGAAGTGTCAGTCAACAACAACAAAAACAATCCTTCCCAAGACTATACCAACCTGGACGATCTACATTTACAAACCGCTAACGATACTCCCGGGCTCAAACCATTTACTTTAATTAAGTATTTATTCATTAAATTCCCTGAAGTGTGAGAAATCATGAAACAGGCTTGTCGTGATGAATCTGTAGTTTTCGTGATTTTTTTCAACATTACTACATATATATAGATCGTGGATCTCCCACGTATGAACTATCAAAATATCTTTCTAATATTCTGCACCCACTAGTCAAATCATCACATCATACTATCAAAATGCCACAACTTTCCTCACCAATATTAAAAATGTAAAACTAAAACCAGACGAAATCATGATATCTTACCGTGTAGTGTCACTTTTCACATCCATACCACTAAACATAGCCAAACAAGTCACAAACGAACTACTTACTAACAACAACTCATGGAAAATCACAACCGAACTAGACCAAGACGATATCATCGACCTGCTAGAGCTCTGCCTCTCCACTGAATTCTCCTTCCAAAATTCATATTACCGAAAAATTTCAGGAACACCAATGGGTTCTCCTTTATCCACCTTCCTTGCAGAAGCTGTTATGCAACACCTTGAAAAGCAGTCAGTCACCAACAACACACACATCAGACTATTGGAGAAGGTTTATTGACGACATCTTTGCTATCGTCGAAAAAGACAAAACAGAACACATTCTACACACAATAAACAATACCACACAGAACATAACCTTCACCATGGACAAAGAACAGGACAAACAACTTACCTTCCTAGTTATTCTACTTACCAGATCACATGACGGCACATTAAACACACAAGTATTCCGCAAAAATACACACACAGACCAAATACTCAACTTAAATAGCAATCATCCAACACAACACAAAATTAGTTGCATTCGAACTGTCTTTAACAGGATTAAAACACACTGCAATATAGATGAAGCCAAAAAGAATGAACGCAACCACTTATACTCTACATTCATAAACAACAATTACCCACGAAACTTTATCAACAAAGTATTAAACAAAATACACAACAAACCACAAACTGAAAAACCTAACGAAGATACAGACGAACCAGTAAAAATAGTGACATTACCACATATAAACGGAACATCAGAAATGACATGAAGACTACTCCGACCATTCAAAATAAACATCGCACATAAACCAACACACAAACTCAAATCATACTTCACTAAACATAAAGATCGAACAACGACATTTGATACAACCAACGCGGTCTACATGATACCATGTAAAGATTGCCCAAAACAGTACATAGGACAAACATCCAAGAAAATTGAAACAAGACTCACTGAACACAAGAATGCCATCAAACGACGCGACCCAAAATCACTACCAGCAGAACATACCTACGATACGAACAAAACATTTGACTGGACAAAAACACAACTTCTTGGACGCGCACAGACAAAACACGCATGAGAATTCAAAGAGGCATGGTACAGCGAAGACAACAACACAATAAACAGACATATTGACATCCCCATCATCTATTCACCACTAAAGACAAAACCAAAACAACAAACTAATTGTAGTAAAGTGATACAAAAGCACGAGAGCTGTCGCGTAAACTTGTTTATTGAACTGACAACTAACTCCTACAAGCTTCGGGTGTCCCATAAGGGCAACTATCATTACATCCCCCTTCTTTCAATAGGACAAAATTATAAACATAACTTGGCTCTCAATGGAATACCAGGAAGATAAGAGATTTTTTTAACAGTCTATAAAGTGTTAATATTTGTAATCAAGGCATTACATAGTCATTGTATTTAGTAGGTATTGTTCGGGTTCTTGTAGACTTTTTAAGTGGAGGAGTGGGTGAAGATGCTCCAGGTTCGTCAACAGTGGTTTATGCTTTAGCCTGGTTATCATCATCTGTGATCGGTAAGGCTGTTGTGGTGAAATCGGCTGTTGCCTCAGTCTTCAAGAGATGTCGTCTGTTGCGTCGATACTTTAGGCCATTCGGTGTTGCAACTATGTAAGAGCGAGGTGTTGTTGCGGGATATAGTACTTGGGCTGGGACCCAAGTGTTGTTCTGACGTAGCCTTATACCTTCATTCTCCGTGAGTGGCGACAATGGTCTAGAGTTCTGCTCATAATAGTGTTTTTGTGTCTGTTGGCATCGTTTCAATTCTTTTGTAACATCTGTTGCTAGCTTGTGTTGTAGCAATTCTTTTGATAGAGGTAGTTTGGACCTGGTTGCTCTACTCATTAGTAGTTGTGATAGTGTATATGACATACCGGTGACAGGGGTGTTCCTGTACTCGAGGAGACCAATATAGGGGTCTGAGGTTTTTTTGGGTCCTCTTGACAGTCTCAACAGCTTTTTCACTAAGCCCATTGGATTGTGGGTATGTGGGACTAGATGTGGTGACTTTGAATCCCCAGTTTTCTGCAAACCCTCTAAATTCTCTTCTGTTGAATGTTGTCTGATATGAGTTCTTGTGGTATACCATGACGTGCAAAAATTGACTTTGTGTGTGTGATGACAATTTTTGCAGTTTTATTTGGTAACAGATTGACTTCGATGTACTTTGAGAAATGATCTACAATCACGAGGTAGGTTTTACCTTGGTATTCGCATAGATCAAATGCTACTTTCATGGATTAGTTGTAGCATATCTTTCCTCATGGATAGTGGGATGATGAGTCTGTTGTCTTTAAATAGGAGTCCTTCGGCTTCACTCAGTTCATATCTTACATTTCAGTAGGGTGTGATGCATGTTGGCACTGATTATCGGTGTTTTGGCCAACCTTGCTTGATTGTCTCTTTTAGAGTTTGAAGGGTTTCATCTTCTTTGGTAGCAGCTTTGAGTTCAGCTATCTTTACTGATGTCGCCGGGATATTGGTGACTAAACTGTGAACCATGACTTCTATGACATCATTGAGGTCTAGATGTTCACCGTCGGTCTTGAGAAAGGCTCTAGAGAGAGCGTCAGCTATGAGCATGTATTTATGTATTTTCCAGGAACATATTTCACTGTTACTTGATACTTCTGTACTCTTATTAAGAGGCGTTGAATCCGGGGTGGAGCTTGGCATAGTGGCTTAGCCATTATTGCTTCCAGTGGTTTGTGGTCACTTTCTACTATGATCTCTCGTCCATAAACATATTGGTTGAAGCGTTCGCATGCAAATACTATGGCGAGAACTCTTTCTCGATTTGTGCATACTGTGTTTCTGCATTATTAAGAGATCTAGATGCATAGGTGACAGGGTGTTCATTTTAAATCAAACAAGCTCCAAGGCCCCCTTGTGATGCATCGACTTGCAGAGTTATTGGCTGACCGTTGTCAAAGAACTTAAGGACAGGGCTGCTGGCTAGTGCTTCCTTTATCTTGGTAACAGCTTCATCGTGTTCTGCGAGCCAGATCCATGCAATATCTTTCTTAAGCAATGATCTTAATGGGGCTGTAATTTCAGACATATTGGTTATGTATTGTGACAGGAAATTGACCATACCTAGTAAACGTTGTAGATCTTGCTTGTTGTGTGGTTTGGGCATCTCTAGGATTGCATTGATTTTTTCTGGATCTGGGTGGAACCCTTTGGCGTTTTTAATGTTGCCCAGATATTTTACTTCTTTGACGCGTAGTTGAAATTTCTTCTTGTTGAACTTGATGTTTCGATCTCTGACACGATCGAGGACTTTGATGAGGGTTTTGTCATGTTCTTCTTTGTCTTTAGCAGCGATGATGATGTCGTCATAGACTGCAAGTACACCAAAGATATCTGAAAAATTATCATCAACCATTTTCTGCGCTACGTCAGATGCTGAACAGATTCCAAATGGCATCCGGTTAAATTTATATCTCCCAAATAGAGTGTTGAATGTGCAAAGCTAAGAATATTCTTCGTCAAGTTTCTTGTGCCAGTAGCAGCTTGTCATGTCAATTACAGTGAGCAACTCAGTGCCATTGAGTTTATTTGAGATTTCTTCGGCTGACGGTGGGTTGTAGTACTCTCTTTTGATGGTTTGATTTAGATGTTTGGGATCTAGGCACAGTCGTAGCATTCCATTTCTTTTTTCTACTATTACCAGGCTGTTTACCCAGTCTGTAGCTCGGTCAACTTTGCTGATAATTCCTGTCTCCGTAAGATTTTCTAGTGTTGATTTCAAGCGTGGCATTAAACTCAGTGGGACTTTTCTTGGTGGATGAATTGTAGGTTTAGCATCACTTTTAATTTCGATGTGGTATTCACCATTGACGAGGCTAATACCTTTGAAAATATCTTGATACTCTACGAAAATGTTTTGTTCGGTTTGGTGAATTTCACAGATATCATTTATGCTAATGAGGTCGAGGTCACGGCATGTTTGTAGACCAATCAGTGGCTTCGAGTTGTTGATTTCAACGACGTAGAATTCGCTATGAATTTTCTTGTTGTTGTGTTCGATGTTCATGTAGCATTTGCCACGAATTGGTACTTGGGTTCCTCCGTAGGCCTTTATTTTGGTGTTTGTCTGGTGAAGAGTTGGTTTGTCATTTAGTTAAATGAACACGCTGAGTGGTATTATATTACACTGAGCGCCAGTGTCGATTTTGAAGCGGATGACTTTGTTGTTTACTTTAATGCTAGTGAGTATTTCGTTTCCGTTAGGCTTGTTTATTTCACCGAGGAAAATTTCGTCGTAGTTTTAGAGACCGTCTTGAGTTTCTTGAGGGGTTTCTTGAGTGATTTCGTGGAGTTTATTTCTGTAAGAGTTAGCAAAGCACATTTTGGCGTAGTGGTTTTTGCCTTGACACTTTGAGCACTTTGGCCGTAAGCTGGACATTGGTTAATCAGGTGATGTTTACCACAACGTCCACAAGGTTTTCCTTTTTGTTGAGGGCTTTGCTTTTGGTAGCTAGCTCTCGTAGTTTGGATGGCAGCTGCTTCGAGTGGTTGTGTTGCTAGGTTTTTGACTTGTGCGTGGCTAGTCTCGGCTGCTCGGACGGTGTTGATGGCTTTGTCGAGGGTTAGAGTGTTATCTCGTAGGAGGCGTTCTCTTACGGAATTATTGTCGATTTCACATACGATTCGATCCCTTATCAGACTGTTTTGCAGCTCTCCGAACTCGCAGGTTTTTGCTTTATTTCGTAGGTCCACGAGAAAGACGTCAAGCGGTCAGCCATTTTGTGAGCATGTGTTGAACCTTTCGTATGTGACATTTTTCTTAGGGGAGCAGTGTTCTTCGAATTTCTCGATAAGTCGGTTGATTTTACCTTCTTCTTCTTCGGTGAATGTGAATGTATCGTAAATCTCGAGGGTGTCTTCGCCAATCATGTGGAAAAAGATTGCACACTACGTGTCTTAAACTTTTCAAGTGGCACCGCTTGCTTTCGAGTAAAGGTCCCATCTTTGTCGCTATTTCCGCCATCTTTCTATGGCGTTTTCATCTAAGATGAGAGGCTCTAGAGGTTTTAAGTGTCCATGATAAATTATTTTCTGACACCATTTAGTAAAGTGATACAAAAGCACGAGAGCTGTCGCGTAAACTTGTTTATTGAACTGACAACAAACTCCTACAAGCTTCGGGGTGTCCCATAAGGGGCAACTATCATTACACTAATAACACAACGACTAAAATAAACACTCGAATTTCATTAACCCATGCTATACACCCGAAACCATGACAACGCATCTTATACCATCCAATAATATCAACTCAACTACTAACCAACCAATCAGACGCTCCAAACGCCTACAAAATCTTTGTAAATAATATATTCTAACATTCTGACGACGGCTCAAAGCACCGAGTTGAAAGCTTAAAAAAATCACTTAAAATCCGGAGAAACTCTTATCTTTTATGTATACACACAGTATATATATACATAGTATATATACACTATGTAAATACACTTTGTATATTTCGCCAAGTCTAAGAATGAGTGCTCTACGATATTGTAGAGACTTTGATAGAGCTTGAGCACTCTAGGATTGTGTAGAGAGTCTTATATGGAAACGCTCACCTTTCTAGGTTTGAGCACTCCGGTGAGTCTACAATACAATCCATGCAATGTGTAACCGTACGTCCTGTGTCCCAAGTGCAGGAGTCATCTTTTTACTATGGTGATAGCCGGGAGGGCACATTGTAATTTACTTTGTAAAAGTATGTATATACACATTGTATAGACATATATACACATAGTACATATATACAAAGTATATATATACATTGTATATACACTTTGTATATTTCGCCAAGTCTAAGAATGAGTGCTCTACGATCTTGTAGAGACTTTGATAGAGCTTGAGCACTCTAGGATTGTGTAGAGAGTCTTATATGGAGATGCTCACCTTTCTAGGTTTGAGCACTCCGGGGAGTCTACAATACAATCCATGCAATGTGTAACCGTACGTCCTGTGTCCCAAGTGCAGGAGTCATCTTTTTATTATGGTGATAGCCGGGAGGGCACATTGTAATACACTTTGTAAATATATGCATATACACATTGTATAGACATATATACACATAGTATATATATACATAGTGTATATACACATTGTATATACACTTTGTATGTTTCGCCAAGTCTAGGAATGAGTGCTCTACGATCTTGTAGAGACTTTGATAGAGCTTGAGCACTCTAGGATTGTGTAGAGAGTCTTATATGGAGACGCTCACCTTTCTAGGTTTGAGCACTCGGGGGAGTCTACAATACAATCCATGCAATGTGTAACCGTACGTCCTGTGTCCCAAGTGCAGGAGTCATCTTTTACTATGGTGATACGGGAGGGCACATTGTAATTTACATTGTATACACATTGTATAGACATATATACACATACACATATATACAAAGTATATATATACATTGTATATACACTTTGTATATTTCGCCAAGTCTAAGAATGAGTGCTCTACGATCTTGTAGAGATTTTGATAGAGCTTGAGCACTCTAGGATTGTGTAGAGAGTCTTATATGGAGATGCTCACCTTTCTAGGTTTGAGCACTCCGGGGAGTCTACAATACAATCCATGCAATGTGTAACCGTACGTCCTGTGTCCCAAGTGCAGGAGTCATCTTTTTAATATGGTGATAGCCGGGAGGGCACATTGTAATTTACTTTGTAAAAGTATGTATATACACATTGTATAGACATATATACACATAGTACATATATACAAAGTATATATATACATTGTATATACACTTTGTATATTTTGCCAAGTCTAAGAATGAGTGCTCTACGATCTTGTAGAGACTTTGATAGGGCTTGAGCACTCTAGGATTGTGTAGAGAGTCTTATATGGAGACGATCACCTTTCTAGGTAGCACTCTGGGGAGTACAATACAATCCATACAATGTGCAACCCTACGTCCTGTGTCCCAAGTGCAGGAGTAATCTTTTTATTATGGTGATAACCGGGAGGGCACATTGTAATACACTTTGTAAATATATGCATATACACATTGTATAGACATTTATACACATTGTATATACACTTTGTATATTTCGCCAAGTCTAGGAAAGAGTGCTCTACGATCTTGTAGAGACTTTGATAGAGCTTGAGCACTCTAGGATTGTGTAGAGCGTCTTATATGGAGACGCTCACCTTTCTAGGTTTTGGGGAGTCTACAATACAATCCATGCAATGTGTAACGTCCTGTGTCCCAAGTGCAGGAGTCATCTTTTTATTATTGTGATAACCGGGAGGGCACATTGTAATACACTTTGTAAATATATTCATATACACATTGTATAGACATATATACACACAGTATATATATACATAGTATATATACACATTGTATATACACTTTGTATATTTCACCAAGTCTAGGAAGAGTGCTCTACGATCTTGTAGAGACTTTGATAGAGCTTGAGCACTCTAGTAGAGAGTCTTATATGGAGACGATCACCTTTCTAGGTTTGAGCACTCTGGGAGTCTACAATACAATCCATGTGCAACTGTACGTCCTTTGTCCCAAGTGCAGGAGTCATCTTTTTTTTATAGTGATAACCGGAAGGGCACATTGTAATACACTTTGTAAATATATGCATATACACATTGTATAGACATATATACACAAAGTATATATATACATAGTATATATACACATTGTATATACACTTTGTATGTTTCGCCAAGTCTAGGAATGAGTGCTCTACGATCTTTTCAAGACTTTGATAGAGCTTGAGCACTCTAGGATTGTGTAGAGAGTCTTATATGGAGACGCTCACCTTTCTAGGTTTGAGCACTCCGGGGAGTCTACAATACAATCCATGCAATGTGTAACCGTACGTCCTGTGTCCCAAGTGCAGGAGTTATCTTTTTACTATGGTGATAGCCGGGAGCACATTTAATTTACTTTGTAAAAGTATGATACACATTGTATAGACATATATACACATAGTACATATATACAAAGTATATATATACATTGTATATACACTTTGTATATTGCCAAGTCTAAGAATGAGTGCTCTACGATCTTGTAGAGACTTTGATAGAGCTTGAGCACTCTAGGATTGTGTAGAGAGTCTTATATGGAGATGCTCACCTTTCTAGGTTTGAGCACTCGGGGAGTCTACAATACAATCCATGCAATGTGTAACGTCCTGTGTCCCAAGTGCAGGAGTCATCTTTTATTATGGTGATAGCCGGGAGGCACATTGTAATACACTTTGTAAATATATGCATGTACACATTGTATACACAATAGTATATATATACATAGTGTATACACATTGTATATACACTTTGTATGTTTCGCCAAGTCTAGGAATGAGTGCTCTACGATCTTGTAGAGACTTTGATAGAGCTTGAGCACTCTAGGATTGTGTAGAGAGTCTTATATGGAGACGCTCACCTTTCTAGGTTTGAGCACTCCGGGGAGTCTACATACAATCCATGCAATGTGTAACCGTACGTCCTGTGTCCCAAGTGCAGGAGTCATCTTTTTACTATGGTGATAGCCGGGAGGGCACATTGTAATTTACTTTGTAAAAGTATGCATATACACATTGTATAGACATATATACACATAGTACATATATACAAAGTATATATATACATTGTATATACACTTTGTATATTTCGCCAAGTCTAAGAATGAGTGCTCTACGATCTTGTAGAGATTTTGATAGAGCTTGAGCACTCTAGGATTGTGTAGAGAGTCTTATATGGAGATGCTCACCTTTCTAGGTTTGAGCACTCCGGGGAGTCTACAATACAATCCATGCAATGTGTAACGTACGTCCTGTGTCCCAGGAGTCATCTTTTTAATATGGTGATAGCCGGGAGGGCACATTGTAATTTACTTTGTAAAAGTATGTATATACACATTGTATAGACATATATACACATAGTACATATATACAAAGTATATATATACATTGTATATACACTTTGTATATTTTGCCAAGTCTAAGAATGAGTGCTCTACGATCTTGTAGAGACTTTGATAGGGCTTGAGCACTCTAGGATTGTGTAGAGAGTCTTATATGGAGACGATCACCTTTCTAGGTATGAGCACTCTGGGGAGTCTACAATACAATCCATACAATGTGCAACCGTACGTCCTGTGTCCCAAGTGCAGGAGTAATCTTTTTATTATGGTGATAACCGGGAGGGCACATTGTAATACACTTTGTAAATATATGCATATACACATTGTATAGACATTTATACACATTGTATATACACTTTGTATATTTCGCCAAGTCTAGGAAAGAGTGCTCTACGATCTTGTAGAGACTTTGATAGAGCTTGAGCACTCTAGGATTGTGTAGAGCGTCTTATATGGAGACGCTCACCTTTCTAGGTTTGAGCACTCCGGGGAGTCTACAATACAATCCATGCAATGTGTAACCGTACGTCCTGTGTCCCAAGTGCAGGAGTCATCTTTTTATTATTGTGATAACCGGGAGGGCACATTGTAATACACTTTGTAAATATATTCATATACACATTGTATAGACATATATACACACAGTATATATATACATAGTATATATACACATTGTATATACACTTTGTATATTTCACCAAGTCTAGGAAGAGTGCTCTACGATCTTGTAGAGACTTTGATAGAGCTTGAGCACTCTAGGATTGTGTAGAGAGTCTTATATGGAGACGATCACCTTTCTAGGTTTGAGCACTCTGGGGAGTCTACAATACAATCCATACAATGTGCAACTGTACGTCCTTTGTCCCAAGTGCAGGAGTCATCTTTTTTTTATAGTGATAACCGGAAGGGCACATTGTAATACACTTTGTAAATATATGCATATACACATTGTATAGACATATATACACAAAGTATATATATACATAGTATATATACACATTGTATATACACTTTGTATGTTTCGCCAAGTCTAGGAATGAGTGCTCTACGATCTTTTCAAGACTTTGATAGAGCTTGAGCACTCTAGGATTGTGTAGAGAGTCTTATATGGAGACGCTCACCTTTCTAGGTTTGAGCACTCCGGGGAGTCTACAATACAATCCATGCAATGTGTAACCGTACGTCCTGTGTCCCAAGTGCAGGAGTCATCTTTTTACTATGGTGATAGCCGGGAGTGCACATTGTAATTTACTTTGTAAAAGTATGTATATACACATTGTATAGACATATATACACATAGTACATATATACAAAGTATATATATACATTGTATATACACTTTGTATATTTCGCCAAGTCTAAGAATGAGTGCTCTACGATCTTGTAGAGACTTTGATAGAGCTTGAGCACTCTATTGTGTAGAGAGTCTTATATGGAGATGCTCACCTTTCTAGGTTTGAGCACTCGGGGGAGTCTACAATACAATCCATGCAATGTGTAACCGTACGTCCTGTGTCCCAAGTGCAGGAGTCATCTTTTTATTATGGTGATAGCCGGGAGGGCACATTGTAATACACTTTGTAAATATATGCATGTACACATTGTAGACATATATACATATATATATACACATTGTATATACACTTTGTATGTTTCGCCAAGTCTAGGAATGAGTGCTCTACGATCTTGTAGAGACTTTGATAGAGCTTGAGCACTCTAGGATTGTGTAGAGAGTGTTATATGGAGACGCTCACCTTTTTAGGTTTGAGCACTCCGGGGAGTCTACAATACAATCCATGCAATGTGTAACCGTACGTCCTGTGTCCCAAGTGCAGGAGTCATCTTTTTACTATGGTGATAGCCGGGAGTGCACATTGTAATTTACTTTGTAAAAGTATGTATATACACATTGTATAGACATATATACACATAGTACATATATACAAAGTATATATATACATTGTATACACTTTGTATATTTCTGCCAAGTCTAAGAATGAGTGCTCTACGATCTTGTAGAGACTTTGATAGAGCTTGAGCACTCTAGGATTGTGTAGAGAGTCTTATATGGAGATGCTCACCTTTCTAGGTTTGAGCACTCGGGGAGTCTACAACATCCATGCAAAGTGTCCCAAGTGCAGGAGTCATCTTTTATTATGGTGATAACCGGGAGGGCACATTGTAATTTACTTTGTAAAAGTATGTATATACACATTGTATAGACATATATACATAGTACATATATACAAAGTATATATATACATTGTATATACACTTTGTATATTTCGCCAAGTCTAAGAATGAGTGCTCTACGATCTTGTAGAGACTTTGATAGAGCTTGAGCACTCTAGGATCTTATATGGAGACGCTCACCTTCCTAGGTTTGAGCACTCTGGGAGTCTACAATACAATCCATGCAATGTGTAACCGTACGTCCTGTGTCCCAAGTGCAGGAGTCGTCTTTTTATTATGGTGATAGCCGGGAGGGCACATTGTAATACACTTTGTAAATATATGCATATACACATTGTATAGACATTTATACACATTGTATATACACTTTGTATATTTCGCCAAGTCTAGGAATGAGTGCTCTACGATCTTGTAAAGACTTTGATAGAGCTTGAGCACTCTAGGATTGTGTAGAGAGTCTTATATGGAGACGCTCACCTTCCTAGGTTTGAGCACTCTGGGGAGTCTACAATACAATCCATGCAATGTGTAACCGTACGTCCTGTGTCCCAAGTTCAGGAGTCATCTTTTTATTATGGTGATAGCCGGGAGGGCACATTGTAATTTACTTTGTAAATTATGTATATACACATTGTATATTCACTTTGTATATTTCGCCAAGTCTAGGAATGATTGCTCTACGATCTTGTAGAGACTTTGATAGAGCTTGAGCACTCTAGGATTGTGTAGAGAGTCTTATATGGAGACGCTCACCTTTCTAGATATGAGCACTCTGGGGAGTCTACAATACAATCCATGCAATGTGTAACCGTACGTCCTGTGTCCCAAGTGCAGGAGTCATCTTTTTATTATGGTGATAACCGGGAGGGCACATTGTAATTTACTTTGTAAAAGTATGTATATACACATTGTATAGACATATATACACATGGTACATATATACAAAGTATATATATACATTGTATATACACTTTGTATATTTCGCCAAGTCTAAGAATGAGTGCTCTACGATCTTGTAGAGACTTTGATAGAGCTTGAGCACTCTAGGATTGTGTAGAGCGTCTTATATGGAGACGCTCACCTTCCTAGGTTTGAGCACTCCGGGGAGTCTACAATACAATCCATGCAATGTGTAACCGTACGTCCTGTGTCCCAAGTGCAGGAGTCGTCTTTTTATTATGGTGATAGCCGGGAGGGCACATTGTAATACACTTTGTAAATATATGCATATACACATTGTATAGACATTTATACACATTGTATATACACTTTGTATATTTCGCCAAGTCTAGGATAGAGTGCTCTACGATCTTGTAAAGACTTTGATAGAGCTTGAGCACTCTAGGATTGTGTAGAGAGTCTTATATGGAGACGCTCACCTTCCTAGGTTTGAACACTCTGGGGAGTCTACAATACAATCCATGCAATGTGTAACCGTACGTCCTGTGTCCCAAGTGCAGGAGTCATCTTTTTATTATGGTGATAGCCGGGAGGGCACATTGTAATTTACTTTGTAAATTATGTATATACACATTGTATATTCACTTTGTATATTTCGCCAAGTCTAGGAATGATTGCTCTACGATCTTGTAGAGACTTTGATAGAGCTTGAGCACTCTAGGATTGTGTAGAGAGTCTTATATGGAGACGCTCACCTTTCTAGATATGAGCACTCTGGGGAGTCTACAATACAATCCATATAATGTGTAACCGTACGTCCTGTGTCCCAAGTGCAGGAGTCACTATTTCATTATGGTGATAGCCGGGAGGGCTTATTGTAATTTACTTTGTAAAAGTATGTATATACACATTGTATAGACATATATACACATAGTATAAAATGAACTAAAATAAAATGGACAAGTGTTTGCTGTCGCTACTAGGAGTTTCACGCCGTAGGGCGATCTTTAGGCAACTGACAGATTATATGTTATTTGCTGACTATATACATCGACTAAAAGGTGTTAAGTTAAATGACAGCATCCACTAAACATATCGGAACGTTTATTTAAAATGTTCTTTTTACGTCCTTTCAGGATAAGTAGCCTTTCTTCAAGGCAAAGACGGCAGGTTTTTTGGTTTTTGTTCGGAGGTGGAAGTTGTTTGATGAAGTCCCTCTTAATGTTGTAGTTACGTTTGTTTTCTTTCAGTGTCACGTGTATTTAGAAAGTTTTGTCTCGTTGCGGTATTTAATGTTCGTAATTGATTTAAATAAACGTTCCGATATGTTTAGTGGATGCCGTCATGTAACTTAACACCTTTTAGTCGATGTATATAGTCAGCAAATAATATATAATCTGTCAGTTGCCTGAAGATCGCCCTACGGCGTGAAACTCCGAGTAGCGACAGCAAACACTTGTCCATTTTGTTTTAGTTCATTTTATCTTACGCTCTTCTAATATATAGAATATTGAGCGCTCTTTTATCCAGGAATACTATCCATAATAATACACATAGTATATATATACATAGTCATATATCATAATATATCATTATCATAATATGCCTGGGTTACCAATTTTCAAATATATATATACATAGTATATAAAAGATAAAAGTTTCTCCGGATTTTAAATGATTTTTATTGAGCTTTTCACTCGTTGCTTCGAGCCTTCATCAGAATATTTATTTACACCTGCTTTTAGCTTGGAGACGTTTAGAGCGTCTAATTGGATTAGTGGGTGGATAAATGTCTAAACGTCTCCAAGCTAAAAGCAGGTGTAAATAAATATCCTCATTCTGATGAAGGCTCGAAGCAACGAGTGAAAAGCTCAATAAAAATCTATGCTCAATAAAAACTATGCTCTAAGCTCAATAAAAACTATGCATTTTTTCACGTTTGAATTATAAATGATATAACTGTTTGGAACATAGACTAACTCTTAATTAATTGGCGAACGTCAATATTGGTGAAACAACACGCGATTTAATTGGCATAAAATTATTTTTGGAGGTCTGTTAATTTTTTATAATGAACGGGTTTATTAAACGTAATTTCACAAAAACATAAATAAATTTCATGATGAAAAATAAAATTAAGATATGAGTTAAAAAACGACAAATACCATTCCTATGACAAGGCAAAGAATCAACTATATAATGAAGGAATAAAACCAAAGGGAAATTAAAACAGCAAAATCGTATTATTATACTCTTGAAACTCTATTTAGTTTTACTGTTGATATTTGTTTGTCTATCTGTTGTCAATGATAGTTATAAGACAGTAAACTATAATGCCAAAGAAATATGAAACTTTTGTAATCATTGTCAACAATAAGACTAGACTTGAACAACAAGTAGATTTTGAGAAATGGAAATTATACAAAAAATGAGATGACTGGCTACTTACAAACTTAAATGGTCATATTTTGCATTGAATTATCTAAAAGTCTTTCGCGCAATGGGTCTGGGTTCCTTTTTGAGGGAGAGTTTTGTGTGAGCTTTGTGCAATTTTTCTATAGCTTCTTAAGATCTTCCTACAGTCTATTATTCACGCCGCTCAGTTGTATTGTGCAATGTGCTTTCTTTGCAATCAAAAATAATTTATCATCATCATAATTATCATTATTAGTATTATTATTATTAAAAATATGTTATACGTAGCAATTAACTATAACGATACATAGTTATACGAAAAGTTCTCACAAAATTTACACTTAAACAAACGATTTTTAAGAAAAAGATCATTGTGATTATATGATACTCAAAAATTTGACATCTCACCAATAAATAAACCGTAAAACTGTGACAACTTACTACATGCATTACAAAATTGATTGCAAATCACTACAAAAAAGAAAAATCCAGTTAATTGGTGGAGATATTGTTTTTGTGCGCTTCATTATAGTTTTTTGCACAAAAACACTCGTTGCACATAAACCATTCTTTTTTAATGAGTGGTATCTTATCATTTTTATAGGTCAATACGAGGATTTGTAAGCTCTGAAGATTTTCCAAATTTTCGACTTCGTCTTCGTTGATAGTAGCGTCGTAAATATTCACTTCTTCACCATTTTCGTCCTTAATCAAGACAACACAATGACTCTTCTCGGCAGTGATATAAATCATAAGTCCTGCTTTATGCTGCGACATTTTAAATTCATTAATAGCCGTATTTAGAAAATACTGCTTTCTGCCAACACCGACCTCTTTTTTGAAGATTGATGTTAAGAAGCCTTTTCTTTGTAGGGCAATAATTATGTTTGTACATGGCATTATCGTTGTTTTCTTTAGTTTTGCTAGCACTTTCTTCATTGGCTTTTCCCAATCCACATTTACTTTCTTCCTTAGTTTTTTCCAATCCACATTTACTTCATTCATTAGTTTTTTCTAATCCACATTTTCTTCCTTCATTTGTTTTTTTAAATCCTCATTTTGTTCTTGCTCATATTTCAGCAACTCCAAAATTTTCATCACAAACTTGGTCCCCAACGAAATCTGACCCAATTTTTGAATCAGCTGTACAGGACAGAAATAAATTTACAAGGTAGTTAACAACAGTAGTAGGTTAGCCAACGTACATGGTGCAAATTTACAGAAAAACGCTTTTCCATCGTTTTTTTTGATTTCTCTTGAAATTGAGTCTGCTTTCTATAGAAATCAGTTGGGTACAATTGAATACATGAATAAGCACGTCCCTACTAGCTACGTCCTAGCTACCTGGCACGTTCCAGCTACGCCCCTGTAGTTTTTACTCAAATTGAGCTTTTTTTGCCTCCTTGTTCACTTAAATGGTAAATTATCTCCTGAATTTATAGCATGCAGATTTTAATTGGCAAAGTATAAAATACAACAGAGGATAAATGACATATGAAAGATTCACAATTTTTTAACTTAAAACGTTGTTTCTTAAACGTATTTCCTCTCTTATGATGTTTCTTATAGAGTATAGGATATTATCATGTGATTCATGACTTATACTAAGAAAAGTATTCTGAAATTATATTGTCTATAAAATAATCACAACAAATATACTCATACATTGTACAGTGATGTACACGAAATATTCCATCAAAATGGTTGCGGAAGATTTGAAATTTTAGATAGTATAGAAAAAGTCAGTTATTGTTTCGTCATTGAGCAAAAATGTGTCATCGTTTTGAATAGCTTGGTGTTAAGAGCTTTTTCAGTCAGCAAAATTCTTAATTAGAATGCAAAATGTCCCGACGAAATTGTATAAAAAATGTTTACCCTTTTGATGAATTTTAAAGAATGTGCGAAAGGTTGTAAATCTTGATTGCTCTTTAAATGATTTAAGCCGTTACTATCGACATTATAACTCGAGTGTACACCGTTTATTTCAGGCTCCTCGGATGAAGATTCAGTAATCTCATTTGTTGGAACAGCAGGACCTACCTCCATCTCATAGTATGTGTCATATGATCCATCGTCCTACAGGTTAACAAAAATTCAATAACTAATATTGACAAGAATTAAATTTTCAAAAATTTTCCATGAAAGTATATATTGTAAAAACTGAAAAACACTACAATACTTTGTCCATCTCCAATGACGTAGATTTGCTCTCGCATGATTCATTAACGATTTTAAATTTATCATTGTCTTCATCAATTATTTTAATTAGTTGAGCGAAGTCACGTTCCTGAGACTAAAGAAACAAAACATTATAGGTTCCAAGGACACAGCTGCTATACATTTTTGTGACTTTCTTCTAACTGAATTTGGGTTGACGTGTTTTTTAGTATTTACTTTACGCATTGTAACAACACACAAAAAATCTGAAAATAAGTTAGTAAAAAAATTGCACCTAATTCCGACTCACATAAAAATACCCTTTGCAATAGGTTCTAGTAGTTTGACATGGATTTTGTTTGGTCTAAGACATAAAAATGGTTATTTGAGAATCTTAAGCAACTAAGATTAAGTTCAGATAGTGTTAGTACAATTCTTTCTTTCTATAATACAAGTAAGAACAGGAAACATAAAAAACACTGCTGAGGAGCAATATTCATATATGCATGTTATAGTTCACAGGAAACAATCAATTTCAAAGTAGCTCGATACGCCAGAACAGGAATATATGGATATATGCCCCTTTTTGTAACAAAAGCTTTTCTACAGTTGTGTTAGTTGGTCTACAATTTTAGAACTAAAAGGAAATTATGGAAAATTTACAGTTTACTATACCAGAGAGATTGTATCGTTAGAGACATCCTTGTAAAATTCTGTCTATAAAATAATAATTTCATAATTAACATAATTATGTAAATTAGTTCCGTTTGTGTCTTGTTAAGGTTGTAATATTAAAAACAGCAGCTTTTTTTGTATTTATCATTTATTTAAGAAATTAAAAGATAATTTGAAGATACCTTACCGAATAGGCTTTTTTTATGAGACATCTTTGCACTCTTTCGACGACACTGTATAATTACATTGTATAATTTATAATTTAGTTGCTATAACTTAAAAATTCTTGCACAATTGTATTCTGCTCCAATAATGTGTAAAATACCTTATCATCAATTGCTTCATCATTTTCGTGCCCAGGCTCTCCACTTATGCTATCTTGCACACCTGAAAGCAACAAGTAACAAATGAACACCATTGATAAAGTATACACTTGTATCCATACATTTAAACTTTAATTGGATGTTTAAAAGCTATAAAACTAGGGCCTCAGTGGTGAAATATAGTTCAAATATCCCGTACACGAAATACTCCTCTAAGCATTTGCCATGAGTCTCAATATGAACAAAGCATTAACATTGAAATTGTGCAAATTTAAAATTTTTTTCCAGTATAAAAGAAAAGCTGATGGTAATCGACATGCTGAGATATTGTAATATTGAATTAAAAGCTTTCAGTGAATACTGTTTTATACACTGTACACAATGGACAAAGAGGCTTCATGCCAATTAAAAAAATGTAAAAGGGCAAATCGAGGGAATATTTCTTTGGCGGCTTGATAAAATTGTCATTGCTATACCCTTAGGTAAACACAAAATTCTAGGATCTTACCATCTCATACGCATAATTAAAAAAATCATGATAAAAAAGGTAAAAAATTACAAAAATTTTCTTCTTGTGATTATGCATTACTTTCTTTATATTGAATTATAGTATAATATATCACCATGTTATAAAAATAGTTTTGTTTTATATAATTTCGTAAATCTAGATACACCTCATGCACGGTACACCTCATGCAGTTCTATTTTCCTCCCATCATCCACACTCTAAACACATTCCAATTAAGATTTGGATCTTCAAAAATTCCCCTAGACTATCACCGAATATTGTATTGTTAATGGCCTGCTTTCACAAATCAACTGACCTCGTTATCCTTGTATGACGAAGTATTATTTATAACTGACTTGTCAGTATGTTCCTTGGCTTTTGTGAACTGTTGAAAAATTGCCTCTGGCTAAAAAATTTATGAAGTCATGTAAAATAAGAACGCCAACCACACGTCTGTGCCAACAAAATATAGAAGATATAGCTAATAAATGGAAAGACTGAATTAGTCTGGAGAATCAGTAGTGAACCAATTCAAGGTAGCATTGATGTAAATACTCAAGCAATTGTTTCATACAAAGTAAAAAATCACGTAGGTGGTCATCTATGACAACATCCAGTAATGACCAGTGTCATCCAGTGATGATGAATGACATGTAATAATGTTGAAGCAAGTGCGTAAGTTAAGTGATGATTTTTTTCGTACAAATATTGACACAATGTGTGCAATCACAATCAATCCGGTGAAATGAAAGTGAAATCGTAAATAAGTTGATTATAAAGTTTTTACTAAAGCCTTTATCTGGTCAGAAAAAATCCAAGATAATTTCAAAAATTTTGAATTTACCTCAAAAAATGTCCAAAAGTTTAAAAATTTGATCAGAAATAAAAACAAAGTATATAGTCTAATTTTACTCACAATATGCGCAGTGTTTCAATGATATTCAAAAAATAATTCAGAATAATAAAATTCAAGAATTTCACTGTTTTGTGAATTATAAATTTAAATCTAGAACTTAAAATAGCATGCCAAATCTCATGTTATAAAAATGTTTTCCTTGAAGTTTTTTACAGAATCGAAGAAAGAATGCGAGTCTTGATGATTTGTCAACTAATTCGAATGGTTGCTATTGACATTATGACCTGAGACCAAACCATTAATTACAGGTTTCTCAGTTGAGCATTTAGCAGTATCATGAGTTGAAACAGATGAATGAGCATCCACATAGCATGTGTCAGCTTTAGCCCATCAGGCTACAAGTAAACAATCAATCTTGTGGAAAATATAAACTCAATATATAACTTACTGAAAGTTCTCCTTAAATATATATACATTGTAAAGAAGACTGAAAAACAGTACAGTACCACGTCTGTCTCCAATGGCGTTGATTTGCTGTCTGATAATTTATTAAGGGTGCATGGCACTTGATCATTGTTTTCACCAATTAATATGCCTTGAGAACTAAAGCCATTGTCCTGGGAGTAAATATACAAAACATTATAACTGACAAATTTACAGGCCTCTATATAAGAGAGGTTGTTTTCTTAGAGACATCTTCCCACACTTCTGTCTTTAAAATAGTAACTTCATAATTTACATAATTTATAACTTACTAACATTAATCTATAAAATACTTCTTTCATTTTTCTTTCAATAGACTAGGATTTTTTAGGAGTTTTGAAATATTTTGGGACGTAGAATTTTAATTAAATTACAGTTGTTGACACATAACAGCACGGCTCATGAAATGTTAAGCTTTCACTAATCAACGAACCTCATCAACTACGTGTTGCACACTGTCCTTTACAATGGGCTCATTTTCCTCAGCTATCCTGGACTGATGTCTGCTTTCCTAGGAATTTTGATGAATGTGATGTGAAATTAGAGCACCATCCACAATTATTTTCAAAAATAAATAGGCATACTTTTGGATCTGCATGTTGTTCTCCTATTTCTTGCACTGCTTGTGCTTTCAACGTTTCTTTCCCATGTTGTGACTATATGCAATAAATAAATATTGAATGAAATAGTTTCATACGCAGCTGCTATGTGAAAGGAAAGTTTTAAGTTTGGCCATCCACATTAAAATTTGTGAAAATAGCAAATAACTGCACAAGAATAAAATTTGCCAATGAACAACAATTTTGTGAGCTAGCGGATATGGAACCTAGAAAAATCACCTCCTTTTCGGGTTTAAGGAAGAGCTTTTGTAAAAGTATTTTCGACCAATAAATGATTTCGCCACATAGTTATGAAGTTAAACTACACTGTTACGGCCCCGTAGTTTTTACTTAAGTCGAGTTTTTTGTCTTCTTGCTCACTTAAATGGTAAATTATCTCATGAATTTACAGCATGCAGCTTTTAATTGGCAAAGTATACGATACGACAGAGGCAAATGACATATGACGGATGTACATGTTTTTAACCTAAAACGTTGTTTCTTACTCGGAGCAAAGCTTCTTGCAAAAAATGTTAACAAGAATTAAATCTTCAGAAGTTTTTTCCGTAATAAATTAGGAAATTCTTGAATCATGCTGAGATAACATGTGAAAGTGGAGTACATGGGCAATGCAATGAAGGAGTTTACTTTCTTGCTCATTCAAATCATTGCTAGGAAATATTTTTCTTATGAGATGAATAAGAATTCTACTTTTATGTTATAAAACTGTCCTGATTATAACAATCTCGATAATTGATCGGTAAATTTTCCCCTGTGCAGCCCCTTCCCCTGTCAGAATATTTGTACTGCAACAGCTGACATATTTCTATTTGCTTAAAACGTCTTAACCTATGTTATATTTGGAACATTGATATATTTCCTTAGCTATCACCATCTGTGATCTAACTGCTTTTAGCAATCAACTTTCCTCATTAAGACTTTCTCTTTCGACCTCATTTGAGTTCGGTAGATAGCTAAATTCCTGAGCTATCAACAATTCTTGTATTTCTGACTAAAAGGTATGATCAAAGAACATCAAAAGCAATATGAATACTCTCCATACTATCATCTGAGAAAAGCGTAAAACATACCTTTTTATCACTACTTAGTTTACTGTGATCGTGCTTTGCTGGTTCTTTTATCCCTTCTTTCGCAAAATCAACCTGTAATTGACGAATAATTGTTAACAATTTTCTTTACCAAAGTAACAAGAAAATTTCTCATGGCACGTCGTAAAGTATGTCTTTATTAGCAGATGCATGGTCTTCAGTTCGAGCTATCGCTTTTTCAGAGGTTTTATTCAAGATATAGTACGCCTAAATGATTGTTATGGTATGAATACACACAGGATGAGTAGTTTCTGCCCAATTTCACAGGTTGGCAGTGACAAAGTATAGGCAAAAAACAGTGTTTCATTATCGGCTGTTAATTGTCTTTATATTAAACTCGTAGTAATACATCATTTTCCTTATATTTAATAAGAGTTGTATTATCAATGGAATAGATGTAATAGAAAACTTTTTTATACTAAAGTATGATGTATACAAGCCCCACACCCCTTATTCATCTTTAAACTGTTTTTGGACACTTCAATCTCCAACTTTTTTGCATGAAAGAATTCTATCGTGGAGCATACAATCTGATAACATTGCTCATTATTTATTGTCTTTTCTTTTTCTACGTAGCGATTGAAAACGTTATAAATAGCTTCCAAAAAAACGCAGATGTCCATCTCAGATTCACCCTGAATTAAATGAGACAATATTATCATTTCTGTTCCGTTAAGTATTATAACACGTTTCATCGTATGTGCGTTCACAAGTTTTATTTGCTCCGAACTATGTTTTATAGCTTGGTCTCTAACTATGTGTAGAAAGATTTGTGTAAATCTATATCCGCAGTTACAATTCAAACCTTTTTTTTTCATCTTGTTGTAGTAGTAAAATACATTATTCCTTTATATTTCAGTCGGCAAAAAGCTGCTAAAACCCTCACAACAGCCACAGTTTCACACAAAGAACCACTTAGGTAATGCGGAAGAAAGCAAACGGGGGGATCATATTCATATTCATATTTTACTTTGTTTAAATCAATCACAACAGATTTCAATAGTAGCTAATATCATAACATGCGTGTATGAATATTAGCCCACTAATTGATCTTCAGTAGTCATTGCTAGCTCACAAAAATAGTCATGAAATACCACGCTTGATGTATATCTATCTTTCCCAACAGTAAATCAAGCTTTTGCTTGTATTTAATACATCATGTGTACCTCACAACTGTTTTCATTCGATACATCTTCCTCCAATGAAGGTTTTTGCAAATGTTCATTGGTCACTGGTGCCTTTGCCATGCTGACCTGACATAAAAAGTCAATTTCACATCAATGATTAATCTCTCATGATACATCCAACATAGGGTTCATTTCGTTCAGTAGCAATCTTTTCTAGTAATGACTTTGATCACATGCAAAAAAATAGAAAATTTTACCACGGTATACTTTATGTTGGCAATATCGAGGGCCTAGTCTCCCCTCCCAATGAACAGAGGTAATGCTAGCAAAATTACAAAAAAAATCTGTGTGGAAACTATGAAGGCCAGAAAGGTGGAAGGCAATGCGTATTGACTATCTAAATATGTTACTACCAAACCCAACTGTTAACTTAATCTTTTATTTTTTTCCGGAAAATAATGTTTATTTTGGCCACTTAATTTGCTTCTAAATGTGCTTCGTAGTGTCAATGAAATTATTGTCACTAGTTAAAATATTGAAATTGGCTATGAACCAGGAATGGCTACAAAGTCTTAAATTTATGCCAGTCGAATCGAAAATAATGGAACTTGTATGAAAACTATACATTACCTTGTCAAATGTCACTTAATGGTTGTCCTTCGAAAGGTAGCTTATAACAGGAAATGGTGTCGCGAATAATGTATCTGTTGATTGATGTTGTGATAATGTAGAAGTATTCACCTGAAAAAATGTAATTTGATATAGCCGGTGATATTGAAAGCATTCGCTTGTAACAAATCTCTTCTGGTTGAGAACGTTGACTTGTCATTTATTTGGTTTGCATACACAACCAAAACATTGTAAATTATCTGTAGGTGACGTAATTTTTAATATGAAAATTGTAAACGCAAAAAGTATTATGGAGTAATCTATGAGATTTGCAAGCATTTCAGACGGAATGAATTCTTGAATTCTTTAAAGTAATAACAGGAAAAACACTGATGTGAATAACATGACAACACTGACAATTGAGAAATGTAGTGAATCAAAAGAAATCTGTCGTGAAATTAAGAGAAAGACGGGTATGACTCGAATGATGCGTTTCATGAAGTCCTTCCGTGGTGACATAAAATTGATAAATCACGTTTGGAGCCAATGCATGAAATCTAAAATGAAAACATTCATACATATGCAAAAATCGATTGTAAAAGCGTAAAGACAAAGAAGCTCTTTGTTTGAAAAAGTACTCTAAGCCTCGAACATGCCAAACTTACAAGCACTTTGCATTCCTAAATTGCTGGGAACGCTGTTATTCTGAGCTTGGCTAAAAAATAGTTTGACTTCTACGATTCTGTTGACGTTTTAACAGCTACTGTGCCTTTTTGGAACATATCTAGACTATTTGGTAGACGAACTCATTTTAAATTCAATTGACCAGAGAGTAAAAACTTTGAAGCTCACGCAATCTGCATAAAACACAATACAATGCATTAAGTCCAATATCCTACACTAAACAAGACACTTTCAGCTACTACAGCACTGTTTCCTTGAACTCCTGATCTTTTCAAGATGTGCGTAAGTGTTTGAATTGATTTCCAAACTGAAGTCAAGCCTCAGTTTATAAGAACATCGGTTCACATGATTGTACATTCATATGTAGATGGAGTTGAGTCTTGCAAAATGATTTTTCCTGCCATCTTCATAATGTACTTCTCCATGCTTGCCAGTCTTTTGTACGCATACAAGCAACTTGACCTGCTCAGGATCTTGAGACCCTTCAGTCGTTCATCATTGTCCAGGGAATTCTGCATTGCCATTGTCGTTTGGAGTTCTTGTATTCTAAAAAAATGGCAGTAAGCTGCAAAAGATGATGCAGACGAGATTATTCCTGCTTTCACTACTGTAAAAGACAAGCTTGTCCACACAATTAATGAGGACTGTGTTAATAGAGAAAACATTACTTACATACATGCATATCCTTGTTAGTCACACAATGCAATTACTTGCATATTGTTGAACTAAATACAATAAGGTTATAATAAATAATAGGAACAACACAAAATTGAACTTGTTTGGTGCTCGTACAGCTGAAGGAACATAAAAATTGAAAGAATCCAAGCCTTGTACAACAGAGGAAACCCATTCACCCGCAAAAAATAATATTTCATTTGAAAGCATTCAAGCCGTACAGTACATTGGAATATACGAGATTTATGACGATAAAATTTGACGTAAGAAAGAGTACGAACGAAAGATGCGTCATTACGTAGTTGCACTTCAAGTGCTGAAAGGAAAATTTGATGAAAATAAAGCTTTTCATTTATTTCTATCCTTAACTCCTTCGCTAGCTGTCTGTAGAGTTTCGTCATGAAAGCCTAATTGATATAGTTAAGTACTTCCATTCTCCTAAGTACATCATAAGCTTACTCGATAGAAATTAAATAACACTTTTGGGGTTTACTTTTGATGTAAAGGAAGTTCCAACAGTCAACAATGCATCATTACAATAAAACTTTTTCTTGTCTCACATTTTTGTTGAAAGTATTCTGTGTATCTGTGAAGATAGTATTTCTGAGTAATGATTGCAAATGTGATCGCCTACATGGACTGAGCTAATTGGATGATAAGAGTGTTGCTTTCGTTCACTCGAGATCTATGATACCGTGGATAGCTTTAAACGATTTCGTTTATCTACAAAGATCTACGAAGGAAAAATGGAATTGTTACTTGTTTCAAGCGGCTATATAGTTATTTTGAAAACCAACTGTTTTTCTTCTAAAGAACTGGTACTTTAATCTACATTTATCTATGCAGGTTGTGAACAGGATTTGCAGAATATTAGCAAGGATTCAACTGTTTTAAAACTTCTCTATCTTTATCCTATATTCAATTTCGTGCTGTGAAGAGAAATAACTAGCCGAATACCAGCTTTCATTTTACCAAATCATTAATTATTTCACGTCCTGAAATTGAAAACCTTCTTGGGCGCATCCAGAATTGCTTAAAAGATATCTAAAGCATATAAAAGTAATGATGTAAACAATTTCCGTATCTGTTCAAAATAGATAGTGAAATACAAATGAATTATAAAACCATGTGTGCGGAAAGCAATAGCTAACAAATCATCGGGCCTTCCCTAGAACGCTAATTGGGGGATGTGTGTTTTATTCATATATTCATCATCATCATCATCATCAGCCGTTCACGCCACTGCTGGCAGATGGCCTCTACAACTTCTTCCACTCGATTCGGTCTTTAGCTCTCCTCATCCAGGTCTTTCCAGTTTCCTCTTCGATCTCGTCTCTCCATCTTCTCTTTGGCTTTCCTCTTCCTCTGGTGCAGTTTCTTGGGTACCATTCATATATTAAGATATGCCTACTGATTTCTTTTGAAAGCAATTCACCTAAGGAATTAAGCAATTCACATTCAAAATTAAATATATGAATATACACCCCCACCCCTATTAACGTTCTCGGGAGTGCCCTAAAAATTGTAGTACTTGTTGTGTTAAGATAAATTATTCTTTATATAATGAAGTCTACCAAGCTCTTGAAAATTGTTACTGTTTAACAATTTACGTATTTATTTCATTTGAAAATTAGTTGGAAATCGGAAAATTTTCAAATATTTAAAAATCAATAAAAGCAATAGTGGTTCCACGTGGTGTAATTGAGAATATGTTTCACAAACTATTTATGTGACGTCTTTCACCATAATACAGTGAAAAGACGTTTTACACGTAACGTACTTTACAGTTTAAGCCGACAATAATCACAAAAGAAAACCACATCACAAAAAATCCACAGTCAATTTCCATTACAAGGATAATCACCTAATTTTGTTACGTCAAACTTCGAATGTTAAGTTTCCTTGAAACCTTCGAATTTGAAATTTTTTAAATTTTATTAAAACATGAACTTTTTAGTAACCGGTTAACTTACAAAAGTTCTGACATGTAAATTATAAATAACTAATTTATACACATTTATTTACAACAAATAAACAATTAAGAACTAATATCTACTTACGGTTACTTCATATAATACTTTGTGGTAAAAGAAATTTTAAAACGTTCGGTCATGCAACAAAATGTTAGTAAGATCCACAGCTTCTTAGGACGTAATTAGGAAGTGGTGTTTAGGATTCATATCATTGTTCATAAAAATTTTTAGACAGATTGTCCCGTCGATTTTTAAGGTTAAAATATTCACGTAGTCCAAAGCTTTTCATATTTAATGACGGTATAATTCTTCTCAACGCACGTTTTTATAGCTACTACTTCAGTTTCTTCCCATAAAAAATCAGGGCTGTTAAAGTGCCATACTTTGAAGGCATATTCATGTACAGATCTTATGACAGTGGTATATACTATTAGTAAGTTGTTTATATTAGCATTTGATCGTTTTAGTATTTTTAACATATACAATCTTTTCATAGCTTTATTAGCAACATAGTCAACGTGTTTGTTCCATTTCATATTATGTTGAATAATAAGTCAAAAACAAGAGACGATTTTACCCTTTCGATCTCAAATCCTCCAACATGTAAAGGTGGAAACGTTCTTTTATGTTTAGAAACATCTACGATTAGTTCTTTCCATTTAGATACGCTAAGTTTCATTTTTTTTTTGAGTTCCATGTGGGATGCTTTCGGTAGCAGTACAGTCATCGGCTAATTTCCATTGACCCGGCCACCATTCTGAAAAATCTTTAATCATTACTTGGAAAAGTATCGGACACAAATTTGTTCCTTCGGGTACACCACTGTTGATGGCTCGCCATTTAGAGACGCAATCGTTTAGTTTCATGTGTTGTTTTCTTTCAGTTAAGAAGTTTTGTACCCAGTTCTTTATTTCTTCAGAGACTTTCATGTTTTATAAAACTTCTTTAGTAAATTCTTTAGTAAAATTCTGTGGTCGATAAGATCGAAAGAGTTTGAAAAATCTAGCATCGAAACTTGCACTGAGTTACCGGTTCTGTCAGTTTCACAAAGCAGGTGGTGAAAGAAACTGATGAGATCGTGAGAAGGAGAAGAATTAGGAATTGATCTAAATTATTTTAGATCAATAACTTCCCATATGGAATTAAAAAACCCAATACATGAATTCTTAATATTTTCACTCCTCTTTCTTTACTGACAACATGGCGGCCAATTGCGCGAGGACAAGTTTTTGCGAGAGTGAGCCATTGAGTTCTATAATAACTGGAAGGGCTAAGTGGACTAGGGCGATGTTGTCAAAAACATGGATGCCAATTGACCTATTTCCGCTGAAATGTTCGCTTTGCAAAAAAAATTACTCTCGACCTCCCCCTGTCATTTATAGTAAATTATATAGGATTTATTAAAAACAAGCACAATATCTTTTTTGGTATGTCTATTATAATGCTAACACTTTTATCGTTCAATTGTTGAATATCGTAATGAGCACAAAAAGGAACATCTCACTTTAACAGGTAAGATATATGCTTGAATTGTTTGTTCATCAAAGATTGAAAAGCAATTAATACTCTTAAAAAGCCACAAAATCTAGAAAACCGTATTAAAAACACTGACTTGCGTACCAAATATACTGATATTTTCCTGTTTTTGGTTATGAAATTCAATAATTTTACCCATCTATTGGCAAAATAGTTTTGTTGATGCCAAAATAGAGCCTGTACAGTTTCTCAGTGGATAGATGACATGAAGAAACTGCTACCTCAAACTGTAACCATAAAATGGATCAGAATTTGTTCTGATCTATTTGCTGACAACATGAAGAGATAATGAGGTAGCAAAGTGTTTCAGGAGTACGATGCAGTATTAACACCATTTCAACATTATTTTAGGAGTTTTTGACCATGGTCTAATTTTATGGATGGAGACAATGTATTAAGGATTCCTTGAATGCTTTGAAAGGAAAGTAAAGGTAGCAAAGAAAGATGGCGAGGCAAGGTGGCTGTAAGCGCTTGGATACTTGATGCAATGTTAATTCACAGTACTGTAAAATGGCCATTAAGTTTGTGTTTATGTGGATATTGATATTGATACTGAGATTGATGATTGATGACTCACTTTTTATAAGTAAATGGTCAAATCATGTTATACCTTTACTAAAATATTTCTGTAGAGTGTTGTTTAAATGTTAATAATATCTAATGAATGCTATATTGAAGCATTAAAGAAAACTTTACAGTTGTAGTACTATATATTTCTTCCTAACTTTAGTTTTTGCCTTAAATGACATTTTGAGCTATTTACTTAATATAGCAAAGAATGGAAATGTGGCATTTGCTTTATTTCCTGCTTTTTTCAAAACTGGAAAACTTTTCGACTTTTCCAAGTGTTTCTTCAATATTTTGCATCGTCAGTTTGTTCATGATATGGATGAGAAACAGGTAGTACAAATCTGTAACTATGTAATTTCTAAAAAAGTCTTTAAGGTTACTTTAAATGATAGATCTAAATTTTTAAATGTTAAAGGTTACTAGGTAATTTGTATACAATATTTATTTTTATTTATCAATGACCTATACCCATCATCACTTATGCAAACTTGAGTCTTTTAGAAATTTGAATGAAAATTAATCACAAAAAATCAAAAATATTGAGTCAAGAGGTAACTTTCCAGCCATTTATTCATTTATACAGAGTGGCGTGCGTATACAAGAGCAAATCTTACAATTGTGACGAAAACCAAAAGGCCATTACATGAAAGAAGGCAAAAAAGTAATGAGAATGAATGACTCAAAATGAGCTAGCACTTCTAACGGCAACCGTACAGATAATCCAAGATGTACTTTTTCTTTGTATAAACCATAAAGTTTAATCTGGCAAACAACTTTGAATGTTGACGTCACTGCGTCGTGCATCCGCGTTGTTATGTAGCCAGCAAAAGCCTCTTCGTTGGTAGTTATAAAACGGATCTTCGTAGGAGCAGACAACTAGCACACACAGTTGACTCTCTGTAATGAATTTCAGTTTTTTACCTTGATTTTAGATCATAAATTTGCTTGTCAAATGCCAAATAAGAAAAATTCTTTTTTCTCACTCTTTCTTTGGGGGGGGGGAGTGAGAAATTGCAAAATTTTCTGCAAAGTAGTCAATTTAGTAAATGCCAGCGGAAATAGGTAAATTCCTCCATTTTTTTTAAACATTTGACAACTAAAGCCGCGCTTGAGATAGCAGCTCCAGTTATTATAGAACTCAATAGAATGAGCATACAGTATAATACCTAAATAGTGATTTAGTCTACTGATTCAGTAAAAGACAATTTTAGGACATGGAAATATTTGTTAAAAAAATTGATTTCAAAAGAAAGCAAATATCTTTACTATTTACATAAATCGATGAATATAAAACTTTAACAAATTACTTGGCTGCCTCTAATTTTACCAAATTAGTTAACAGCATGGGGGGCGAATCATTAAGTTCTATTAAATTACTTGGACGGGAAAAGGGCCTGAAACATGTTGTCAAGAACATGGATGCCAAAATGATTTTACAGAAAGCGAAACCAATGAAAATAATGATGAAAACAATCACGATTGCAAAGAACACAACCACTGACATCACGAGCTACCGCAGGCTAGTGTCCAGGACCCGGCATATCAGAATGCAATTTTCGTCAAAACGGTATTTTTCACAACCGATATTTTCACTTCTATTATACTTATTAGGAAAAACAAACGCTCATCACACTCAGTGCATTCTGAAATTTTAACTCATACCAAAATTTATAAAGGGGAAGCTTTATTTCATAAACACGTTGTAGAAATTTCACCAATTGTCGCAATTCGTTTTATTATAGATAGTGAAGTTTGCATAAATCTACTGATTTCTATCAGTAGTTCATTCGTAGTTTATATCCTGGGATAAATGCTTTTGGTAGTTGGTAGCTCATGTCTATCATCAGTGCTCCCTTGTAAGCAAATATAGGTTAGAAGTAGCCAAATTTTAGCAAAAGACCAAATTCGTTTCTTGAGTTTCTTCGTTATGTAAAGCATTCAGTGAACTTTAATATACACTGGAACAACATGTCAGAGGGGGAAATTGATGCCAGATGATGGCAGCCATCCAGGTCGCTCTAGTCCTTTGGTAAACTAAACAGAATTTTTATTTTTATAAATTTTCAAAAGTGAACTTATCCTTGACATAGCTAATCGTTCAAACGACCCAAATATTTTAGTTCCATGATAAATACACAAACTCAAAAGGTTTTTTAAAAATTGAGCAATTTGCAAGAGAAATTGGTGTTTTTTAGAAACCTTTTTTGTGACATGAAACACATACAATACAAATATATATACAGCTCAGATCCTTAATAATAATGCAAGATCCTCGTAAATAGAGTATTAAAAGAGTCTTAAAATCTTCATCTTATGCATTTACTTTTTTTTTATGTAAATGTATATTTTAAATACAAAACAATTAGTTCTTGTACTGTCAGTGTAAAGTACAAAAAGCGAGAAAATAAAATAAACACATTGTTAAAAGAAAACAATAAATATTGTTAAAAGAAAATTTTGTTTTAACAATTAATATTGTTAAAAGAAAACAATAAATAAACAAGGAAAACAGTGGGTCATCAAATAAGATATATCAATGGAACATTTTTAAACGTAAAAGGTCGTAAATTATAAACTATCAGTTTTATAAAATGCTTTAAATATTAATATGTGTTTTTCTCTACTTTTTGGCATTCAGTCCATCATCATTCATTGTATTAGTTAGTCGATCAATCCCCTATATTATTGCCGTTTATTTTCTCCTTACAAATATCCTGCTGTAGCATACACTAAGTATGAGCGATACAATTTCAAAGCACAAAATCTGTCAAAAAAAACAATGAATACTTTTTCACGTTTGTCAACTGCCAAGAAGCCAAAACAAACGTCAGTCGCAAAGAAAAAAATTAAAAAATGAATTATTTCAGAGGACAGTTGATTAATATTTAGCTGAATTTTTGGCTTCAACCAACCACAAGACAAAACTATACAAGTTATGGTTCCAGTTAATTTTATACATTTCACTCGTGATTATACGAATTTACCACGGTTACATTTAATACAATGATGTCTTTAGTAGTGTTATTACGAGCATTGAGAAATCCTTTCTATTGCTTCTTATTGTGTTCTGACATATTAACTTATCATAAAGATACACCATAAACGTAGCTATGTGATAACAAAGGCGCATGGTCTACACCCACTTGGTTTTCACTAAATTTACATTTTAACAGTCGTTTTTTTTAAATAAAATCATTATGTTACTCAAAAATTTTGCATTTTACCAATTAATATAATGTTTAAAGTGGCCGATTACTGAATATACACTAAAAAATTAATTAAAAATGTTGATAAAACCCTCTGCATAAAATTCAAATTTACTATGAATTCTCATGACTGAAACATCAATTGAGATACTGACTCTTTAGGCTTTTTACCAACATTATTTGCGTGAGCTTCAAGATAGTCTTTTAGACAGTAGCACATTTTCAATTTGGACCATTGTTTAGCAATAAGAGGTTTCTTATCAATGAGAGGTTTCTTATCAATGAGAGGTTTCTCATCCTCCAAGACAAGAACTTGTAAGCTGTGAATAATTCCAAAATCCACCATTTTGTCTTCATCAATTGTGGAGTCATACAAATTCACTTGTTCACCTTCCTCGTCCCTTTTTAAAATTAGACCATGACTCATTTTGTCAGTAACACAAAGCAAAATTCCTGCCTTACGCTTACTCTCTTTGAACTTCTTTTTTGCATTATCAATGAGTTTGTCATCGCCAAAGTCACTATTGTATATTGACTCTAAGAATTGTTCTTCTTGTAGGGCAATAAGCACCTGTGTACATGGCAGCACAGGTGTTTTCTGAAGCTTCTCTAATATTTCACTCATCAGCTCTAGCAATTTCTTTTGGTATCTCCTCAAGTGGTAAAATTTCCTCCAAGATTTCCCATAGATCCTCCAAGAATTTTGTCCCTAACGAAATCTGACCCAATTTTTGATCCACCTGTCCAGGACATAAACCCGTTTCTTCGATATATAGTAAATGTTTCATGCAATTCCTAGCACATGGTGCGTATTTACAACATAAAGCTTTGTTCGTATCAAGTTTGAATACCTAAAACAAATTTTCGTCACAGAGTGAAACACATAGCTATGTAACAAGTCCATTTTTGGGGCAAATATTTGGAAGTTGTGTTTATCCTTCTAAACGTACGGCTCTTAAGTTTTGCTCTATTCGAGTAACCTAGATGCCTCCTTGATCACTTAAGTGGTAAATTATCGTTACGTTTTTGTCACATTTTTTTGGAAAATAACTTTACTAAAATTGAAACTTACTATTTTGGCTGGGCTAAAACGCTATCTTACAGCTGACAAATGATGTGATAAACTAGTCATCGACCTAGCTAAAACATTGTTTCTTAATTGAATTGTCCATTCTATAATATTTCTTATGGAGTAATACGGAATGATCTTATTACTAAAAAAGTATTCGTGAAAAATTAAGATTTAGTATAAAATAAAACGAAAATGATATGTTATAGTCATCAATAATGACAGCTAGCGATGATGAATGTCAAGTGATAAATGATTTTGATATCATAAAGTTGTTACCAAAACATTTACCTGGTAAGAACCACGCCGATTCTCTTTCGAGTTTTTCCAAAATGATTTTTTTGACATCAAAGATGAAGGAGTAAAGATTGTGCTCTAAAAAAACAAGGTGGACTTAGTAATTCCTCGACAATTGGTTTTTTTCAGGAAAACACGTGGAAAACACTAGCAAACAAACCGATAGCTTACATAGCTTATTAAACTAATGTGGTTGCTCCTCAATCAGTTACTGAAATGTGTTTTCACATTCTCAAGCCTTGCTTTTCAGTGCTAGTTATTTAAAAAGCTTTTGTTCAGTTGGTCCATAGTTTTAGAATTCAAAAGATTCACTGAAGAATTTACAGGTTACTTTACCGAAAGCACTGTATTGTTAGAGATATCTTCGCCCCCTTTCGACACTCTCCACAAATGAAATCATCCTGACATCATAACCAAAATTTGCATGTTCGTAATTTACTATAACCATAATTTATAAAAGGTTTTGGATTCATCATAATAATTCATAAACATACCTTACTGTTTGTACCTGGTTCGTGTGCAAGCCCTTCTCTCTTGATCTTCTGCAAATTTTTCGGCTGCAATTGACAAATAACCAAGCAATAATAAAATGTACACATGTAACGTATCAAATGTACAAGTACGAAAGAGCTGTGTTGTTTAGGGAAAGACTCACTTTAAAAATACACTATCTGCAACAAGAATTTGTAGTTTTGAGGGGAATGGAACCGGAGAATCTATGGTGCACATAATAAAAGTTAATACAAAATTCAACAACAATTAAACTCTAATACTTCAAACCTTCTGCTCATAATTGCCCAAGTACATTTTTCCAGTGAAAATTCTATACATTAAATCACAAGCGAAATAACACTACATGTTGACATTCAACCTTAAAAGCGAGTTTATTTAAATGGTTGATTGAAGGGAAAACTGTTTGAAAATTGTACATACAGATTTCGTAAATACTTGTGCATATTTTTTCTTCAAGCTCATCAGACATTGAAGATCAGCATCATCAATTGCTGTTCTCGATTTTTCTATGACATCTGCAAATTCTCGTAACTAAAAATTTAATTTGAAAGCTAAAAATGAACAAAAAATACCTAGCAAATACTATGGTCCATAATGTTCTTATCATGAAGTGAAAATCATCTGACAACCCATAATGCGCTGTTAGACAATCACAATTTTCAACAAACCTTTCAATTGTTGACAGTTATAGTTTGGCGATCATCTACTGCGTCTTACATAAGAAGCATATGAACTATAACACAAACCAAACTTTCTTGCTACATATTTACATGTGATGTTTGCATGGTTTATTTAATTTTCATTTTTTTGTTCAAATACTACCATAAACTCTTGGCAAATATATAATTGAATCATCGACAGCAAGTTTGAATAATCGTAATCCTGCGTGGGCAGAAAAGAAAAGCTAAGCAAATTACTCCTATAACTTTGGTAGTTCTCATTGCCTGATGGAACTCTTAAAATATTTCCTAAGCCTTATTTTAAAGATGGTTGATCACATCATCACAAAATTTATCTTTCCCGTACCTCGTTAATGAATTCCTCTGTTCTCGCCATATTAGCTACCTGAAAACGAATAAGAAGAATAAAATCTTGTTTAATGTATCCTTCTTTCCAATGCGGTTTTCTGTGGATAAAATGAAAGGTAGTGCAATTTAACAAGATGTACATTATAAGTGCGGCACTTGATTTGACAAATGACGCATAACAAATTCCCTATCTCGCGAAAAAGAACAACACTAAAGGTATTTGTCCTAATGATCTTTCAAATACTCACTTTCTTTCTTTTAAATCGCAGAACAATGTTTACAGTTTTGTTAACTATAATGAAACGAACGCCTTTCAAACGAACTCTGTACAAAGTCTTTTAACGAAAAACTGAATACGTATGCAAAATTTTTCCAAGGTCACATGAAATAGCACTTGATTATAATAACAATTGATTAAAATTTTAGTTGTTTGAGGAATGTAAACATCTTGTTGTTGGGTATAATGCATAACGTAATAAAAACAGACGCAGAAAAATATTTAGATTAGCTACGTTCACTTTCTTCTCCCTTTACTCATTTAATCTGATCTTTGGCAAATTTAATATTGAAAACAGCGTTTGAGTATTCACGAAAAAATTAAATATTGAAAGTTACACAATTGCGTTGTGTTTTATCTGATGAAAACTTAAAACCCACAATGTGAATGCTGATGATACAATTTTGTATTTAATGCAAAATGCAAATTTTGCTAAATGCAAAACCTAATAAGTGGTGGCAAGAGGTCAAACAACCCAGTGGAAACTATGAATTTAACTGAAAAATTGAAGACATGTTATCTACAGAATTAGATAACGATGAAAAATTTTATGCGATAAAATCAACACATCCTTTATAAATGTGATGCAAGAATATTCTCCGCTATCTCCTGATGAATATATGTCTATGGATGAGAACGATCAGTTCATCGAAGTCAACAAAATCGAGGTTGTTAAAAAAGTTAAGAAAAATTTGTCACTCAAAGGCCGGCAGTCCTGATGGTCTCCTTAATTGGGTACTGAAATATCAATGAGTGTTTACTTTATGTTGGCAATATCGAGGGCCCAGCCTCCCCTCCCAATGAGCAGACGTAATGCTCTAAAAAAAAACACAAAATCAGTGTGGAAACTATGAAGGCCAGAAAGGTAGAAGGCAATTTTAATTGACTACCTAAATATGTTACTACCAACCCCAACTGTTGTCGCGAATAATGTATCTGCTGATTGATGTTGTGATAATGTACAGGTACTCACTTGAACTAATGTATTTTGATATGGCTGGTGATATTAAAAGCGTTCGCTTGTAACAAATTTCTTCTTTATTGAGGTCGCTGACGTGTCATTTATTTCGTTTTGTTTTTAACTGCGCAATATGGACTTTGAATTGTTTTTACACAATGATGATGCAATGTCGATTGTGATTGATTAAGAGCAAACAGATAGTTATCAATACGCAACATACACAACCAAAACATTGTAAATTATCTGTAGGTGACGTAATTTTTAGTATGAAAATTGTAAACGCAAAAAGTCTTATGGCGGAATCGTCGAGGTTTGCAAGCATTTCACAAACGGATTTGGCTTGAATTTTTTAAAATAATAACAGGAATAACATTGATGTGAATAACACGTTCAGTCAAAAAACAAGAGAAGATTTTGCATCTTTCGATCTCAAATCTCCAACATGTAAAGGTGGAAACGTTTTATTATGTTTAGAAACATCTACGATTAGTTCTTTGCATTTAGATACGCTAAGTTTCATTTTGTTCTGTGTTCCATGTGGGATGCTTTCGGTAGCAGTACAGTCATCGACTAATTTCCATTGACCCGGCCACCATTCTAAAAGACCTTTAATCATTACTTGGAAAAGTATCGGACACAAAACTGTTCATTCGGTTACACCACTGTTGATGGCTCGCCATTCAGAGACATAATCGTTTAGTTTCATGCTTTGTTTTCTTTCAGTTAAGAAGTTTCGTTCTTTACTTTTTCAGAGACTTTCATGTTTCATAACTTCTTTAGTAAAATGTTGTGCTCGATAAGATCGAGAGATTTAGAAAAATCAAGAATTGAAACTCGCACTGAGTTACCGGTTCTGTCAGTTTTACAAAGCAAGTGGTAAAAGAAACTGATCAGACAGTGAGAAGGAGAAGAATTAGGAATTGATCTAAATTATTTTAGATCAATAACTTCCCATATGGAATTAAAAAACCCAATACATGAATTCTTAATATTTTCACTCCTCTTTCCTTACTGAGAACATTGCGGCCATTATGCGCGAGGATAAGTTTTTGCGAGACTGAGCCATTGAGTTCTATAATAACTGGAAGGGCTAAGTGGACTAGGGCGATGTAGTCAAAAACATGGATGCCACATGACCTATTTCCGCTGAAATGTTCGCTTTGCAGAAAAAATTACTCTCGACCTCCCCCTGTCATTTATAGTAAATTATATAGGATTTATTAAAAACAAACACGTTTTTGTGTTATGTCTACTATAATGCCAACACTTTTATCGTTCAATTGTTGAATACCCTAATGAGCACAAAAAGGAACATCTCACTGTAACAGGTAAGATATTTGCTTGTTTTGTTTGTTCATCAAAGATTGAAAAGCAATTAATACTCTTAAAAAGACACAAAATCTAGAAGACCGTATTAAAAACACTGACTTTCATACCAAATACACTGATATTTTCCTGTTTTTTGTTATGAAATTCAATAATTTTACCCATCTATTAGCAAAATAGTGTCCCTGATGCCAAAATAGAGCCCGCACAGTTTCTCAGTGAATAGATAACATGAAGAAACTGCCACCTCCACCAGTAACCATAAAATGGAGCACAATTTGTTCTGATCCTATTTGCTGACAACACAAAGCGATGATCAGTTTGCAAAGTGTTTTAGGAATATGATGCAGGATTAACACCATTTCATCATTATTTCAGGAATTTTTGACCATGGTCTGATTTTAGGGATGGGGACGATATATTAATGATTCCTTGAATGCTTTGAAAAGAAAGTAAAGGTAGCAAAGAAAGATGGCGAGGCAAGGTGGCTGTAAGCGCTTGGATACTTGATGCAATGTCAATTCACAGTACTGTAAAATGGTCATTAAGTTTGTGTTTATGTGGATATTGATATTGATACTGAGATTGATGATTTATGACTCACTTTTTTATAAGTAAATGGTCAAATCATGTCATATCTTTATTAAAATATTTCTGTAGAGTGTTGTTTGAATGTTACTAATATCTAATGAATGCTATATTGAAGCATTAAAGAAAACTTCAAATTTGTAGTACTATATATTTCTTCCTTACTTCAGTTTTTACCTTAAATGACATTTTGAGCTATTTACCTATTATAGCAAAGAATGGACATGTGGCATTTGCTTTATTTCCTGCTTTTTTAAAAACGGTAAAACTTTTTGACTTTTCCAAGTGCTTCTTCAATTTTTTGCATCGTGAGTTTGTTCACGATATGGATGAGAAACAGGAAGTACAAATCTGTAACTATATAATTTCTAAAAAATCTTTAAGGTTTCTTTAAATTATAGATCTAAATGTTTAACTATTAAAGGTTACTAGGTAATTGGTATACAATATTTATTTTTATTTATCAATGACCTATACCCATCATCTCTTATGCTAACTTGAGTCGTTTAGAAATTTAAATGAAAATTAATCACACAAAATCAAAAATATTGAGTCAAGAGGTAACTTTTCAGCCATTTATTCATTTATACAGAGTGGCATGCATGTACAAGAGCAAATCTTACAATTGTGACGAAAAACCAAAAGGCCATTACATGAAAGAAAGCAAAAAAGTAATGAGAATGAATGACTCAAAATGAGCTAGCACTTCTCACGGCAACCGTACAGATAATCCAAGATGTACTTTTTCTTCGTATAAACCATAAAGTTTAATAAGGCAAACAAGTTTGAATGTTGACGTCGCCGCGTCGTGCATCTGCTTTGATATGTAGCCAGCAAAAAGCTTCTTCGTCGGTAGTTATAAAAACGCATGTTCGTAAGAGCCGACATCTAACAACCACAGTTGACTCGCTGTTATGAATTTCAGTTTTTTACCTTGATTTTAGATCATAAGTTTGCTTGTCAAATGCCAAATAAGAAAATACTTTTTTCTCACTCTTTCTTCAGGGGGGAGTCAGAAATTGCAAAATTTTCTACAAAGCAGTCAATTTCAGTGAATGTCAGCGGAAATAGACAAATTTTACCACCTTTTTGACAACATCTGATATCTAAAGCCGCTCTTGAAATAGCCGCTCCAGTTATTATAGAACTAAATGAAGTGAGCATACTGTATAATACCTATATAGTGGTTCAGTTCACTGATTCAGTAACAGACAATTTTAGGACCTGGAAATATTTGTTGAAACAATTGATTTTAAAATATAGTGTCTCTAATTTTACCAAACTAGTTAACAGCATGGAGGGCGAATTATTAAGTTCTATTAAATTACTTGGACGGGAAAAGGGGCCTCGAACATGTTGTCAAAAACATGGATGCCGAAAGGAAATTTTGGGTGAAAACTTTCCTCTTGAAAAATTATTTTTGTCATTCACTCCCTCGTGATTTCTAAATACTGAAAGTAAAACCAGTGAAAATAATGGTGAAAACAATCACGATTAGAGAGAACACAACCACTGACATCACGAGGTACCGCACGCTAGTGTCCAGGACCGGGCATATCAGAATGCAATTTTCGTCAAAACGGTATTTTTAACCGCCGATATTTTCACTTCTATTATACTTATACGAATACTATAGAAAAGCTAAACGCTCATCACACAAAGTGCATTCTGAACTTTTAACTCATACCAAAATGTACAAAGATGAAGCTTTATTTTATAAACACGTTGTGGAAACTTCTCCAATTGTCGCAATTCGTTTTATTATAGATAAGTTTGCATAAATCCACTGATTTGTACTAGTAGTTCATTCGTAGTTCATATCCTGGGCTAAATGCTCTTGGTAGTTGGTAGCTCATGTCTATCAACAGTTCTCCCTTGTAAGCAAATATTGGTTAAAAGTAGCCAAATTTTAGCAAAAGACCAAATTCGTTTCTTAAGTTTCTTCATTCTGTATGGCATTAAGTGAACTTTAATATACACTAGAACAATATGTCAGAGGGGGGAATTGAAGCAATATGATGGCAGCCATTTAGGTCGCTCTAGTCCTTTGGTAGACTAAATAGAATTTTTATATTTATAAATTTGCAAAAGTGAACTTGTCCTTGACATAGCTAATCGTTCAAACCACCCAAATATTTTAGTTCCATGTTAAATACACAAACTCAAAAGATTTTTTAAAAATTGAGCAATTTGCAAGAGAAAATGGTGTTTTTTAGAAGCATATATATATACAGCTCAGATCATTACTAAGAATGCAAGATCCTCGCAAAAGAGTTTTAAAAGAGTTTAAAATCTTCATCTTATGAATTTACTTTTTTATGTAAATGCATATGAAGATTATATTTTAAATACATAAAAATTTGCTCGTTTACTGTCAGTGTAAAGCATAAAAAGAGAGAAAATAAAATAAACACATTCATAAAACGGGCCGGTAAGCTTAGTATATAATATTGTTAAAAGAAAACAATAAATAAACGAGGAAAATAGTGAGTCATCAAATAAGATATATCAGTGGAACAATTTTAAACGTAAAAAGTCGTAAATTATAAACTATCAGTTTTACAAAATGCTTTAAATATTGATATATTTTTCTCTATTTCTTGTCATTCAGTCCATCGTCATTCATTGTTTTAGTTAGTCGATCAATCCCCTAGATTATTGCCGATTATTTTCTCTTTACAAATATCCTGCTGTAGCATACACTAAGTATGAGCGATACAATTTTAAAGCACAAAATCTGTCAAAAAACAACAGTGAATATTTTTTCACGTTTGTCAACTGCCAAGAAGCCAAAACAAACGTCAGTTGCGAAGAAAACAATTAGAAACTGAATTATTTCAGAGGAGAGTTGATTAAAATTTAGCTGGATGTTTGGCTTGAACCAATCACGGGATAAAAAAAATACAAGTTATGGTTCCAGTAAATTTTATACATTTCACTCGTGATTATACGAATTTACCATGGTTACACTGGGGAGTGTAGGTCATGCAATGTTTATAGCTTTCACCAATCAATAATCTCATCAACTACATGCTGCACATTGTCCTTTACAATAGACTAACTTTTCTCAGCTATCGTGTACTGATGTCTACTTTCTTGGGGATTTTGATAAATGTCATGTAAAATTAGAACAGCATACACAATTATATGCAAAAATAAATTGACATACTGTTGGATCTTGTAGTTCTCCAATTTCTTTTAGTGCTTGCTGTTGTAATGTTTCTTGCCCCTCCGGCCGCTATATACAATAAACAAATATTGAATGAAACATTTTCCTATCCCATCTTTTATGTGAAAGGAAATTTATAAGTTTGGTCGTCCAAATTAAAACTCATGAAAATAAAAAATAACTGCACAAGGATAAAATTTGGCACTGAACAGGAACTTTGTGAACTATGGGATATTGGACCGAGAAAAATCACCTTTTTGACTTGAACACGTTTTTCGGGCACATTTTGATCTTTTTCCATACATTTCTTTAGTTCTTGTTCCAATCTCTGTATTACATTGTTATTTCACGGACTTGCAACTCGAATCTTCGTCTTTCATCGTTTATTTTGCTAATTTTCAACTCAAATCTCCGTCTTTCATCATTTTTTTCGATAATTTGCAACTCCAATCTCCGTATTTCATCTTCTTGTTTATTGTTAGAAACAATGCAGGAACTATTTTTTGTAAAAGCTTCATTGTCACTTGATATCTTACTTGTATCACAATGGATTAAATTTTCCTAAGAAAGAGCAACTATTAATGTTTTCACTGGTCAATTATTTTGTTCAATAAATAGTACTGAGACACAAGTCTATTGTGTTCGTAGTGACATTGTTTTTTTACACTCAGGATTGAATCTGTGAGTTGCCATTTTAAGTAATGTTTCTATATGGAGCAACTGTCCGGGTGCGACTTCAATTATTTAAAAAAATAAAACGTTTCGAGCATTGAATATTTGTTAGCTGTTATTCGGGACACTATAAAAACAAATTATTTGTCCATGTATGGCAGGATTTTCTCTAAAAGATCTCAAATCAAGCAAGTGAAAATTCCCTCTTCGAACAATTGTGAGATGATTTTGAAGCCCCACTTAGGGCCTGTTTATATGAGCCAGGCTGGCCCACTTTACCGGGTTAGCCTGGCAGTTGCAAAATCTCGCCTCTTTTAGTATTTACATTTAATTTCAAATTTGATTCATATGAGAGGCAGGCTGCCTCGTAATGCCGCTTGAGCGAGGCTGGATCTAATAATAAACGGGCTCATGTGAATGCACTAGACGAGCTATCCCAGCATGCTGTGCCAAACATTGCACTAGAGCGCATGCTCATAAAATTCAATGTGGTAGAAAATACGGGGCACGTAAAGGACAACTTTCGGTGAGTTGTGCATAAGTTGTCCATAGAATAATGCATAACATTACAGAGTTTCTTTCAGCTTATGAAAGTAATATGAATATCGGGATTTGGACTTTTATCCTGCTTTCGTAATTAATTATTTCTGTACTTGCCGGGCCAGCCTGCCTCATGTGAATGAAATAATAAACTGGCCCGGCAAAGCCAGCCAGCCCGGCTCATATGAACAAGCCCTTAGTGAGTGTGAGTCTTAACATTTAACTAATTTTGACAATCACAAATGAATATATCAATAGCCCATTGACGTCCAGCAATTGACCAAAATTTCGTTTTGTAAACCATGTTCGACTATGATATTATATTCCTAATTTTCTGTTTTGGAAAGCAAGAAAAACCACTGGCGATCAACTGCAAGGGTTAACTTAACAATATATTTTATACGTATAGCCAACATACTGAAATAATCCCTCTTCCGTAAGTCTCTTGAATCTGGTCTCCTATACTCTCTTCTTTTGTTAGTGTCTGTAAATTAAAACAATAGCTTTTCTTCAGTTGGTCCTCAATGTTAGAATTTTAAGAACACACTGGAGAATTTACAGGTTATTATCGTTATACAGGACATATTCTTCTTCGGGCTAACGAATGAAAGCCCGAGTTTGAAATTTGGATTATCCTATGTTGGCACGAGAATACATAAATCAGTTATGACTGATCCGAAGTCGTTGAACTAATTTAATTCCTTCTTGCATCGTTTCACACGCGAGTGTCATTTAAGGCACGAATTATTATAAAACATGATTTACTTGCATGTTAACAATATGTTGCCACATTTGAAATCATTATAATACACAAATATAACCAAACACTGTTCTCGAGTTGCCCGAGTGAATGCCTGATAGGTGTCTTGTTTTGTGAGAAATATAACACACGACTGACAGGTCATTCAGTGAAACTTATTTGTGTTTATATTTACTAACCATTATTTACATAATGCACATGGGTTCTAAAACATAATAATGTATGAGCACACTTTATTGCATGTTCTAGGTTTATTTAGTCTGTACGCGATCTTTCGATACAATAAAAAAATAACTAAGAAATGATAAAATATGTATGTGTATTTTAATGATATTCATTAGGGAGAGAAAGGAATCTCTTTAAAAATACACTGACTGAAATTTAATACTGACGAATTTGAGCCACTTTCTTGATTACAAAAGAAACTTAAACTTTGAAATGGTATAAAACGTACGCATTTATGCTTAAAAAAGGAAAAGGATCAAGCTCATACGGGTAATAATACATTGTTTTTAAACATAATATGCCATGGCGGAGTAAAATACAGTTTGTTCTCTATATTACTCTCAAGAAGAGTACTAACACCCTTTAACAGCCTAAAATTGTAAGAAAAACGGAAAATTGATTTGGAGTTGCATAACCTATAACTAAACTATATGCTTTTCTTAAAATGTATGATGTTTGTTGTCGTGGTGCATCTTCTTGCAAAAATAGTCGTACTATGCTACTGCTGATTTATTTTATCTTCCCCAACAATTCATCAAGCTTCTGTTTATTCTCAACTTTTCATGTATACCTCAAAAATGTCCAAGTCTGTATCTTGCGCCTCGGCCATGATCTGACATAGAAAATGAATTTCACATTAATCGTTCAGGACATTGCCAACATGGTGCTCATTTCATTGAGAAGCAGCCTTTCAAGTGGAATTTTTGACAACATGTAAACAATTTAAGATCTTACCACTTTTATTTTTATACTTCGTAGATCTTCCTAACTATATTGAATGAATTTCAAGCCCAACTGCAAAAAAGAGTAAAAAATTAAGAAAATCAAAAAATTTTGTCGCAAAAAATTCTAAATATCCGTATTTCAAGTTCAAACATCCGAATAAATTATAAAGATCTATGATATGAAACACGTAGAGAATGTACTCTATTGCATGGAGTATAGGCAGAACATCACAGTGAACAAACGTACCATTACGTAATTATGTCTGGATTATTATGCCGGGTTTTATTTAATTTGAAAAAGTATTCTTATATGATTTTTTTTTAATAGAAGAATTTTCAAGATTTTTGGTACAAGGAACAACGTTTTTGGCGAGCAGCCTCCTAACCCCTCGTCAAATTGTTGAGATGTCAATTTTTCGGGCATGTCAATTTGTCCATTTAATCTCGTGCAGTTAATTTTATGAAAATTTTGAATCCAAACCAGCGTAATTTATACTATAAAAGAGTGAAATGAAATGCACGTAAATCTAATCTAAAGAAACTTATGCTCTAAAATGGTTGAATTGTAAATCTAATCTACGGAAGGCCTGCAAATAACAGTATCCAAATTTTTCGATACTTGGTGTAAAAATCGACATTTTGTAAATATCGACAAGTATCAATACTTGGTATCAGGTATCTTACAAACGAAGGTGCGAGAAAAATTCCTTAGATGCTTGTTTTTTTGGTAATATTTTGTTGATTTGGTGATTTGGGAAGCTTGGCATAGTAATTTTCTAGTGATAGTAGTACATAGTAAGTGATTGCAATCTAATATTTAACGGTTTGATATTATAATATATTGCAGAAACTGATATTTAAAAGCACCAAGTCAGTGTTTACTAGATCTTACACAGCATGTACTTGTTGGTATAAAAAAGATCTAGGGACTTGCCACAGGGACAGCGGAAGCAAGAGACAAAGCAGACAGGACTAGCTTAACTTGAATTTGCAATCTCAAAAAACTGCAATTATGATCTTCACATGGTATGTTGCCTCCAATCATTTCTTCTGCTGAGTTAACCATGCGAATGACCGTTAAAATATGTTCTGACCTAATGACGTTCAAAAGAAAGCTTGCATAGTACAAAATATGTAAATAAAATTTAACTGATAAGTTCCTATTCACATAAAATTTGCAACAATCCTCTCCATTCCGCAAATAGGAAATGCTGCCTATAAAACTGCGCCTGTTAAAAAAAGCCAATCTTTTGCTTCAAGTGTTACGTTGCTGTATTCATTTGGTAAAGACTTTAAACCAGACTACACATTTCGTGTTCCACTGAAAATATGACTCCCAAATCTCGATCAATGCCAACCTAATACTCTCGTCCTCTAGCTCTTCCGATGGAGCTTTACCAACATTGGAGAACAACGACCCTTCTTCTCCTATGTTGGTATATAATTCGTCAAAACTTACTAGCCGAAGGTTTGTCTCAGAATTTAGATTTCTGGGTGGATGTCATTAATACGAGTTAATTCCTGTACCGCAAACCCCCCTGCCAATTCCCAACTCATGAACACAAATTTATTTACGGTGTGATGATTATAATAACGGTGTGATGATTATAATAAATGATAATTATTTGCTTATCTTCGCGGGGGGTATAAAACTAAACAATAATGGCAGGCACAGTGACACACTCTTAATGTAAAATGTGCAGTACAGAAATAGCCTTTTTGTTTTTTAAACATCCAGTCAATTATTTGATGTTGTCACGATATTTAAAATATCTACGTACGACAGTGTTTATGTATGTCGAGGATAGAAACCGTCTCAACGACATAATCGACATTAAAGAATCAAGTGCACGCTTGAATTGAATTGAAACCGAATAAAGCGTCTGTTGATTAACAGCTGGGCAGCAGTCATGATTATAATAAAAAAAGTTTCACTTGGCAGAGATTTTGAAAATTTTTGTATCTACCAGCAAGCAAAGTTCAGAAAGTTGATAATTTTTACCATAAATCATAAATCTCTGTTTTAGTGTTTTGTTTGCAAATGTGTGTGCAGGACTGCAAGTGTGTTTATCGTATGCTCATCAATGCTTAAGAAAAACAAAATTTTCCACATACCACAGCGCATGTAATAAAAAAAGACAATAAATGTAGTTTGGATGTGATAAGACAATGAAAAAATTCAAAGAAGAATATATCTATTATATATATATTGTCATTGCTGCTGGCTCATAAGTCATTCATTATTAGATAACTAGCTCACCCGGATTAAGAATTTTTAGTTTCTGGGGGTGCAACAAAACATTGTCGATATTCATTTAAGTTTAGTTTCACAGCTTTTACACGGATACATAGGTACATAATCCATTTATTTCTCGATTTTCTCATATTTTTATTCATGTTATAGGTAATACTATTTAATGTACACTGTGATTAGTTTCAAACAATGGGGGCTCTGGGATAGAGGTGGACAATTAGAATGAACTCGGATGGCGGGAAACTTAAGCTGAACGAAATTGTTGGAAAAGCCTTTTTAAGGAGTTTCCATGCTGGTTGTAGATGTTAAAATAAGTTAAGAAAAGTGATTCTTATCTTATGATGAGGATTCAAACATTGCATAAAATTACATTGCAAAGTGTAATTACTTCAGAATTCTTTTGCAGTCAAAGAATTTAAGGCTAAAATGTAAAAATCACTAGGGCCACAACATTACCAAATGTAAAAATGTATTTGTGGTTTAAGCATTTTTAATTTCAATTTTAAAATAACATGATGTAGTCATTGTTTTGAAGCTTTATTGATGCTCATTTGATTTTTCCAATTGATTATATGGACAAAGATATTTTGTGGTACTGGTGTCATAAAGTTGAAAGGCAAAGTTGTATGATTAAATTGCTCCATGGGAAATTTAGGGATCAGATATTTTCCATTACATGTGATTTGTCCAAATACTATTCATGGTATACACAATTTACTGGCATTAAAAGTTTTGCCTGAAATATTTCATGCTTAGATTTCAGTGAATTACTTTAATTAATTTTCAATTTCAGTAAATGAACAATTTTGAAGTTGTAAACAAGGCGAATTTGGATTGTAGATGGCATGTAGAAATAAGAACTTTCAGAGTGAGTTGTTTCTCATGGTCTTTAACCCAAAATCGTTAGAGAATGATTTCCGCTTCTTCAAAAGACGAAAATACTTTCTAGTTCATCTAGCTTTGTGAAGTTGTTTGCTTATTAATGAATAAAGTCTTTAACACGCGATCGACAGAACTAGAAATTTATGCGACATTACAACGAGCTGGAGATACAAATTGCAAAAGCGCAGCACTAATTCACGGTTCACCTGGGATAAAACGACGAAAGAAAATGTAATGGATTATCAAATACTTACTTCTTTCCTTTAAGTTTCTTTAAGGACAATACTTAAGGGATTTGTTTGACAGTGATCAAAGAAAACAAACCGTTACTTTCAATAAAATGATTCTACGAACCATCTCGATGTTAGCATCTGTTGCACCAAGCTTATAATATGTATGCGAAAATTTTGATTAGAGCACAACATGGCCTCCAACTTTACAAAAGCTGCATTAAATTAAAGAAATAAATTATAATAATAATTGTTGACATAATTTCGTAAAAGCACTATTGCTAGTGCGCTTTTAATATACACGACGAGTTTTTTTAAACCTTGTATCATTTATTATTTCATTCATACTGAAGATGGCATCATGAGATGTCGAAACATGTCTATTCTATTAACATGTATATTAAATGCGCATTAATAATTGTTGAAAAATTGAAGAGTTTCGTGGAATGTAAACATGTCATCGTAAGGTAATTCTTTACTGAAGAAGGCTAAATCTACGAAAAATATTCAATTGACTTTTTTTCTTCCCATCTAACCCATTTGTATCGATTTTTGCTGCATTTAGTATTTAAAACGGCGTGAAACTACATTGATTCAAGTTTTGATGAAAAGCTAAGAAATAAAAGATGTTTACTATTGTTTGATAAGACTTATGCAAACCGAGGGAGAACTTGAGCGCAGATAAGTACAAGCACGAGACCGAAATACATACACAAAAGATACATCGATATCAAATACATCCACAAAGACTTCACAGCCAAATATTTGAAATAAAGCCAGTTTTAAAATGTTGAAACTCTTAATCACAATCGAGATGATTGGTGTTTATTTCAATTCAGTTCACTTTCATTTCAGTTTTAAAATAGACGTGGCTAAAATCAACTTTTCTCGAAGCTTTCTGTACGCTAAGCGTAATAAATGTCGATATCACCGTAAATCGTCTAAAAAGGCAGACATTAAAACTCAAAAACTTACAGTGATTTTTCTTTTATTTAACAGCAGCATCTGCTGTCTATGTTTTATCGAGAAAAGGTATCAATGACGTCTAAATTGTGCAACGCATTTAAGAATAACATAAAGTTTTAGACTAAGACTAAAAATCAAATAGTTACCCGCGCAATTTGACGCAACAATATTTAGTTACCAGCTTTCTTGCTGCTCATTGTCTGACAAATAAAATGGCGTTTGTATAAACATAGCAGATCTTTATGTATGCCACCTGCATAAAAACCATAATGATAGGCAATAATCTCGCCACAATCTTCATTGCCATTGTTATTACTAGGTTGGCTGTCCCCCCAGTTGGTGAAAACCGGACGACGGCCATTAGTAGTGTAGAATTTCAAGCCGAGGCCTAGGGCCGTCTTGAAGAAACCAATAAAAGCCTTATTTATCCTTTTTTTACTCATTTCTGAATAAAGATAGTCATTGTTTGTCTTTGAGAAGGGAACTGCAAGTTCAGCACCTTTATCCAGACAATACTTTCTTGCATTAAGCCAGGTGGTTGTGTGATTACTGAAATAGTAACAATTTCCATGTACATACTCCCAACCTATATGAGAATTTTAACTGTTTTCAAAATTTCTCAGTTAAACTAGTTTTTTATTCTAAGACAATATTAGTGCTAAACTCTTATGTGCACTTACCATTCAACCGTCTCCAAGCACTTGCCAACACAAACAGCTGTAGCAGTACTTCCATGTTGCTGTTCATTTTCTCAATGATGTTATTTCTTTAAAAATGGATAGTGTTACTTATTACTTGTGTACCCCATGTATTTTTAGTGAATCCTATTTCTTTGAGAGTATTTTATTGTATCGTGTATTTTTAGTGCTTGTCGAGGTGTATCCTTGTGCATCTTATTCGTTTAGTTTTCCTGTTCGAATGATGTAGCGTCAAGACGAAACATGTGACTATTACGACCCAAGTGATACATAAGGTATAGTATAAGACAAAAAAATTGTCATCAAATCCGGCAGGGACATAGGAGGGCTATTTCCCTCCCCGCCCTTTATTAATTTTGCCGACGTTTTACTTTCTGAAAAGAGCCCCCGCACGCTTACTTTTTAACCAACTTCAGTGCTAAGAAATTCCATATAAAAGTGTCAGATGAATGATGTAAGAAAACTTGGGACGCTAATAATGTGTGAATTACATGATAGTTCATATGCATTGAACAAAAGCAAGGCAAGATAGAATTGAGACCAATAACGGTTGGCGTTTTGGATTGATCGACTTGCCAAGCTAAACCCAGAGCGACTGCAGTGTGTGTGTGTGATTGGCGACGAATTCAAGTTTGTCATAGTATATAGTTGCAGCTCTTGATAGTAACGCTGTGACAGCATGTACTCTTAGAAGAGTGGCAAGAACACAATGAAAAATGCAGTAGAAATGCTGAGCTTTCAATTCGGAGTTGCAAGAACTTATGTCGCCGAAATAGGCTCGGTCATCCTACTCTTAGGCAAATTTTTTCAATTCACAATTTTATTGTATAAAGGCAGTTTCATGTTTAGGTTTTAATCATACTTGTGAGTTGTCTACTCATGTATACAGTTTTGTGTGTGTTTCACTTCCTGTATCCTACAATGCATTGCGTTCCGCTTTGTTTTTTTTCTTAGTTGATTCTCTCTCTTGCCAAGAGATATATATTGTGTTAAATAAATAAGCATCCTAATCCACATCAATCTTAAATAAACAACAGGTTATGGGCCCAGACACCCATTCCAACTAAGAAAATAAACATCAGTGATCATGGATGATAAAAGCTGGAGTGTGGATAAGCTCACTACAGACAATTACTCAACTTGGAAATTCAAACTCAAACACCTTCTCATAGCAAAGGACTTGTTTGGATATGTAGATGGATCCATTACTCTGAGCAGTGAGGCCAGTGAAGCAGACAAGACCGCTTATAAAAAGAATCATAGCAAAGCTTTCTCCCACATAGTCTTATCAGTAAGCGACAATCTCATCTATTTGATCACTGAATGTGCTAAAGCCCAAGCAGCATGGGATAGGTTGAGTGCTCATTTTGAGCGTGATACTCTTGCCAACAAACTGTTTCTCAAGAAACAATACTTTAGAACTGTTATGAAGGAAGGTACGTCTATGCAGGAACATCTCCGACATATGAAAGCCATAACAGACAAACTCGCAGCGATCAAAGCTAATATAAGCGAAGAGGATCAGGTCGTCACTCTGCTCGGTAGCCTCCCCGATAGCTACTCAACTGTCGTAACCGCTCTAGAGGCACGAGGTGACGATATATCGCTGGAGTTTGTGACTCAGACATTACTTAATGAGGAACAGAAGAGAGAACAAAGATCTCTGGCTTCGGCTGGCGTATCTGGTAGTGGCAGATCTCAAGCCAATTCTGACACTGCCCTGCTGTCGGCCAATAGCAGAGCTGATCAGCAAAATAGAGGATGCTATATATGTGGTTCTTTGGACCACTATCAGAATGTCTGTCCCAGAAAGAGCAGTAGTGGTAGGGGAAGTCGCGGATCTCGTGGTGGTAGAGGACGTAGAGGACGTGACCGTGGCTATCAAAATAACTCTGACAGACCTCATCATGCTAAGATGTCACAACAGGATGATGGTGATAGCGGTGAGACGGCGTTTGCGGTGTCCGAGGGTAACGCCGAACCTCAACTCTGGCTAATCGACAGTGGAGCTACTAGTCATATGGCCAAAGAACGAGATGCTTTCTGTGACTACACGCCTGCTGCACCAGAATCACCCGAGTATGTTATGATAGCCGATGGTTCCAAGATACAAGTGAGGGGGAAAGGTAGTGTGAAACTTCAGGTCTGGGAGTGTCGAAATAAATCCAGATATGCTACTCTGTACAATGTGTTACATATCCCCGAACTAAGTGGAAATCTGTTCTCAGTAAAAGCCGCCACTCAGAATGGCTACATAATCCAATTCGGACATTCTCGATGCTGGGTCAAAAATCGTAGAAAGATGGTGTGTGCATCTGGCACCATGAGAGATAAACTTTACTACCTCGATGTTAGAACCGATGATCATTCTGCTAGGTGTGCGTCTAATACAGTTCTGTGGCACCAACGTCTCGCACATGCTAATATCAACAGTATCAAAAAAACATGACTCAGTGGTGTAACAAGGGCTGTAATCTATCAGGTAACATTGGTGTGTGTGAAGCCTGTGTAAAAGGCAAGATGACTCGTCAACCATTTCATACTGATAACATGATCAAATCAACCAGGGTGCTCGAGTTAGTCCATTCAGACGTGTGTGGCCCTATGCAAACAGAATCTATAGGTGGTAGTAAATACATAGTGTCATTCATTGATGATTTCTCTCGATATGCTCATGTTTATTTTTTTGCATGATAAATCCAGTGTGTTTCAGGTCTTCAAAGAGTATGAGTCTATGGTTACTAATGCTACCGGTCAGACTATAGGTACGTTGAGAACTGACGGCGGAGGCGAGTATGTATCTCACGAGTTTGAGAGTTACCTGACTTCACGAGGTATTCAGCATCAGCTGACTGCACGATACCCTGCAGCAGAACGGCTGTGCCGAACGTTATAATCGTACTATCTGTGAGGCAGCACGTTCACTCATCGCTCAATCCGGTCTTCCCAAAACGTTTTGGGCTGAAGCAGTAGCCACCTCTGTGTATCTGAGAAATCGTCTTCCCACGCGAGCTCACAGAGAGGTCATAACTCCTTATGAGAAATGGAACAATAAAAGGCCTGACCTCGGACACGTAAGAATCTTCGGATGTCTAGCGTTTGCTCACGTTCCAGATCAGCTGCGACGAAAGCTGGATGAGAAAGCAGACAAGATGATATTCGTGGGATATAGCCTCAGATCCAAAGCGTATCGACTCTACAATCCGCTGACTAAGAAGATAGAGGTGCGCCGTGATGTAGTATTCGACGAAACTAAGCTAGGTATGCCCAAGTCTACTGTCAAACCTGAGGAAGCTCTCTCTGAGACTTTAGAAGTAGACCTACATGTAAACAACACTGATGACTCGTCCCCACCTACCTCCGCACGTCCATCTCGTTCTACTCAACCCATCATCCGCTTCGGTATTGATGATCACACTGGTATGGGTCACGTTGCCTGCTCAGCCACTGATATCATAGAGCCACTGTCTTTCTCAGAGGCGCAGGAGAGTGTGAATCGTGACAAATGGATGACTGCTGCTGAAAGTGAGTATAAATCACTTATCGAGAACAAAACCTGGGAGTTAGTGTCGCTACCGTCTGATCGTACTGCTATAGGTTCGAAGTGGGTGTTTAAAGCAAAATACTCACCTGATGGTACTGTAGATAAGTTGAAAGCTCGGTTAGTCGCCAAAGGATACGCACAACAAGCTGGTATAGATTACGACGACACATACTCACCAGTAGTTCACCGCTATTCATTACGTGTGCTACTGGCTGATGCTGTGGAACGTGAAATGCTCATACACCAGATGGATGTGCAAACAGCCTTCCTAAATGGCACACCCTGATGACGAACAGATTTATATGACACAACCAGAGGGGTTTGTAGTTCCAGGTAAGGAACACTTAGTCTGCAAGCTAAATTGTTCGCTATACGGACTAAAGCAATCGCCGAAATGTTGGAACACTGTACTAGATGAGTTCCTAAAATCTTTAGGGTTTACTCGATCTACTGCAGATAGCTGTGTTTACGTGCGATGGAAGGATAACTCTAAGATGATGATCGCAGTGTACGTGGACGACATTTGTATTATGTCTGATACAGACACACAGATGACTGAGGTAAAGTCTGCTCTCTCAGCTCGCTTCAAAATGACAGATCTCGGGGAGCTACACCACTGCATAGGTATAGTCGTAAAGAGAGAAGACAACTCCTCCTTACACCTCAGCCAGACACCGTATATCCGACAACTACTGAAAAGATTCGACATGGAAAACTGTAATCCTGTATCCACCCCTGCAGCATGTGATGTCAAGTTAGAAGAGAATGATGGTAGCAAGCCAGTCGACGCTAAGCTCTATCAGTCTATCATAGGAAGTCTCCTATACGCTGCAGTGTCTACTCGTCCTGATATAGCGGAGACAGTGGGAGTTTTATCAAAGTTCAACTCCTACCCATCTCAGACTCACCTGACGGCCGCCAGGAGGGTTCTTCGCTACCTCAAAGGTACCCAGGATTTAGGTCTCGTATATCGAAAACAAGGAAAATCCCTATATGGATATACAGATGCTGATTACGCCAGTAGTGCCGACCGTCACTCGAAGTCTGGAGCAGTGTTCATACACGCTGGTGGACCGGTGAACTGGTGTAGTAAGCGTCAGTCAATCATAGCCTTATCAACTGCCGAGTCCGAATATATAGCTCTCTTCGATGGTGTGGTGGAGTGTGTAAGGTTACGTCAGTTACTGTCAGATATTGGAGCCCCACCATCGACAGCCACCACCATTCATGTTGACAATCAATCTGCTCTCGCGATAGCAAACAACGGTAAAACAAGCAAGCGTACAAAGCATGTAGATATTAAGTATCATTACACACGTGAAGCCTATCGAGAAAGGTGACATCGCTACTCAATATTGCCAATCCGAAGAAAATATAGCAGACATTCTCACGAAATCTCTGCCCCGAGAGCGATTCGTTTCACTTAGAGACATGTTAGGGTTAGCTTAGTCTGACCGGCATAGGACTAGATTTTGGAATGTGTTATTCCTGTTTCATGTTTTGTTCACTTGGTTGTATTTTGTTTTTGGTTAAACATCAAACTGAGTGGGAGTATTGTATAAAGGCAGTTTCATGTTTAGGTTTTAATCATACTTATGAGTTGTCTACTCATGTATACAGTTTTGTGTGTGTTTCACTTCCTGTATCCTACAATGCATTGCGTTCCGCTTTGTTTTTTTTCTTAGTTGATTCTCTCTCTTGCCAAGAGATATATGTTGTGTTAAATAAATAAGCATCCTAATCCACATCAATCTTAAATAAACAACAAATTTTTTGACCAGACTGAAATGTTAAAGATCTGTGAGAATAGTTTGTACACATCACAATCTCGTTCTGTACAAAAACACTTCGGTCCGATATTTCTCCGAAAGGAAAAAAAACCTCGCGCTTGGTCAACAGGTAATAATGGTTGATTATCACTGATATTTTATGATAAAAATAGCTACTCAATGTTTGAAATACTCTCACTAAGCTGAGTAAAGTACTAGTTTTAAGGACGTAAACATTCACAGATTTGGCGTTAAACGAATTTAAACTTCTGTTTTGAATTTGAAGACCATCTCACGAGCACTTAGCGTATGTGGCAAAAGAAACAGGTAATCTAATTTTCTTAACAGATCTTTTCTGATAGCCTCGAAGAAATCTTAACTCATTTCCTAAACCTTTTTTTTGAGACATTGTCCATCACAACATTTGTGTTTTGCGTTACGTAAGTCATTATATATGAAATGGTTATGAAGTACTCACGTCTTACGTTTGAGTAGCAGGACAACGTTTACAAGATTTGGTTGACAGTACGCAAAGCAAAAACGTCTTTTCAACAAAGTATCTTATCCAAGCAAAGTCTTGCAACTACTCGGTTCGACGAATTGACGGATTTGACATACGTATGCAAAAATTTCTTTTAGAGCGCATATCGTAATTGGGTGACATGAAACAGCATTTAATATTAATAACAATTTATGAAGTATTATAAAAATTTGAAGAATGTAAACATGTCAGTGTTGGGTAATACTTCACGTAATAAAGAAACCAAAAAACACAAAAACATTCAGATGACGTTTATTTGTTTCTTTCTATAACCATGTACACTTTGACGAATTTAATATTGAAATTTTTTTGCAAATATGTTGGAGTTTTGAAAACAAGCATTACACACAATTTTTATGGTGCGTGAAATAAAAGAGTTAATGAAACGTGCGTTGTAATTGTTGATGGTGGAATTTTAATAAAGTAAATGGTTTAAGGCCGGGACTATCGTTACATATTTATAGATGTAGATCATCCAGGTTAGTAGAATCCTGAGAAGGACTGTTGATGTTGTCTACAAACATGTAACACCAAATTATCTCATAAAATCAATTCTTTTTCTTGTGACTTTTTGACCCTAGCTAATTTTCATTTCCTTCTTCAGTCTTCTCTTGCATCTAGTATTCATTTTGCGCAATTTAATGTTGCTTAATTACCAAAAATTTACTATTGACCATAAGGTGTTCGTTCTTACAAATCAATCTCTTCCAATAACTCTTAGGCAATAATAAAGTCTTCCAAACCTATAAGGTTTTCTGAGGAAATCCAGCAATTCCAACTTTAAGATCTGGAAAAATGGTCTTCAATACAAGATAACTTAAGTCATATATATGTCATTAAGTTATACGAAAAGATGTTATTGTTATAAGCCTCGTTCATAAGCCCTTCCTTGTATAATCTAAACAGAAAAAAACCGCATTTTAAGCATTTCTAGGAATTGTGTCAGTCAGCATGAGCATTTTATAACTTACATGCATGTCAAATGTCATTTCGTGAACAATTTCCATGTACTGCACGTTATAAGTTGTCGTCACACGGGTAGGGATAACGTTCCGGCATCCCAGCATTCAGTGCGTGCAATAACAGCGTCTCCCAGCAATTTTGAGACTCTCGAAAACTGGAAATTTTCGTTGATTTTTGGCTAATGTCACATTTCTAATGCTCAAATGTTTCTCACACGAAAATGTCAATTTTTTTAAATCAAAATTATGCCATCCGAGCATAGAGGGACATTTCTCTAAGCTGGCTACAAACGTCCAAGAATCCTTTGTAAATCTTAGGAAAATCATATGACAGTAGAAAGCTTTCCCCTCCAAAACCTAGCAGTGGCTCTTCTGCTCAAAAGTCAGACTCGCGGAAGAAAAATAGCCGCGTCCCAAGAACTCATTAACAGGAAGTTTCAGAAAATGTTATAACTAAAATTGTAAATGAACTCATCAGTCATCAGCATGTCAGAAAACAAACATCAAATCCACCCCCCAATTCGTCACATTCGAAAGCCTTGGCCGAGGTTGCTTATTAGATTAAATGATGAGAAAAGAAGGCCAGAAGTAACTGAAAGCCTTGCAAAGGTTGTTGAAAAACTTCATCGCACGTAGCTCGCTGAAGAAAAATGAAAAGAGAAACAAGGTTTTCCCTCAGTTAAAAAAATGTGAGGCCATGGAACCCACCAGAGTAAACTCGGAAAATTGGCAACAGCTGCAACCCAAAAGGTGCAGAGTTCCTTACTAAATGGACTAATCAGTTGAGCAAAACTCTCCTCCAGCTTGCAGAAAGCTTCTCTGAGGCGAAAGCAGAGAATTACTGTAAAACAAGCTCTTGATACTTTATCCTTATTTGCACAAGCGAATAGAGAGTTAAAACAAAGACAACGAGAATCAACTGACTAAACCTAAACTCAACAGCAAAAATCTCACGTGTTTGACTTGTAGTGCAAAAAAATAAAATTCAAAATTTAAGGGAGACGAACCTGTATGCTGATTTTTGATGTGATTCTTGTGAATTCTACCACTTGTGATGCAGTAAAAAGGTGATCACATCCCTCTACTCTCAAAAGTCCACCCTTGACACTTACCATTATTTGGCCAGTATGCTTTAGAAATTGAATGCTGGGTGCTTGCTATGCAATCTCATGTGATCCCATTGTTCTTGCATTTCAAGTCATAGAATTTAAATCAAACATCTACATAAAACTATGCATTTTTTCATGTTTGAATTATAAATGATATAACTGTTTGGGACATAGGCTAACTCTCAGTTAATTGGCGAACGTCACTTTTGGTGAAACAACACGCGATTTAATTGGCATAAAAATATTTTTGGTGGTCTGTTAATTTTTTATAATGAACGGCTGTATTAAACGTAATTTCACTAAAACATAAATAAATTTCATGGATCAAAAATAAAATTAAGATATGAGTTAAAAAACGACAATTACCATTCCTATGACAAGGCAAGGAATCATCTAAATAATGAAGGAATAAAACCAAAGGGAAATTAAAACAGCAAAATCGCATTATTATACTCATGAAATTCTATTTAGTTTTACTGTTGATATTTGTTTCTCTATCTGTTGTCAATGATAGTTATAAGACAGTAAACTACAATGCCAAAGAAATATGGAACTTTTGTAATCATTGTCAACAATAAGACTAGACTTGAACAACAACTAGATTTTGAGAAATGTGAAATTATACAAAAAATGACATGACTGGCTACTTGCAAACTAAAATGGTCATATTTTGCATTGAATTATATAAAAGTCTTTCGCGCAATGGGTCTAGGTTCCTTTTTTTGGGAGAGTTAGTGTGAGCTTAGTGCAATTTTTCTATAGCTTCTTATGATCTTCCGACAGTACATGAATCTATTATTCACGCAGCTCAGTTGTATTATGCAATGTGCTTTCTTTGCAATCAAAAATAATTCATCATCATTATTATTATTATTATTAAAGATATATTATACGTAGCAATCAACTATAACGATACATATTTATACCAAAAGCTCTCACCAAATTTACACTTAAACAAACGATTTTTAAGAAAAAGATCATTGTGATTATATGATACTCAAAAATTTGACATCTTACCAATTAATAAACCGTAAAACTGTGACCAATTACTACATGCATTACAAAATTGATTGCAAATCACTATAAAAAGAAAAATCCAGTTAATTGGCGGAGTTATTGCTTTTGTGCGCTTCAACATAGTTATTTGAACAAAAATACTCTTTGCACTTTGACCATTCTTTTTCAATGAGAGGTATCTTATCATTCGTATAAGTCAATACGAGGATCTGTAAGCTGCGAAGATTTCCAAATTTTCGACTTCGTCTTCGTTGATAGTAGCGTCGTAAATATTCACTTCTTCACCATTTTCGTCCATAATCAAGACGACACAATGACTCTTCTCGGCAGTGATATAAATCATAAGTCCTGCTTTATGCTGCGACACTTTAAATTCATTAATAGCCGTATTTAGAAAATAATGCTTTCTGCCAACACCGACCTCTTTTTTGAAGATTGATGTTAAGAAGCCTTTTTTTTGTAGGGCAATAAGTATGTTGGTACATGGCATCACCATCGTTTTTTTTAGTTTTGCTAGCACTTCCTTCATTGGCTGTTCCCAATCCTCATTTACTTCCTTCATTAGCTTTTCCCAATCCTCATTTTCTTCCTTCATTAGCTCATTTAGTTCTTGCTCATTATTCAGCAACTCCAAAATTTTCATCACAAACTTGGTCCCCAACGAAATCTGACCCAATTTTTGAATCAGCTGTACAGGACAGAAATAAATTTGCAAGGTAGTTAACAACAGTAGTAGGTTAGCCAACGCACATGGTGCAAATTTACAGAACAACGCTTTTCCATCGTTTTTTCTGATTTCTCTTGAAATTGAGTCTGCTTTCTATAGAAATCAGTTGGGTACAATTGAATACATGAATAAGCACGTCCCTACTAGCTACGTCCTAGCTACCAGGCACGTTCCAGCTACGCCCCTGTTGTTTTTACTCAAATTGAGCTTTTTGCCTCCTTGTTCTCTTAAATGTTAAATTATCTCCTGAATTTATAGCATGCAGATTTTAATCTGCAAAGTATAAAATACAACAGAGGACAAATGACATATGACAGATGCACAATTTTTTAACTTAAAACGTTTCTTAAACGTATTTCCTCTCTTATGATGTTTCTTATAGAGTATTGGATATTATCATGTGATTCATGACTTATACTAAGAAAAGTATTCTGAAATAATATTTTCAATAAAATAATCGCAACAAATATACTACATTGATGTACACGTGCATTGTACAATGATGTACACGAACTATTCCATCAAAATGGTTGCGGAAGATTTAAAATTTTAGATAATATAGAAAAAGTCAGTTATTGTTTCCTCATTGAGCAAAAATGTGTCATCGTTCTCAATAGCTTGGCGTTAAGAGCCTTTTCAGTCAGCAAAATTCTTAATTAGAATTCAAAATGTCCTCACGAAATTGTATAAAAAAATGTTTACCCTTTTGATGATTTTTAAGGAATGTGCGAAAGGTTGTAAATCTTGATTGCTCTTTAAATGATTCAAATGGTTGCTATCGACATAACTCGAGTGTACACCGTTTATTTCAGGCTCCTCGGATGAAGATTCAGTAATCTCATTTGTTGGAACAGCAGGATCTTCCTCCATCTCATAGTATGTGTCACATGATCCATCGACCTACAAGTAAACAAAATTCAATAAATAATATTGACAAGAATTAAATTTTCAATAATTTTCCATGAAAGTATATAGTAAAACTGAAAAACACTACAATACTTTGTCCATCTCCAATGACGTCGATTTGCTCTCGCATGATTGATTAACGATGTTAAGTTTATCATTGTCTTCATCAACTATTTTAATTAGTTTTTAGTATTTACTTTATGCATTGTACCAACAAACAAAAAATCTGAAAATAAGTTAGTAAAAATATTGCACCTAATTCAGACTCACATAAAAAATACCCTTTACAATAGGTTCTAGTGGTTTGACATAGATTTTGTTTGGTCTAAGACATAAAAATGGTTATTTGAGAATCTTAAGCAACTAAGATTAAGTTCAGATAGTGTTAGTACAATTCTTTCTTTCTATAATACAAATAAGAACAGGAAACATAAAAAACACTGCTGAGGGGCAATATTCATATATGAATGTTATAGTTCACAGGAAACAATCAATTTCAAAGTAGCTCGATACGCCAGAACAGGAATATATGGATATATGCCACTTTTTGTAACAAAAGCTTTTCTACAGTTGTGTTAGTTGGTCTACAATTTTAGAACTAAAAAGAAATTATGGAAAATTTACAGTTTACTATACCAGAGAGATTGTCTCGTCAGAGATATCCTTGCAAAATTCTGTCTATAAAATAATAATTTCATAATTAACATAATTATGTAAATTAGTTCCATTTGTGTCTGGTTCAGGTTGCATTATTAAAAACAGCAGCTTTTTTTGTGTTTATTTAAGAAATTAAAAGATAATTTGAAGATACCTTACCGAATAGGCTTTTTTGTTTGGGGCATCTTCGCACTCTTTCGACGACACTGTATAAAAAACGAAATCCTTCTAACATCTTATATTGTATAATTTATAATTTAGTTGCTATAACTTAAAAATTCTTGCACAATTGTATTCTGCACCAAACATGTGTAAAATACCGTATCGTCAATTGCTTCGTCGTTTTTGTGCCGTCTTATGCCGTCTTGCACAACTGACAGCTACAAATAACAAATGAAAACCATTGATAAAGTATTCACTCGTATCCATACATTTGAACTTTAATTGGATGTTTAAAAGCTATAAAACTGGGGCTTTAGTGGTGAAATATAGTTCAAATATCCCGTACTCGAAATACTCCTTTAAGTAATTGCCATGAGTCTCAATTATTGAAATAATAAACAGAATAAAAGAAACGCTGATGGTAATCGACATGCGATATTGTAATATTGAATTGCTTTCAAACTTTGTGGACAAAGAGGCTTCATGCCAATTAAAAAATGTAAAAGGCAAATCGAGGGATATTTCTTTGGCGGCTTAATGAAACCTTCATTGGTATACCATTAGGTAATCACAAAATGCTAAGATCTTACGATCTCATACGCATAATTAAAAAAATCATGATAAAAAAAGGTACAAAATTACAAAAATTTTCTTCTTGTCGTGATTATGCATTACTTTCTTTATATTGAATTATGGTATAATATAACACCATGTCATAAAAATAGTTTTGTTTTATATAATTTCGTAAATCTAGACGGCAAATTTTTCACGGTACACCTCATGCACTTCTATTTTCTTTCAATCATCCACACTCTAAACCCATTCCAATTAAGATTTGGATCTTCAAAAATTTCCCTAGACTATCACCGACTATTGTATTGTTAATGGTCTGCTTTCACAAATCAACTGACCTCATTGTCTTTGTCTGACGAAATATCATTTACAACTGACTTGTCAGTATGTTCCTTGGCTGTTGGGAACTGTTGACAAATTGCCTCTGGCTGAAAAATTTATGAAGTCATGTGAAATAAGAACGCCAACCATACGTCTGTGCCAACAAAATGGAGAAGGCATAGCCAATAAATAGAAAGACTGATTTAGTCTGGATAATCAGTAGTGAACCAATTCAAGGTAGCATTGATGTAAATAATCAAGCAATTGTTTCATACAAAGTAAAAAATCACGTAAGTAGTCATTTATGATAACATCCAGTAATGACCAGTGTCATCCAGTGATGATGAATGACATGTAATAATGTTGAGGCAAATGCGTAAGTTAAGCGATGAGTTTTTTCGTACAAATATTGACACAATGTGTGCATTGACAATCAATCCGGTGAAATGAAACTGAAATGGTAAACAAGTTGATTATAAAGTTTTTACCAAAGCCTTTACCAGGTCAAAAAAAATCCGAGATAATTTCAAAAATTTTGAAATCACCTCAAAAAATGACCAAAAGTTTAAAAATTTGATCAGAAATAAAAACAAAGTATATAGTCGAATTTTACTCACAATATGCGCAGTTTTTAAATGATATTCAAAGAATAATTCAGAATAATAAATCGTGTAAAACTACTTCATATTTATACGAAGACCATATATGTTATCCATTTGAGAAAAGCATAAAGACATACCATATGATCAGTATTTAGTTTACTATGTTCATCTTTTTCAGGTTCTTTTACCCCTTCCTTTGCAACTACAACCTACAATAGACGAATGATATTGTTCACAATTTTCTTTGCCAAAGCAACAAACAAGATTAAACACGACATAAAGAATTTATGCGAGTTAAGCGAACTTGAGAAAGTTTTCGTAACATGTTGTGAAGAGTTTCATTATTATCCGATGGTCTTCAATATAAACCATCGCTTTTTTCAGGAAGTCTAGGATAAGGGACATTTCAAGATATTGTAGTTTTGAAATAATAAAACGGTATGAATACACATGCACACGAGGAGTAGTTTCCAGCCAATTTTTTTAAAGGCGTACAGGGCAATAGTCAGCAAAATGATGTTTCACTATCGGAAAGTGTTAGGATCGTCGTTTTTTAATCAATGTCGAACTTTGTGCCACCTCTTTCACGTATTAAGTAAATTAGCAAACGAATTTGTAGTAGCTTATGTTAGGGTGGTTCCAGTATTTCATTCAGTGATGAATGCATTATTTGGAAAATTTGCAGTACAATAACATTTTCATCAACAAGTCAATAGGTCATACGATCTTAATGAAGAGTGCAACGTGTTCTGGATCCGCGTATGCTATATTAGACAAGATGGCATGATATAAAATTGGAATTAATTGCTTTGGATAAAATATAATAAAAGCGAATAAAACTGATATGATTACTAATGAAAAAATATAATGGTTGTAAGCATGAAATGCGATTTCTCCACTGGATTTTCTTTCTCATAAAGTTTTATGTGGGGCAATATTATAACTTACAACTAAATGGATACGCTGAAGCCAGCTTTTCATGCTTATTTTAATGATAATATTATGGTTGAAAACTGCAATTGGTTTTCTTTATTTTTCAAAATCCAGAAGTAAAAACATAAACGTGCAGTTGTGTAAAATTGAAATTTAGTTAGCTATATAGGAACGGGAACAAAGCATATTGTGATCATTGATTAATGTCATGTGATAGACAATAGTGATGTAAATGCGTATCTGATTCTTGCAGTTAAAGCATGATTTCACCAAAAAATTTACCTGATCAGCACGCTGTTGCCGTTTTGCTTTTCACAAGAATTGATTTTATGCTCGAAGATACAAAGCTCTTCACTTTGTTCTAAAATAAAAACGAAGTAAAAACCTGTTGCATAATTTAGGTAGAGTAACAAGGAATTAATTTCACTAAGTTTTTTTGCAAACATTTCAATGGTAGCTGCTGATCATGTAATTGCTAATCTTGATGCCATGCGTACGTATCTGGTTCATACAGCTACATTATAAATGAGTTTCTTATTGAGTTTTTACAGATGTCTTTATACCTGGTTAACAGCAACCTGTGATGGTTTTGATTTCATCCATGAAAATTTCTTCACCAAAAATGACAAAATGAATGTATTCTGAGAATGCTAAAAAGCAGGTAGTCTTAAAAACTCACGCACATAAGATTTCTTTAGTGGCAGTCTAATCTTGTAAATGTTAGGATCCTTTTTTGTTCAGCTTAAGTACTTTCAATCTCGCTTACTTAAAGACTATTATGACATGCATTAGCTAAGCTAAAATAAATATGGAGAAAACTGCCATGATAAAATCTATAAACGAGATAATTGATTTAATTGAATAATTCACCAATGGATTTTTACTCCTAAAGTGCCTGTGGCATAGAACAATATTAAATACATATTCTGAAGCCAAGTTATAAGAGAATTTACTGAAAAATGAGTTAAGTTGCATTTGTTTTTCATAATCCATAAGCAAAAAAAGTGTGCGGTTGTGTAAAATTAGCATTGATGTTATAGTCATATATGTTGTAGTCATTGGGCAGATAATGATGATGAATGTTTCCTGATGAACGATATAGATGGCAATGCCTGTTTAATGCAGTTAAAGCATAAATAAATTCATGATAAGTTGTTATTAGAACATTTACCAGATAAGCTACACTCAGTTGCAATTTCAAGTTCTTCCAAAACCATTTTGTCTACAAAGATGAAAGAGTGAAGATTAAGTTCTGAAATAAAAAGCAGATACAGAAATTCCTTCACAATTGGTTTTTAGAAAAACAAGCATAATGAACACGAATAAACACGTCCCTACTAGCTAAGTACTAGCTACCAGGTACGTTCCAGCTACGCCCTGTAGTTTTACTCAAATTAAGCTTTTTTGCCTCTTTGTTCACTTAAATGGTAAATTATCTCCTGATTTTATAGCATGCTGATTTTAATTGGCAAGATACAACAGAGGACAAATGACATATGACAGATGCACAATTTTTAACCTAAAAGTTGTTTCTTAAACAGATTTCTTCTCCTATGATGTTTCTTATAGAGTATGGGATATTATCAGGTGATTCATGACTTATACTAAGAAAAGTATTCTGAAATAATATTGTCTATGAAATAATCACAACAAATATACTCATACATTGTACAGTGATGTACACGAACTATTCGATAAAAATGGTTGTGGAAGATTTGAAATTTTAGATAATTTAGAAAAAGTCAGATATTTTTTCGTCATTGAGCAAAAATGTGTCGTCGTTCTCAATAGCTTGGCGTTAAGAGCTTTTTCATTTAGCTAAATCTTAATTAGAATTCAAAATGTCCTGACGAAATTGTTTAAAAAATGTTTACCCATTTGATGAATTTTAAGGAAGGTGCGAAAGGCTGTAATACTTGATTGCTCTTTAAATGATTCAAATGGTTGCTATCGACATAACTCGAGTGTACACCGTCTATTTCAGGCTCCTCGGATGAAGATTCAGTAATCTCATTTGTTGGAACAGCAGGACCTTCCTCCATCTCAGAGTATGTGTCACATGATCCATCGACCTACAAGTAAACAAAAATTCTAGTAAAAAATATTTGACAAGAATTAAATTTTTAAAAATTTCCATGAAAGAATATATTGTAAGAACTGAAAAACACTACAATACTTTGTCCATCTCCAACGACGTAGATTTGCTCTCGCATGATTCAATAACGATGTTAAATTTATCATTGTCTTCATCATTTATTTTAATTAGTTGAGCGAAGTCACGTTCCTGAGACTAAAGAAACAAAACATTATAAGTTCCAAGGACACAGCTGCTATACATTTTCGTGACTTTCTTCTAACTGAATTTGGGTTGACGTGTTTTTTAGTATTTACTTTATGCATTGTACCAACAAACAAAAAATCTGAAAATAAGTTAGTAAAAAAGTTGCACCTAATTCAAACTCACATAAAAAATACTCTTTGCAGTAGGTTCTAGTGGTTTGACATAGATTTTGTTTGGTCTAAGACATAAAATGGTTATTTGAGAATCTTAAGTAACTAAGATTAAGTTTAGATAGTGTTAGTACAATTCTTTCTTTCTATAATGCAAATAAGAACAGGAAACATAAAAAACACTGCTGAGGGGCAAAATTCATATATGTATGCCACTTTTTGTAACAAAAGCTTTTCTACAGTTGTGTTAGTTGGTCTACAATTTTAGAACTAAAAGGATATTATGGAAAATTTACAGTTTACTATACCAGAGAGATTTTATCGTCAGAGACATCCTTGCACACTTCTGTCTATAACATATTAACTTCATAATTTACAAACAAGAGTTTACCAAATACTTTTGTTCGATATTAATAATATATAAACACGCGCACCTTATCTTTTGTACTTGGTTTATCTACAAGCCCATCTCTCATGTTTTTCTTCGCGCTTTGCGTCTATAATCAGTCAATAATAATTTACACATCGTATATGAACATTAATGGATGGGAGTCGAAACCCAGTGCAATTTTTTAATGAAACACAAGCTATATTTCATTTAAAGAGTGATAAATACGAATCTTTTTCTTAAGAAGAAAGAATGGCGTGAAAGTCCAAGCTTTTTCCATAACAAATAAGAGATAACATATGAAAATATAGAAGATGGGCGAAGAAATGATTGGTGAGAACTAGGGAAGCTGAAGCCCCGCGCCTTTTTCCAATAGTAAAACAAAAAAGATATTTAGATTGAGCTGAAGTTATTGCTTAGAAGTGTTTTTTAATTAGATGTTATAGTAAAATTGAAGACTTAGCCACCCCACTTCATAAAATGCTTCGCCGTCCCTGAAAAAAACTCACGGGTGAACAACACTTTTACCCCACTTTTCGCAAAATACAGATATTTTTCACGACAACATAATTTTCTAACACGAAGCTCAAACATGGTACTTCCGGCATTATTTCTACTTAGAAAATATCTTCCTGATGCTGAGCTATAGAGTCGGTCGACAAAGAGAAACTACTCGAAACTATTGTCTACAATAATCAAACTTTCCCGCTTGTGAAATGTTTCATTTGATTGGCAATTATGATTATTTTTTGTTTGACCAACTAATCAGGAACAAATTGATGGTTAAAAAAATACATACTGTTGAGTAATGAATGTGGTAAAAAACAGATAAAATATGAAAGACTTCGTCACAAAGTTTTATACCAAAAAAATTTACCTGTTGTCGTTTTCCCATGATCAATGGATGTGAGGCGAAACTAGGTGCAACCTTTTTAAGAAAACCCAATTAAGCTAACTGTCATTCAATATGTGTGTTCAATACGAGTCTTTTCCTTGAGTAGAGCATGTTTAAACTTTAAAGTAGCTCAAAAGTCCAAAATTTTCCATAATAAATAAAGAATTCATGAATAGAAAATAAACAATAGCTGTAAACAGGAACTTATCACACATGTAAACATTTATTGGACGTACAAGGGTCACGACACGTCACGTTTGGAAAACAAACCCTTTCACAAAGCGCTTACTGATATTGAAGGAGTCACGAATATTTCACCAAAAATGTACAAACTTCAAAATTGTGTAAAATTTCCATTTTTTCCAAAACAAAAGTCACGTCGATAAAATATTCGACGCGTTGAGATATAGGATAAATGAATTGAAAATTTGAGATTACTCCCAAGGAGAGGGTTTAGGTCAACCTAAAGTATTTACGTGGGTAAACGAGGGAGGATTTTGGTAGTAGTTGGTTCAAACTGTCATTGGCCTATCATAATAATATGTAAACATACTTTGTCACTCTGTTCATTGGCAGAACTATCTTCAGAGGTCTCTTTCTGCGGCTAGAATAAACAAATAACAAAGCGATGACAAATTTATCTGACTGATATTGAACATTGTATATTTGAAGGAGTTATTTCAACTCCAAAGGGGGTTAACGTAACACCTTTTGGTGGAGTAAAAAATTAAGAGCTATATAAACCCCTAGAATATAGTTAAATTAGCCCTAGCTAATGATTAAATGCTGATTTTACTCCACATGAAGTAATTTTAACTCCGCCAAGAGAGTTAAGCTAAATCTTAAGTCAGACAATAACTGACAAACATTTTACTCCTTAATAAACATTTTACTCCGGTTGCATTATGACTCTTAACTGTAGTTGTTTTAACTCCTCATTATATAATTGCTATAAATTGTTACAATTGATACAATTTTTATAAATATAAAGGGACTTACTAAATAATGTATAAATAAAACGAATAACCCTTTCCTATTATTTAATCAACCATATCGTTCGCCCACGCCGGTTGAAGCTCATGACATAATTTATTCTTTTGTATCTGACAGTCAACATGGCGGAATGAAAACTCAACCTTTATCGCTTCCTTCGCCATTAACAACACATTAAAAACAACCCATTACTCCATCGATCCACAAATTATGTTGAGCTCTGTTTTCTGTGCGGATAAAGAACAAACCACTCACAGTTTGGGAAATAAATGGCTATGCGCGTAGAGCACATGCTGAATTATAATTTATTAAAGTTTTACAAATTTAAGGAGTTGAATTTAACATAAGGATGCTTTAATAATTTTTTTCACAGAAAAGGTGGAAGATAAAAACACCCACTCCAATTGCATGTAACTGATATGTCCTGCAACTGTTATTGAGAAAATTTCAATGTTCCATGACGTGATGAAGGGTGGAAGGGGTGGGTGATCCTTTATATCTAACTTTGAGAGACGTCTACCCTTCGGCTAGTTTGACGACAATGACCCTGTGTCTTGATGTAACTTATTTATCTCTATATATAACTACGACATGCCACGTGCATGTACACATGATTGGAATTATACAAAGTGTATCAAATTTTTCCTCTATAAACGTATTTCCATCACACGAAGTAATGCTAAAACCACCTAAGGTATGATACGAATACCAAACTTGCCGTCTGAAGCAATAAAACTATTAATCGATGGAAAATAACTCGTTTATTAATTCAAATCATTTGAGAGAATACTACTGGAAATAAAAATCCGCTCACAGCCAAGCGAAACGTAGATTAATGGATCGATACATTTCCCCTTCAGGAGAGAAAAATACTTTTTTGGAACCATCAGCTGTGGAACAGGTTCTAGAACAATATCCTGCTATAAGACTGGTGTCAGAAGCGAGTCCTATTTCTACAATTGTGCTTATGGCGAGGATTCGAATGTAAATTTTTCTGTACTAAAAGCCAGCACAAATTATAACTGTTTTTTAATTCTTTCTTTAATTCAGAAATTGAGATTCTGTAACAGTAATATTTCTTCCACTTTTGATAAAAGAACGTACTACAAAAGATTCAGGCTTACTTCACATTTGCTCTGTAAGTATTATGGCGAAATATTTATTTGTACGTCATAGCCACTTGATTTCTCTCTTTCTAATTGAACAGGGCATTCTTATCCGGTATTTTATATTTTTTTCGGATTATTTTTTTTTTTTGGTTTTGTCTTTTATACATTGCTGCAGAGGGGAAAACTATTTCAGAGCTTAATAGCTCGATTTTGCCAGTGCAAGCTTTGGATTTTTATTATATATTTAATATTGCATATCCCACCTCAGCAGGGAATTTATTTCATTTTTTAAAGGCTGCACTAATGGAAAGGTCAGCTGAAGCTAAGAAACGAGTTGTTGTACATAAGTTCTTTCAAGAATTGAAGTAATTCATAGAGCAGCCATAAATTTACAGAAAGATGGTATTTTATATAGTTATATTGACGTCTTAAATATAATTACTGTGCATCTATTTTCTATCTTATTTAAAACTGTATTTCTTGTCGTTATTATAATTGAAATTTAAAAAAATTGTACTTCTTGTGTTTTGTCAAATTGTCCTAACTACAGGGTGTCATAATTTCTACATAACACAACAACTCCGAAAGAAGAGAAGAGTTATCTTAAATCCACCTTTGGAGTTACGTTTAACTCCAGAAAAAGTTCTTTTAATTCAACTCTTGGAGTTAAGCTTACTCCAAAAATGGAGTTAAAATTTTGGAATAAAATTTAACTCCAAAAAAGGAGTCATTCTGCACCTTTTTATTGTACTCCACTTTTGGAGTTAAAATGACTCCTTGAAATTACAGTGAAGGAGCGACGAATATGAGCCTTGAAATGGTGCTGATAAAATATTTTCCATGCAGAAATATCATACTCAATTACTTGTGGATTAAAAATTCGAGATAAAAATGGTGTAAATACATATGAGGATGGTTTTCAAGAGTCAGTCTACATTCATTGGCAAAGAATACGTATGTTTGCAATCTAATGTAAGAAAGGCGCGTAATACATTATTTTTTTTTTAATGAGAACTGCTATCCAATGTTTGCGAAAAGGTCCTGGTTTTCAAACTCTAAACGATTACCGGTAAATTTTACACAGCACAAAATAATCATTCTTGCATACGACTGCTAATGTAGCTACTCCAAATTTCCTTTAATCATCTAATCCTACTTTCCTAATTGAAAATTGACCTTTTCAATAAAATGTTTGATTGTTACCCACCTGACTTCATCTAACCATATTTGCACTGTCTGGAAAACGTCATTCACAGGGCAATGCTCAATTAAAAATAACTTTTTTTCCGTCATAATAATGAATAAAATAATAAACATACCTTTTCGCTTGCACTTGGTTCGTTTGCACGCCCATACATCGAGGTAATACCCATGTTTTCCTGCTACAAAGAACAAATAATCGAGCAATGATAATGTATACATTGTATTTTAAAATATTTATACATATAATGATAACCATTAATGTCTTATAATGATGTAAATGCCAATGCATACATCTAGTTCACACACTTAAGAAGTTACAACAACCAAATATTTCATCAATTGTCAACATTTTTCCCAGTGACCATAAGTAAGCAATCAATTTATGAACGCAATGTGTGCTATCACAATTCATGCAGTCGATTCATTGATAAGTTCATCATAAAGTTTTTACCAAAGCCTTTATCTCGCTAGCAGAACACTGAGGTATATTGCTGTGGAAATGCTTAGAGGCTGAAATTAACATGCATAACCAAGCCATGATAAAATATACCCATTTACTTTATTATCCACATATATCAACAGTACTTGGATGTGCAAGAGTCACGACACTAAGGTTTTTCGTGGAAAACAAACTCTTTAACAAAGTGCTGACAGATAATAAGGAAGTTTCAGGTCATGCTAAAACATGTACATGGGTAAACGAGGGAGGGTTTCTATGGTAGTTGGATCAAACAGTGATTTGCCTACCCTTTTCGTAAACAATATTTTTGCAATCGTGCTGATACATATAAGTTTTAACCTGTGAACCTTTTCCTGCCGAAATAATCATTCTCTCTTAATGCACCTCTGAGACGTCCTTTAATCTTCTAAATCTTATTTAGGTGGTCCAAGATGCCTATCCCGCTCATTTTTTTTTGGGGGGGGGGGGTGAGAAAAGTTTATCCATCATTTTTTCCGGATATCCACTTCAAAGAAATATCTTTTTCAATGAGTTGAGATCACTTTCAATGAACTCCTCTGTTGACAGTTTAAGCGTTTGATAAAGCAAACACTTTACTAAAGAAATCTTTTCTCTTTGTGAAGAAAAAGAGTCACAGCGTGTATACAAACCCATAAGAGTTGCCTTCCAATGAATACTAGTAAAGAATTGACCATTGCATTATGGATTATGTTTTCAAGTTATCCCTGTTTTGAGCGCAATCTTCTCTTTTAGAGATGACGTACATTCTTTCTTGACATTATAAATATCGGTAGATTTTAAATTTTCATTTAGCACACGTTGACAACTAATCAGTATGTAGTCTGCTGAAGTGTAACGTGTCGTTTAGTTTCATAACAGTTCTTTTAGAACTATTAACTTACTACTTTTGCCACTCACAATGGTATTTGCCATCTTTAAAACGATTTTCAAGTACATGTTTGTGGATATAGATCATCCAGGTTAGTAGAGTCCTGAGAAGGACTGCTGCTGTGTTGATTGTTGACTGGCAAGTCAACAATCAAAGACTGAGATATTGTAATATTGCATTAAAAGCTTTCAGTGAAAATTGTTTTCATACACTGTACACAGAGGACATAGAGGCTTGATGCCAATTAAAAAATGTAGAAAGGCAAATCAAGGGGGATATTTCTTTGGAGGCTTGATGAAATTGTCATTGCTATACCCTTAGGTAAACACGAAACGCTAAGATCTTACGATCTCATACGCATAATTAAAAAAATCATGATAAAAAGGTAAAAATTACAAAATTTTCTTCTTGTCGTGATTACGCATTACTTTCTTTATATTGAATTATAGTATAATATATCACCATGTCATAAAAATAGTTTTGTTGTACATAATTTCGTAAATCTAGACGGTAAATTTTTAACGGTACACCTCATGCACTTCTATTTTCTTTCAATATTCCACACTCTAAACCCATTCCAATTAAGATTTGGATCTTTAAAAATTTCCCTAGACTATCACCGACTATTGTATTGTTAATGATCTGCTTTCAAAAATCAACTGACCTCATTGTCTTTGTCTGACGAAATATCATTTACAACTGACTTGTCAGTATGTTCCTTGGCTGTTGGGAACTGTTGACAAATTGCCTCTGGCTGAAAAATTTATGAAGTCATGGGAAATAAAAACACCATCCATACGTCTGTGCCAACAAAATAAAGAAGACATAGCTACCGTAGAATCTTCATTTTTTTCATCAAAGACTTGAATTGCCGTTTTTGGCGATTTCTGTTCATCCCTTAACAGCTACAATGAACCAAAATTTTGTACCATTATTGTTCTGAGTCAACTAACATTTGGAGCAAAAAATATTTCTCTAGCTGTAGTAAACTGCTGTCCTGAACAGCGTTGATCTCGGGAATTTTAAGTGAAACAGTTTGGATTCTTTTTTGGAATTTTTATTTTGAATAGTAATTTTTTTTATTTTTGTACATTTCAGTAGGAGAATTTAGGTTTAAGAATAACTTTTTGTGAAAATTTTTCGACTTATAAACGATTGTGTCACACGTTATGAAGATAAACCCCGGTGCTAAACCAGTTAGCTGTATACATTTCAACTGGTAGAAAGCTGTGACTTGTATATAGGACCGAAATTTTAATGTAAGAAGTCAAAATGTGTGTATTGAGTGTAGTGACTTACTGTTCCTTCAAGGAGACTGGGAAAATAAGAAGTTTTGAGATCTTTTGAGAAATAGGATTTGAATTAAATTACGCTGGGGAGCGTAGGTCATGCAATGTTTATAGCTTTCACCAATCAATAACCTCATCAACTACATGCTGCACATTGTCCTTTACAATAGACTCATTTTTCTCAGCTAGCGTGGACGGATTTCTACTTTTCTAGGAATTTTGATAAATTCCACATGATGTGAAATTAGAACGCCATCCACAATTATGTGCAAAAATAAATCGACATACTGTTGGATCTCTATGTAGTTCACCAATTTCTTCTTTTGAAAGAGGAGCCTCTTTCAATGTTTCTTGCCCACCTGAAGCCTATATACAATAAACAAAGATTGAATAAAACAGTTTCCTACCCACCTTTTAAGCGAAAGGAAATTTTTAAGTTTGGTCATCCAAGTTAAACTCATGAAAATAAAAAATAACTACACAAGGATGAAATTTGGCATTGAACAGGAATTTTATGAACTATGGGATATGGGACCGAGAAAAATCACCTTTTTGACTTTAACACGTTTGTCGGGCACATTTCGATCTTTTTCCCTATATTCCTTTAGTTCTTCTTTCAAGCTCCTTATTTCATAGTCTTTTTCGCTGTTTTGCAACTTCAATCTCTGATTTTCATCGTTTTATTTGCTGAGTTGCAACTTCATTGTGCTGAGTTCCAACCTCAATGTCCATATTTCATCGTCTTTTTCGCTGCTTTCCAACCTCAATGTCCATATTTCATCATCTTTTTTTTCGTGAGAAGCAATGCGGGAAACGATTTTTGCATTCATTGTGACTGGATAAATTACTTACTTCACAATGGATTAAATTTTCCTAAAAAAGGACAACTATTAATGTTTTCACTGGTCACTTATTTTATTCAATAAATATTACTGAGACACAAGTCTATTGTATTCGTAGTGACATTGTTTTTGTCCACTCAGGGTTGAATTTGAGAGTTGCCATTTTAAGTAATGTTTCTACATGGAAAAACTGTCCAGATGAATGTGGTGAATGTAAGGTATAATGTCAGCACAGAGTAGATACGTATACAGAAGCGCCACCCAGCGAAAAATCTGTCCCCTACTTGTACCCAGTTCTTAAGTGCGCATCTTTTGCGTCCGCCATTACTCCAGCCAGATAAACTAACCAGAATGTATATAGATTAATATTATGAAGAGTTGTTTTTCGAAAATTTGACGAAGGTAAATTCACTCATGGACAAAATTTATAACGCCATCGGATAGGATACCAAGCATATGAGGTGAGAAACAGTTTTGTTGTAAAATACGTTCGTCAAATATAATTTTACGGGTTTTATAGTTTCTTGCCTTGAATTGTATGCGAAATCCATGTTTAGAACGTCTCTTATAATGAACGGCAGTTGACCTGAGAATTTATAATTTAGGACAAAGGTGATAAATATATTTAGTGTGATTCCATTTCTGTATTTTCAAGTAAAGAGTTTCCTATTAGAATGGTCAGTGGATTTGTTACAAGCGATAAAACGACCTACTGTGCGTAATGTACGTTCTTTAGAGGAAGACGTTATTAGAATAGAATTTGGACTAAACTAATTTATATTTGATTCTTGGATCGGGGCTTTTTATTTGCAATGTAGCTTGTCTGCCTAATTGTATTTGAAAGTTTTTATTTGTAATTTTATATTGAGTTCCCGTGGCTATCATGTCTGTCAAATTAGTATTAACTTACAAATAAAGATGTTTTTTTGTTGTCTTATTTTTAATCAACAATATATGAAATTACAAGTATTTAAAGAATGAAGTTATTCATAAATTGTTTCTATTAAATTAACAACTTTGTCATTATGTCAAACATATTGTCAAGCTCCTACAGCTTAGCTCTTTGGTTAAACTTCACTTGTGAGTTGTGACAAACAATTGTATGTGAAAAATGATTTACGAGATTTCAAATGTTAGAGCAAATATCTTCAAGATTCTCTGCAGAATTCTTAAATGATAAAATTAAAACTGAAGACAAACCATATACTGAGTACACATCTTCTCAGATACATATCTTATTTTGAAAATATTCCCAATAAACCCTCATTTATCAAAACGAACGTCAAATGAATGGATAAATTGTTGAAAGCTTGATATGTTAACTGTATCCACACAAAAATATTAAAAATGGCCAATCTATAGAAATATTTGGGTTTATTTGCCAAAACCCATCCGTAGAACTATATATTATATTACGATCTGGCTGCACTCATTGGGCTAGAAATATGGCCGCCGTTTAAAATACCCGGATTGTAGAACTCAAAACAGGGGACACGAACATCAAAGCTTCCGACATAGAGTGGCGCTTCTGTATACATATCTATTCTTTGATGTCAGGATAAATCCTGTTTTACCTTCACAGTAGTATTAAATATAAATATCACAGCCCACCATAATGCGTAAAACAGCAATAAAGAAAAACATAATATTTCTTTACTACAAAATGTTAATAGCTAACGTCTCGTCTTTATGATGAACGGCGAAGGCTTTAATACTTTTTGTATTTCGTAATTTCGATTGCGATTCCCGCCTGGCTCAAAGATCACAGCGACATTATCATGTACTGAAGTACATCAGTACAACTCTTTATTTAAAAATCTCTTCCTCTATAAGATGATTGAAACATTTACAAATCATACTAACTCTCAGTATGACCAAATTAAACAACACAAATAAAATTACATTTGCTAAAGCTACACAAAATATTAAACGATAAATCGAAAATCTTGTCAAATACAACAGATTCTAAACTGTTTATTACTATTTACTGTTCATCACAAAAATGTTGAAAAGTCAAAAATTGAAGAAAACACTAAGATTTTATTACAGTGCTTAGAAAAAAACCGTAGAATCTTGGCCTATTATTAATAATGAGATGGCACAAAAATAAAAGTTGTAGAAAATCATCGACAATGTCTTATATAATTAACTTCCTATATCCATGTAATTTTTCAAACAAAGGCCTGTAAATAAAAACTACACGGTAGAATTTTTAAACTTTGCCATAATGTAGATATTCTTATTGTCTATAACATATCCAAAATCTGGAGGTAGCAAAAAAAATTAAATGATAGAAAATCATCGACATAGTTAGATGACACGAATTCGCGTACTATAATCTTGGATATTTAAGTTAAGAATTCCGGTTCTTTAACAAACAAAGCCTTATAAATAAATAACTACACGGTAGAATTTTTTTAAACTTGACCATATTGTAGATATTCTTATTGTCTATAACATATCCAAAATCTGGAGGTGGCACAAAAAAATAAATGATAGAAAATCATCGACATAGTTAGTTGACACGAATGCGCGTAGTATGATCTTATATAATTAAGTTGAGAATTTCAAGTCATTGCTAAACAAAGGCCTGTTAATAAAAACTACACTGTAGAATTTTTTAAATATATCCAAAATCTAGAGGGTGAACAAAAAATTATTAATACAATTCACTTTTTACTAAATTGTTTAAAAGTAGTAAACTCTGTTTGGTTGTTAGTACCAAATTAATTATGCAGTAACGTAACAGTGCTGGTTAATTTTTTTCAAAGTTTGTTCTAGTTGCTCATCGCTTTAATTTTTTCCAAATTTAGTGAATCTAGTGAAGTAAATGACTTGTGTTTGGAGTAATCGTGACCAAATATTACTTTAATTCAGGACCTTTACGTCACGGTATAATTAGACATGTGCATTATTAATATTGTATTTTTACAGACTTACTAGATAATTACTTTACTTTATTATCTTATAATTAGAAAACGGCTATTATTTACCACAGTATTTTTCTTTCTATCGCATTTTTTTTACGTTGCTGACACGATCAGAATATCGATTAACGATTTCAATTTTTCTAAAAATGTTCCTCTTGCATTCTGAACCTATATGAAGTTACTTTTCTTCAACGATGATAGAGAATTGAACGTGACTTTTGGCAGATTTTAGTTACTACGCTTTTGCCCTTTTCCGCTTTCTTAACACGTCACTTGTAGCTAAATAGAAATGCAGTTATTCATAGATGATTCACTATTTTCAATGTATTCTCACAGGTTTATAATAAATTATTGAATCTTCAGTTTTATCTAAGGTCAAGCTTCACAATTTAAAATTTTCGTACCTTTGGCCATGTTTCTTCTTCACTTGTCTCTTTCAGTTTTTATCACCAATTATATTTTGATCATAAACGTTAGTATATTCTTTTATGCAAAATATTGAAGAGCAAACGGACCACTTTTCAGCGATGACAAATTTATTGACTTCTTTGGCCAAAGCAACGACCTGCATATCACAAACATTCTTAAACTGTATCAAGTCACCTCTTCCGTTATTCGCGTCGTAAATTTTCACGTCACCATTTTTATCCCTGATAAGATTTTCACAATGACAGATTTCGTCAGTGTGATAAAGTAAAATGCCTACTTTGCGCCCAGAAAGCTTAAAAGCTTTTTCTGCATTTTTAAGCGAAAGTTGTTCATCCATTTGCATTTCATCTAAACATTTTTTCTTTTCTAGCAAAGAAAGCACTTTAGTACATGACAATCAAACAACCTCTTTTTTCAACACATCTGCCAATTCACTTGTTACTTTAGAGAGGAAATTCCCAGTTTGCTTCCATTCAGAGTTCAATTTTTTCCATGTTATCTCCACCAATCGCATATCGAACAAATAAGGAATAATTTTCTGGGACACCCTTGCCGGGCAAAAACCTGTATTTTCATGTTTTAGCGCCACGTGTAGCGCATTTATTCCCCATGACGAGTGCTTGCATGTAAGTACTTTTTCAGGATCTACGCCTAAAACCTATAAAAATATTTACTGTATTTTAGGTATAACACAATCGAATTAACTGCGAGATATTCCATTTTATAACGCAAAAATTTTGAAATTCAGCTATAAAATGGTAATATGGTAATTTAAAAATTGACGAGGAGAAAAAATTCTGAACAACACGCCTTGAATGGCTCTTACTAATTCAACGGCACCGAGACTTGGGTAAGATTTACAAATGCAAAAAGGACTTCTGCATGGGTAACGTTTTCCTAATCGAATTTCAGATAAACTATCAAGCAGGAATACTTGTTTGTTTTGATTAAAGTCAGCTCATCAGCATGCTAAGAAGCATGAATAATTTAATTTTAAACAATATTATTTTGGCAGGATAGCCATTAGATTTTATGCCATCTGGTTTAGAACGTAGTGTCCAACCTCCGCACCTCTACTCTATGAGTTCAGTTAGAAATAAGTGACCATTTGGCATAGGTAATGAATGTGAAATAGCTTAGATTTTGCAACATCTCAGTCTGCTCTATTCATTTCATTTGCCCCCCCCACCTTGATGTTAGCAACATGAAAAAGGGGGCAAAAAAGGTCGTCGCTAAAATTTAAACTGAAGGAGGTGGGTTTGTTTATTCGTATATTAAGGTCTGTGCTGCGATAAAGTCTTGAAATGAAAAGACTGATTAGTCAGCCTGATGGCAAAAAACTGACGTTTTCAAGTCAGTTAACACTTAAATTCACTAAAACTGTTCGCTACTTCCGTGCGCGTCGAATTTTTCCCCTTGAGTATACCTTTGGTGAAAGTACAATATTTTTGCAAAGAGAGCGACACAAATAACAAATGCTAACAAAGCACTGGTCCTCAAATCATCTAAAACTATTATTTCGATTGCATAAAAGATACTATTAAAAAAATTATAGTCTTTTCAGATCGTCTAAAAATCCCTAGTGTGGGTTGCGCCGCCGGCGTGACATGGGCAGGAGTTAGTATTTTTTCTGGCTACGTCACTGACTAAGAGTTAAATGTAGTAAGCCTTATGGTAGTTTGATTTTTGCCAACCATTTTCATTGCTATTAAGAATCGCTGTCTATACGTAATCAGGGTTTATATCGAAGCACAATGTATTGCAACGCACAAATTTAATGATAATTTTATAAGATTAAGACGATTAAGTCCTTCTAAGGTTGACTCTGAAGATGACTACCGCTAAGGTTGTCGATACGTCAGTCAACAACAACAAAAACAGTCCTTCTCAGGACTATACCAATCTGGACGATCTACATTTACAAACATGTAACGATACTCCCGGGCTCCAAACCATTTACTTTATTACGATGATTGGTTTCCGTTGTAAAGGAATCACACAACTTGTTACTGCTTGTCTTGTATGTTCACGTCTGTAATATTACTTTTTGTACTATTCGTGTATAAATGCAATTGTTGCTTCCTATGAAATACATCCAATTGCCTGAAAGGTTTGTACAGTAATTTTCTGGAAAAAATAATTTTTACCTAATTGGTGGTGCACTTCTATGTTATAGAGGACTAGAATTTTTTCAGACAACTTCTCGAAAGAAAATATGTAGAAATTTCTTTACTGCGGTGGACAACATATGCAAACGATGTTCCAACTGTGGAAAGCTCATTCCAAAGAGGCCCTCTTCCGTCTCAATACTACAATATTCGACCACGACAAGACAGAAAATGCTGCTGATGAAAAGGGTTAGATATGTGTTCTTTAATGTATCTTACGGTATTGGAGCAAATGTTAAAATCTATCAATGTATAATTTGATTGGTTTCGGAATTGGACTTTTTTGTAGGCTCAGACTCTTCATCAGAACCACGGTTATCATTTGGTGGTAATGTATTATCACCCATCAACCACTGGAGGTCCAACCGTCTGGGATTATGCTGCAACTACTGGTTTGGCGTCAGATTTTATTAGCAGCAGTGGTGTAGTTCGAAAATCAGCCAGAAACTTGTTTCAAACTGGAATGAAGAAGTTATGGCAAGATAGAAATAAAGGTAGTCAATTTACAGATCTTTCATCTACAAATACTATCCCTGCCTCTACCTCCCCTTCCTTGTCGTTTTCTGTTTCCCTTCTATTTTAAAATCTTCATCTGTTACTCTTTGTAGCTCAGTTACAACCTCCCTTCCAGTTAGTAGCGCTGTTTTGACATTCATTCCTATACGCAAAGATTTTCATCATAATACGATTTCAGCGACTTTCGAATCTCCCTTCCTCCCTGCTGCTACCAATACCAATACAAATGTCGTCACTGATTCTTTTAGCACTAACACCACTCTGGCTTCTTCCAGTGTATGTACCTCCATCGGCATTTCTTCATCTGTTTCAACCTCTTCTTCCTTTTCCTTTGCTTTAAAAAGTTAAAACTTGATTTGGTTCTTTGGCATCTACGTATATGCCGATGATGCGTAGCAATATTTCTTATGTCATATATAGTGATTAACGAAGCAAATGGCTTTGTCTTGAATTTAAATTGTTTCATGTATACTTAGGAACTGTTGTAGCTTGGCCAACGAGAATGGTGTAATCTGTGGTTTTGGATGTGTCTCAGGAATGTCGAAGGTGCATAATCGACTCGTGACTCCCGGCTACTTATCTGTCTTTTTTACTAGTGTGGTACCGGGGAAAACAGTTGCTCCACCATTGCCTGGTCCATTCGACGAAGATGTCGTAAGAACTGACGAGTCTTACATTAGGCCAGTTGACAGAATGTTTGTTGCTGGACCAAATGATTTTACTCACAATATATAACTACTTAAATCTTCCGCATTTTTTTCTTTATGGATTTTATTGTTTTCGTAAAGAAACATCCTTGTATATGTATATTATAGTAAATTTTCTATTTTGTGCCTGATCTTCGAGAGGAAATATTTTTGTTTGATATCATTGTATTATAAAAGAAAAGATTTTATATTATGTCCAAATAAAAAAATTCCGAGTCGTGAAATAAGACACTTATAACTTCTTTGAACTACATCAAACGACTTTTTCTGCATACGGCATTCCCGCATCATACCTTGACGTTCTATAAAGCAATTGGGGACGTATTGCTTGCCATTCATCTTAGAAAAATCGGTAAAGGCTGCTTTCATAGAGTTAAGTACCAATTGCACAATTTACTAACCAAATTAAAACAGAAATGTCTACAATCTTGATGAAACATGTTTTAAATCACTTTTGTTAACAAACAACTTATAACAGCAGCAAAAGGTGAATAGCTTCATTACATCCACGGTGTCTGAGATATAGATATGTGCGTACTAACCACTTTCTTGAGAGCTATGTACTGGAATTGAACCAGTATACCAGCTAGTGGCTGGTAGCCATTCATAGCTTTTTTGGTTACGTGAGTGAGAATGAGCGACTATTAAATCAATAAATCTATCTCTGAGGAATCAGAAATCTAAATATCCAGGAAAAAGACAATTTGTGTTGCAAAAGGACAATTTGTAGAAGATCATAGATTGTTACAAAATTGGCCGTTTGCACTGAACAACTACAAATGCGTGTATCTTCCTAGATGTATATACTTGCAAGTGTATGTGCATACATTTTATTTACAAAAAGAGCAACATGCAAAAATTTTCTATTTATAAAAAGTGCACACAATAATAATGATAGCACAGCTTTCAGCAACAAAATACTACGAATTATATGCATCTTCTTCTTCAACATCTTCATGAACGTCATCTTCATCGCTATAGTCTGATTCACTGTCACTACCATATACGTTGACTATGGACTGTTCTTAGTCGTGAAAGTATTAAAAATCTTTTTTCAACTGCATTCTAGCAAATGCAATTCTTCTGTTTGTGATTGCGAGATGATCATGCAGAGTCTTCATTGTGTCTTTTCGCACACAATAGCGATGTTTATATTCATCTAGAAGAAAGCTCTATAAAACAACATAATCATGTCAATAAGTATGTTCGTATTTTAAAAGATTGGTGTCATTTTCTCTACTTACCTGTCCTCTGTTTCAAGGAAAGAATAGTCATTCTCCTTAAGCCCTGTGGCGATGGGCGAGCGACGAAGCAGCAGGTGTGGATACACTGGGAGCTGTAGTTGCAGACCTGCACACAGGAGGCCCAGGTATAATGGTCGCTTTCGTACTGACTGAAGCAGCAGTGAACTCGGCGTCTACCTGGGTGTCTGAGCAGCCCTCTTTAGGGATGCACTGCTCACCTCACATGAGGAAGGGACCAGAAAAGGTGTCCGAAAAAAAGCCTGCTTCAACCTTCATCCTGGCGAGCAAGCCGCGGTTGGCGAGAATCCCACACCTGCGGTCGAAATAAAGGAAAGAAAAAATTTAAGGTTACACCGATCACCTCAGGCACATGGAATGTGCGTACATTACTTGACAACCCTTCGCTTTAGTTGCCAGAGAACTTGCAAGATATAACATCGACATTGCAGCACTGAGTGAGACTCGTTTCGATAATGAGGGGCAGCTGACTGAATATGGAGGTGGCTACACTTTCTTCTGGAGTGGCCGTTCTACCGATGAGCGCCGGGAGTCTGGGGTAGGTTTTGCCATCAGGAACCATTTTGTCCAAAAGCTTGCCAATCTCCCTAAAGGTACAAACGATCGTCTCATGTCAATGCAGATTCATCTACATAATGGTAAACGGGCCACACTCATCAGTGCCTATGCACCTACATTGACAAATCCGGAAGACGTGAAAGACAGATTCTACGAAGATCTGGATACTATGCTTTCATCCGTGCGCAGTACTGATAAGCTGATCCTACTTGGGGATTTTAACGCAAGGGTAGGCCGTGATTCTGCCGGGATGGAATCATTGGAAAGAGTGGGGTAAGCAAGTGCAACAGCAATGGCCTGCGCCTGCTGGAGTTATGCTCATCGTATGGTCTCCTTATAACCAACACAATATTCCGGCTGCCCAACAGGAACAAAACATCATGGATGCACCCCCTGTCAAAACACTGGCATCTCATCGACTACATCATTGTCAGGAAGAAGGACAGGCAGGATGTCAGAATTACCAAGGCCATGTGTGGTGCAGAGTGCTGGACTGACCACAGACTCATCACCTCTAAAATGAACATCCGCATCAAACCAAAGAGACTTCCACAGGGATGCATGACCAAAAAGAGGATAAATGTTGCCAAGCTGAAAAACCATCAAACAAGTGCAGCTCTATCCAACCAGCCATCCATCTACACCTTGCTGATGAGAGCACAGATCCGATGGGCAGGCCACATTGCTCACATGCCAGATGAGCGGATATCTAAGCAACTGCTTTATGGTGAGCTCTCCAACGGCAAAAGATCACTCGGAGGCCAGAAGAAGCGGTTCAAGGACACATTAAAGGCCTCACTGAAGTCTTTTAACATCAACACCGCAACATGGGACACACTTGCAGGGAACCGATCAAGCTGGCGCGATCTCATCTTCAAGGGCTATCAAGCATCAGAAGAAGGGCGGACTGTGGAAGCCAAACAGAAACATGAGCTGCGGAAATCAAGAGCAGCCAGTGCTTCAACATCAGATGCATCTCGGGTTTGCCCTTCGTGTTCGAGAACATTCCGTGCCAAGATTGGGCTCATTAACCACCTCAGAACTCACCGTAACCAGTCTTCTAGTACTTGAGTTAACTTGTCAAGGTCATCACCGCTTGTGATGGACGAACAACAACAACAACAACAACAACAACATTAGTTCGTGGACTTAATCGACTAAAAACCTGAGTGGATACGCAGATCAGAAAATAATAATCAACGGAGGCCGTCATATTTTTAGTAGTCGAGCCAAGTCTTGACAAATACGAATATATTTGCTAAACTTCTTCGCCAGCAGTTGCTGCCGCACCACTTTGCCATATTCCGCTCCAAATAACCTAAAAAAGTGTGAATAGAATCATCCATTCAAAACAACCCATTTCAGATTTACGTAACCACGGTTTAGTTATGTGAAATACAGTATTATTACAGTGACAAAGCACGTTTCGTCTCATAACATCTTTAATAGAGCATTATCGTCGGCGTATGTGGTATTTAGTTTACGAGTTATTGGGTAAACAATCATAACCTACGTATGTAACGTACCTGACATGACCAAATGTGCGATTTCCCATGCATTATAGACAGTGCTGGTGCAATATTTCTTAGCGCATTTTGATTTTCTTCCGATGTAACACGTAGAGTCCACGGCCAATATTTGCATATAATATCTTCCCACATATATTTAACTTTATGTGGTTGTAAAAATTCATATGCAAGTAGTGAGCATAGCCATAAATTTCACCTCTGAACATGTTCAAAGTAGCTTGAGCAATCGAGTGCCTGCATCCAGCAACTTCAAGTCCAGTCTCGTCTTGTTTTTTCTTTGATTTGGAGACCATTTTTGCAGCCTTCAAATGGGTGTCACCACAAGAATTATCTTCATTCTATCAAAAAATGCTTTAACCTAATAATAGATTACTACCTTTCAATCCTACTTCATAACACATTACCTGAATTGACTTTGAACCAAGACTTTTTAAATGAGAGTCCACAAAACTGTTGTTTGCAATCAATACATCACGATAATAACACTGGACTGGACCCCTGTGGTAAAAGTAAGTTAACACAAGCTCTCATAAACCTAACAATGCAGGTAAAGAATCAAACATGAGCAGTAGGTCTTTTTCTTGGATTTGTTAAAATTGGTTCAACTAATTAAAACATAAAAATATCTGAATCGTTTACAAAGGGTAATTCCATTTTTGGAAGTTTGAGAATTCGCCATGCAATGTCACAAACCTTGGTACTTTGCTGAATCTGTACACTTTTTGATTTCTATCAACATGACATGAATGTTGATCAATGCTGCAAGGAGGACAATTTTTCCATGTCTGCTCATGAAGAAGGTCAATTTCATGTTGGCAATAGCTCCATTCAGCAAACAATTTTCTCAATGTGACTGGATTGATAACATTTTCCTAGTGAGACAAGTTCCACATCAAAACATAGCACAATTATATACTATTTGTTGATTATGCAAAACCCAACTGTACTATAATATATTTCTCATACTTTCAACATACACATTAGATGAAGCCTACAAAAATTGACATGTGCTTGTTACAAATTTTAATCAAATTTTCCTTGAATTTCCAGAATTTACTAAAATTCACAGAAAGAAATGATCATAAAGGATTATTTTGAAACCAAGATTTACGTCTTGTAGCTTTTGGTTTGTGAGAGAAAAAATATACACAAAGTAAAAAGCACATTAACAAAGACATGTAGATAGCATAAAAATTAATCACCCTTCCTCTAGAGCTGCAAATATCTTCCAAACTTCTTACAAAAGCAGATTGTGATGACTCAGGCATCCTCTTTCTTAATGCATCCCACAAATTAAAGACATCTTGACTAAATATGTAATGAACATTTTCAGCGCTACCAGGCCACCAGCCACTCTCAATTATACTGTCAACAGAAATTGGTGACCACTTCCATTGACAAGATGAGCGATGTACAGTGAACCGATTAAGACCAAATCATCCTGTTAAAGACAAAATATAATCAAAGATAACCAGTACAGCGCTGAAAATATGCGCTTTGAAGAAATCAAATCCTGAGGTTTCATAAGAAGCCAGCAACTTCATTGATGATTTGAAGTTTTCAGTTTCAATTTAAAGTTTATGAATTAGTGTACAATCCAACCTGCAGCCTATGTATTTTTCTCAATAATCAGCCCCTAACATGCCTAACATAATGAGCCCCTAACAAATCAGATTTTAGTAAGATGCATCATATGTACATCCATATAACAAAAAATGTTATTTGGACTCAGTAAATAAATTGCATAAGGACACTTTCACCTTCACAAGTGATCATAATCATAAGAGAATTGTTGGTAATTTTCATAATGGATTCATTACACAACTGACATGATGATGGGTAAAGGATGGGACATGATCAATCTACAAAGATAACAGCATCATGACAGAAAAACATTTCTCTCACATCGGGCACAACAAAAAAAACCCAAATATTTATATAAAATTCAATAGTATGTACATTATACTTACCAATGCTGCAAATCTTTCCATTAGATGAAATGGATGGTGTTGGCTTGATATATTGAAAATAACCATCCAACCATACTTCTCGATCATGGAGAGGATTGTTCTCATGGACATCATCATCGCATTCTCTACAAATACATCCCAACACACCACATTGTCTACATCTCAGTACAGCTTCATTTTCATTGCATCTCCAACACTTCATAGCAGATAAAGGAGGAGCAAATGATGACACAGTGAGATTAAATAATTTTTCCCTCATACTTTCCCATTTTTCTTCTCGATTTTCCATTTTTTTTGCCAGGCAGATGGCTCAGTATCCACTTCTCCAATAACCAACTGACAGCTTTCAAGAATAGCTTCTAAAATGAAAATGAAATGATTTTATTGTTAGATTTAGAGGTTTTACCGAACATCAGATAGAATCATAAAGGAGTTTGACAACATAACGATTGACAATATATTTTAACATAACATGTGCTCTCTTCTATATGGCAGAACAACAACGATATTACGTAACAGTAGTCACGTGGACTCGTAATATACATAAATGATTATTATAAATATGTTTCCTTCTAACACTCCACTTAATAATCATAGTATATTTAACAAATTTAACTAATAGTGTTCATAGATAACATAGTTCTCAAACTTCCATAAGTCCCAGTTTGCTTCTACATTTTTCAAAATTAATTTTGTTAATCCTTTAGTCATTACATCCGCTAACATATCTTCAGTTCTGCAATACTTGATAGTAATGTTCTTTTCTCAACTTGCTCTCTGACGTAATGATACGATATATCGATATGCTTTGTTCTATTATGAAATTTTGGATTCTTAGTTAATTCAATCGTTCCTTGATTATCTTCATATAGGATGGTGGGGCAATCTTGTTTCTTTGAAATATTTTCCAGCAATCTTCTTAACCAAATCCCTTCCTGGCTAGTAGTACTCAGAGCAATGTACTCCGCCTCCGTTGTCGATCTTGCTACACATCCTTGACGTTTACTACACCAACTTACTGTGTTACCTTGTACTTGAAAAACGTATCCTGTTGTTGAACGTCGAGTTGTAATGTCTCCTCCCAATCTGCATCCGAATATCCTGTCAAAATCGTGCTTGCATTTTTAGCAGTATAAACCAAGCCATAATTCAAAGTTCCTTTAATGTAACGAAATACTCGCTTCACTCCTTTCCAATGCTGTATACTAGGATTAGACATAAACTGAGACAGTATGCTGACGGCTGTGGACAAATCTGGTCTACTGATTGTTGCTGCGTACGTTAAACAACCAATTGCCTTTTGATAGGTTCGTCTATCAAATGATTCATTTTCATCTGACAATTTTTCATACTTCTTTCCTGTTTCCAAGGGTGTTGAAACAGACTTACAATTCTCCATCTCAAACTTCTTGAGCACACCTTCTAAATAATTTGTTTGAGTAATAGACATTGTTCGAGATCCTCGATTTCTTAAAATTGTCATTCCAAGGATGTGGTGCAGCTCTCCTAAATCTTCAATTTGAAATTTCATTGCCATCGCTTTCTTTTCTTGTTGCAACATCTTAACATCATTTGAAAAGAACATCATATCATCAACATATATCGCTACAATTACGAACTTAATTGTACGATCTTTAGACTTCACTGATTTGATGTAGATGCAGGGATCAGCGGTGCATTTCGTATAATCATTGGATAACAGATAAGTGTTAATCGCGTTATTCCAACATCTCGCTGCTTGTTTTAGCCCATATATACTTTTCTTTAATCTACAAACGTAATCTGGTCGTTCTTTATCAACAAATCCATTGGGTTGTTTCATATAAATCTCCTCTTCCAGATTTCCTTGTAAGAATGCAGTTTTAACATCGACTTGGTGGACTTCCCAGTCACAAATGGTGGCAACTGCAAGTAACGATCTTATCGAACTATATCTTACAACAGGTGCGAACACTTCTTCATAATCTATACCTGGTGATTGAGTGTAGCCTTGTGCTACCAGTCTACCTTTAAATCTTTGGACTGTTCCATCAGATTTTCTTTTGACTTTAAACACCCACTTACTACCAATCACATTTTTCTTTTCGGGTGGTGGTACAAGATCCCACGTATCATTCTCGATTAATGATTTGTATTCCAACTCTGTAGCTTTCTTCCATTCGTTACTGTTCTTTCCATTCCATGCTTCAGCGATAGCACTTGGCTCATAAATATCTGCGGTTAAATCTTCTCTGCAACTATATAATTCCTCATCAAATCTTTGTGGTGGTCGTCTTTCACGTCGTGGATTGATATTTTCCACATCTCTTAGAAAGTTATCTTCATACGTGGCTCCCACTGGACGATTACATGGTATTGGAACATTGTCTTCAGGATGATCCACTTCATTTGCAATTTCTCCCGTATGGTTTTCTGTATTGATAATTGCCTCGATTTCAGTAGTCTTATTAGTTGTGAGAGGAACATCTTTAACAAACTTATGGAATACATTCTCACGAAAGACGACATCCCGACTTCGGATAAACTTTTGACTGAGCACATCAAACAATTTGTAGCCTTTCGTCCCTTCAGGATATCCGATGAAGATACACTTCTTTGATTTCTCTGAAAATTTCTTTCGTTGACTTGCAGGCACGTGGGCGTAAACTAGGCATCCAAATACTCTCAGATTAGAAACATCTGGTTTCTTATTGAACAAGCATTCAAACGGTGTAACTCCATTAAGTGATACCGTCGGACTTCGATTTCTCAGATAGACAGCTGTATTCACTGCTTCTGCCCAAAATTGTAACGGCATATTACTGTGTGATAACATTGATCTGGCTGATTCAACAAGTGTCCGATTCATTCGTTCCGATACACCATTCTGTGCGGGATTATACGGCACAGTAAGTTGATGTGTAATTCCTTTCTGCTTAAGAAATTCTTTAAATTCTTTGGAACAATATTCCCACCATTGTCTCTCCGTAAAACTTTAACTGAACAACCAGTGATGTTTAAAACCATTGCATTAAATACTTTAAACTTCTCCAATACTTCATGTTTGTTCTTAATGAAATAAACATAAGTGTACCTTGAAAAATCATCAATAAAAAGAACAAAATACTTTGAACCACCAAGTGAATTTGTTGACATCGGTCCACAAACGTCACTGTGCACCAATTCAAACGGTTTAATTGCACGCTTTGCTTCCTTTTGGGATACTTGGATTTATGATGCTTACCCATAATGCATCCCTCACATGGAGATTCTTCCTTAGGCGTAGTATCCATGCCAATAACCATATTATCATTCAGCAGTTTTGAAACATTGTTCATTCCAAGGTGACCAAAACGATAATGCCATAACATTAATTTATCATCTATTGCAACATTCACATAGTTACCTTCAATGATTTTCAATACATACAGTTTTTCCAGCATTATACCACTTGCCAACAACTTTTTACCTCTAAAGATTTCACATTGATCATCTTTGAAAGTAACACACGCTCCAAGCTTTATCATGGCTCTTACAGAAAGCAAATTCCTACCTAGATCTGGTACATACAACACATCTCGCAAACTTATCTTCTGAGGTCTTTCATTTGCATCAGCAATAATACGGCAAACCCCTTTACCATATGCAAGAATACTTCTATTATCTCCAAGATTAACAATTGATGGATTTGAAAATTGAACATATTCAATCAAATTGCTCTTATTATAGGTCATGTGCTGTGTGGCACCTGAGTCAATAATCCAGCTGTTATTATTCCATGAACTTGAGGTATACAATGCTTCTTTCATATTATCATCATCTTCTTTCTCTACACACGTAGCAGATTCACCTTTCTTTCTTTCATTACTTTTCTTGTTCTTGTCGTCGAGGACCTTTTTCTTTGGACAGTCACGAGCAAAATGCCCTCTTTCATGACAGTTGTGACACTTCCCTTTAAATACATATTGTTGCTTTCCTTTTCTCATATTTCTTCCAGCAGCAAATGCTCCTTCAGGATCCTTTCCGTCTTGTCGTCGATCAACATCATTTAACAACATGTTTTTCACTTTGTCGTAAGATAAGGAGTCATCACCTATTGCATCCAGGGCTGTAATCAAGGGTTTGAACTCTTCAGGCAAACTCGCTAAGAGTGTCATTGCCAGTTCTTTGTCATCAACTTCTACCCCATTTCTTTTAGCTGGTCATGCAATGTTCTTAAGTGACTAATATGCTCCAACATGCTTTCTCCTGAACGATAACGGCAAGCGTAGTATTGTTGTCTCAATCTCACTTTCTGTAACAGAGATTCTCTAGCAAATTGCTTCTTTAGAGCGTCCCATGCTTCTTTTGCAGTTGTGGTATGGCGTACATGAATTTGATATTCTGGTTCGATAGCCAGACAGATGTGAGTCCATGCCTTCTTCGCATTACGCGCAAAACTCTGACGAACTTCGGCACTTTCCGACGTAAGTTGAGCAGTACCCTCAGCATGTTCAAACAGATCAAGGCTTTCTAAGTATAAACGCATGTTAAAAGACCAGGTCCGATAGTTCGACCCATTTAACTTCGCAAATTTGAACGAATTCAATTCAGCCATATTGACTTTATATTCGACCGCAAAATACTTATAGAAATATTTTATAAAATCGTCGACTTGTTCGATTCACATGTAGACCATAGCATTCTGGGCCCATAACCTGTTAGATTTAGAGGTTTTACCGAACATCAGATAGAATCATAAAGGAGTTTGACAACATAACGATTGACAATATATTTTAACATAACATGTGCTCTCTTCTATATGGCAGAACAACAACGATATTACGTAACAGTAGTCACGTGGACTCGTAATATACATAAATGATTATTATAAATATGTTTCCTTCTAACATTTATGACATAAAGCTGTTTCCTTTTCTATTTTTTTTTCTAAAATACGATACAAGAGTACATTGAAGTGTTAAAAGCACAGTCACATGTGTATAAAAATATAAAAAACTATGTATATATGCAGTGGCCAGGACATCACAAAAGTTTTGCTTCTGTTATGTAAAGTTGAGATGTAAGAAGTATTATCAACAACCTCTTTCAGTAACATTGTCATCACATAATATTTCCTGTGGAACATCATGTAAATCTGACGATGTTGTAGGCATTTCCTCATCTATGATAGTAATAACAACAAGTAACATAGAAACGTAACATACAAGTTTAACAAAATCAAAATGCTGCTATTTCTTTAATAAAAGTATTATTTCTACAACACACACCTCTATGTGTATTTCTATTTCTCGAAGTGCTTTGCTTGGCTTATAAATAATCCGTTCGCCACTTCGCTTCTTTGAAGACTATATCTCTTCTGGCATTTTTCTTCTTAATAGTCTTGTTTCTACCACGAGCACCTTGATTTGTAATAGCATTAACATTGCTTATTGCAGACAGCAGCTGCTCATCAATCGTTGGTTTACTCGGCCTACTGCGTTTATGAGACATGTGTTTGCATAAATAAGAGGTGAAACCCCGATATGTTTAATATTTAAAGGACATTGGCAACGAAAATTTTTTTTTCATACGTTTATCATAGATAGCTATGGAATACTTAATTTCGTATTTTCGTGTCTCTTTTGAATTTTACTGTTGGGAAAATTTGACATAAAGTTGAATCCTTATCCGCCATTTTGGAAAAAAAGCCTTATGCTAAATTATGCCGGAATACATTCTTGACGTCATTAGCTGGTATCCACTGGAATGACACAATATAAAATAATAGTATTATAATAAAATATAGCACATTTGTTCACTGGAATTTTAAAACAAAAACAACAGTCGGCGGTTGTTAAGATTAACAAAAGTTGTGTAGTTTATCACGCTTATATACTTTTCCAATATTTAGTCCTTATAAGACGTAGAAACGTTTATTTTAGCAGATCTTACAACTAGGCTTTGCCGACATTCCTAGTGTAAGCCCAGACGACAACAAGCGCGTTTTATACACTGCACATTTCGTGCAATAGAAATATTTCATTTTCCCATATTACAAACCTGTGACCAACAAATGAGTTATACGTTTAATTTATTATTTGTATACATAAGAGTCTTTGAAAGATTATGTAGTTTTATATAGGTGATAAGCTCTAAGCCGCTATGTCTTGTTCTTGACTGTAGAGTTTCGTTTATCCGTAATGTTTTACGTGCGTGTTTGCGTGCACAATGTACAAGTACACTTTTCGATTAACTTTATAACTTATGAATGAATACAAGTTTTGGGTGGATCACTCATGCATTTTGCTTTTGCGCAGTTCGTGACAATGATATGGCATCGCAATTGCAGATCATAACAAAGAACATGAAAGAGCGTCTGTCTAAGACTAAATTTACGGTCTTTGTGATAACATGCGTATTTAAAATGTGTATAAAGTCCGTCTGGTGACGCGAAGCGTTTTCGCATGCTAGCATAAACACAAGCAGGAAATGGTCTTCGATGTTTCTTCCCAAAATTTGAAAAATTTTGCGACTATCGATACAGCTTGTGTATTCTCTCTAGATCCTCTTCAGACAGGGGCCAGTTTTCTTCAAGATGCCGACACACATCTATCTTTAACACACTTTCGCATCTATGCGACTAATCGATACAGCTTGTGTATTCTCTCTAGATCCTCTTCAGACAGGGGCCAGTTTTCTTCAAGATGCCGACACACATCTATTTTAACACACTTTCGCATCTATGCGACTAATCGATACAGCTTGTGTATTCTCTCTAGATCCTCTTCAGACAGGGGCCAGTTTTCTTCAAGATGCCGACACAGATGCCGACACACATCTATCTTTAACACACTTTCTGAGAGCATATTGTCCCTAAATTCTTGGTGTGTTGTCAAGTAATTTATCCTTGAGTTTCAGTTTGGCCTAGCAAAGCCTCATACTCATCGTATTCAAGTGCTTTTTCGTAGCAACAAAAACACTCGATTGATTGCCTTTTTTGACAAAGTACAATGTCCACACTTACACCAACTAAGAGTTTGAAGGCGCCAAGCATTTGTTTTATCAAATTCAGCATGTATTTCATCCTCCGACGAGGACAAGTCGCTCTGCTCACTCTCCTGTTCGGAACCGCTTTCTTCGCTTATTTCGGCCTTCACTTCAGGTTCATATTGATAGGGCAGAACCTCACCCGGTTGATTTTCGTGTATGTCATCCATTGCAGCAAAAAAATCCCGTAAAATACGCTTTAAATGTGTTGTAACGCAGTCAATCACAAAGTATATTGTATTGTTGTTTTGACTGCTCACCAGCCAATGACGTCACTACCGCTCGAGATAATTTTTTCAAAATTTTATCCAAGATGGCGCAATTTATAAAACTTTTGCTGCAAATATCTCAGCAACAAAATATTTTTGAGAAAAAATTTTTCTATTTTAGTTGTTAGACATCACAAGGGTTCAAAAATATGTCATAAAAATTTTCGTTGCCAATGTCCTTTAATACAAAATACTGATACAGCCATACAGGGTAATGTAGAATATCTTCGCTCCTATAACAAAACAAAATGGCGCGCGCTAAGTTTTTTGGTTTTTTAATTTCGGTAACTGGCAAAGGAGCCACTCGTGTCACCAGGCTTGTTGTTTGAATGGACGTTTCAAATGACTTATAGAGTCAATTTGAGGGTATTTTCACACAATTAGCGTATAGAGTTCATTTAAGGAAGAGACTGGGTTGTGTATGTAAGTCGTATGTACTTGTATGTACTCGTATGTCACTCGTATGTACTCGAATGTCACTCGTATGTACTCGTATGTACTCGTTTAGTGTTTCAATCACGATCATCTCCCACTAATTTATCACGACATTGAGTTTTGTTTGAGATAATACACATATTTTTTTATCACGTAAACAAGACCATTGCACATAAGTTAATTGGAAGTTAAGTAATCTGGAACAAAATGTAAGTGAATTTCAGTAGAGCTGCAAAGTAGATTGAAATTATCTGTTTCTTTTCAATGTTAGCTACATTGCCACGACATCTATATTATAGGTATATGAATGAGACATGCAAGGCGTTCAGAAAATTTAACATACATTTTCTGCACGATTAGTATGAACAATTTAAAAAATGTTCATCCTTAACATAATATTTCTGAATTGATGAAAAGAATAATCTTAAGATGCATTTTAAGATGCAACATTTTTGTGTTTTGCATGCTTGCACACGAGATTTTCACCTTAAGTATATGATTTTATATATCAAGAAAATTGCATTAGCTACAAATAGACAATCAGGTCGAAAGCTGATCGCATATTGACTATTCCTAAATTTACTATTAAATTCTAGAGGAAGTTTAATGTTGCTTGTTGCTATGTAACAGTAACTATAAACAAATCCATCGAAATCTAAATAAATCTTTATGAAGGTTTACTTATAATGAAGAGTTAATTCCTAGTGTGCAGCATGCATAAAATAATCTTATAGAATAGACATGTTTTCTTTACGTTGGTAATGTTAAACTATTTACTAGATGATGAAGATGCTGGATTTGTGGCCATTCACTTTTGCTCACGCAAATGAATTGCGTCAAAGCGACTCTACACAAGAAATCGAGTTGTAAGAAGTCTTTTTTCTGCAACTGATTTGCACATATTACCAAGGAAACTATCTATCACATAGCTTGAAAATCATATCTGGCTGTATTCGCTACGGGGGCGTATGACGCAAAACAATTTCTCTTATATTTCTCGCACGCAATAAATATACTTCTCTACTCTTGTAAAAAAATAAAGGCAATGTAGATTATAATTATCTGTTTCTTTTATTAGCTACATTTTTTGTGTTTCTGTTTGGTTAGTTGAATAAGTTTTTATTTGTACTCAAGATTTCGAAAGATGACAAACCCTTTAAACGAAAGAATAATAGAAAAGCCTGTGGTGATAATAATTGCAAAAATTTTATTAATTTTTATAATCAATCTAAAAATTGAATATGTTGGAATTTGCATAAATTTTTCATGTATCTATCATTTTCATTGTCTCACTCACTATTGTGAATTCATGAAGGAGTTATGTATATCTTTCACCCTAAACTAAATTTTCATTTTTAGGCTAACTGCCTTTAGGAAAACATTGTCGTTGATGGTAACTTTCATGGTGCTTACTTAAAGGTATGAATTTGAACATACAAAGCCTAAATATAGCTTTCAAATAAAAGCCTTTTAAAAAAGTGCTTCGGTATCAATTTACAATTGGTGTTAAAATTCTTGAAGAATTTTCGCTGTTCTATAGTTGTTGTGGATTAAAAATAATGTCAGTTATCGAAAAATTTTACTGATATTAATGCTTTATTTTACTGTTGTTACACTCCTTTCACAATTATACGACCTTTGTAGTTTTTGTTCACATTTTTCTCACAAAGCCGTATGTATATATATATACATATGATAATGATAAGGATTCTCTGAATCCTTATCATTATCATAATATGCCTGTTACCAATTTTCAAATATATATACATATATATATGTGTCATATATATATATAGGAAGTTTATAAGTGATGACTCTCCGTATAAAATAGTGCTCGATGCCCGAGAGCAGAGCGTAAACATATGTAGCGATGTCGAAAAAAATCACGAAAACTACAGATTTATCCCGACAAGCCTATTTTGTGATTTCTCACTCTTCAAGGGACACTAGTGCTGTTTTATGGTTTCTGTGTGTGATGATGTTCCATGAGATGTCGTGGTCAATGTTGCCGTCTTTAAGGGTCCAAATGTGCTTACTGAGTTCGGTCGAGTTTTGTAGTTTGTTTTTTTTTGTGGCGGACAGAGTCAGTGTGATTTCTATGTCTAGTTTTAAATTCGTTTTCAGTAAGTCCAAGGTACGTCTCAGTTCTGTTATTGTCCTTGCGTTTCACAGTAGCTTGGTAGACGACGGATGATTGTAGGCAGTTTCCGTTAAGTGGGCAGTTTTGTTTTAAAGTAAATGGTTTGAGTATTTACATGTTTGTAAATGTAGATCGCCTAAGTTGGTATAGTCCTGAGAAGAACTGTTTTTGTTGTTGTTGACTGACGTTTTGACAACCTTAGCGAAAGTCATCTTCAGAGTCATTTTGACAGTCTTTCTCAGGACTATACCAACCTGGACGATCTACATTTACAAACATGTAACGATACTGCCGGGTTCAAACCATTTACTTTATTACGATCATTTGGACGACAGAGCAAAAATACACTCATATTGCATTATTTTTTCGTCTTTTCTTGTGAAGCCGCTTCAGATATTTATTTCAATGCTATGTTAAGGTACCATATTTTAGCTGTTAAAAAGATCTTATAGCAACTCGTAGTCTTCGTAACGAAATGCTTGACTGTTTGTAGATTTTCACTCAATAGCATTATGCTCTGATGCTTTTATTCAATTCTAACAAAAATTTGCTTCAGTATTTTTAGTTATAACAACACAAGAGGATCAGACACTATTTTTCAGGTAAAGTTTACAACTATACTAGAAGCGGCTTCTATTTTAACTCATCATTAAAAGATTTATGAATTTAAACATTGCTTATTCTTGAACACGGAACATCACGTCTATTATTGATCGTACTCGAAATTTTTTATGTGGTTTGTAGAATGCGGCTGGAACCATTCACAAAATGGATTTTTCGTTATTTTCTTTATCTTATGTGGTAAGTGGTTCTTTTATACTTCATTATCAAGAAGTTGTAAGAAATTTTATGTGTCCAGATAGCGAGTTTTTCATAGACATGGAAATTTAGAGAATCTAAACAGAAGAAAAATTTATGTCACAAACTTTGATATTTTTTCTTCACTTTAGTAAATTCAAAATATAAACAAAAGTTATCTTTAAATGATTATTTCTGTAGAGGTAATTTCCTTGTTCAATCAAGTAAAATATTCTGGTAATGCAAAGAATTGTCTTTGTGAGACATGAAGTAAACAGACATTTCATTTTTTCGTGCCAACTATGAAAACGAATTGAATCAGGAACAATTTATGTATTGATGTCATCATTGCATTGCAAAAATAAAATAAGTTGGCATTTATAATAACTATAATCAACATCTGAAATAATTATTTCTTTATAAAACATAGTACAATGCTATAAAATTAAATGTTTGTAGTGCATCTTTGTACTGTTTATCCATGTCCTACATATTTTCAATTTTGATATCAGTAGTGAATTAATTGCAAGTGAATTTGCAAATAAGGCCTAAGGAATTGAATTTTTAGTAAGGTAAAAATGCGCAAAGCCTTTTTTAGAAATTAGCTTGCAAGCGAGTCTCGTTGCTTGTTTAAGTTTAATTTTTTTCAATTTTATTCACACTCCTCATATTGGCCATTTAAAATTGCGAAATTAATATATTTTGAGTAACGCAATTGATTTTATGCAAAAGCTTACCAAGATGGAATGTAACGGGTCAAGTGGTTTTCGTCGTTGCATAGAGCTATTAATAATACGCCTAATATAATTTTCGATGGAACAGATGTTCATATATATATATATATATATATAAGTTTGAAAATTTGTAATCCAGGCATTGAATACATAAAAGATAAACGTTTCTCCGGACTTTTAAATGATTTTTATTGAGCTTTCGACTCGTTGCTTCGAGCCTTCATCAGAATGAGGATATTTATTATTTATTTACACGTGCTTTTAGCTTAGAGACGTTTAGAGCGTCTAATTGGATTAGTGGGTGGATTAATTTGATTGGATGGGGTGAAATGCGTTGCCATGGGTTTTGGTATGTTGTTAATATTATTGGTGTTAATAATATTAGAGTGTAGTGTTTTGGTTTTGGTGTTGTTTGTAGTTTTTGTCCTTTTCTTTAGTTGTGAGTATATGATGGGTATGTCGATATGTCTGTTTATTGTGTCGTTGTCTTCACTGTACCAAGCTTCTTTAAATTCGCGTGCGTGTTTAGTCTGTGCGCGTCCGAGTACTTTAGTTTCTGTCCAGTCGAATGTGTGGTTGTTTCCGTGGGTATGTTCTGCCGGTAGTGAGTTCGGATCTCGTCGTTTTATGGCGTTTTTGTGTTCTGTGAGTCTTGTTTCAATTTTCTTAGATGTTTGTCTATGTATTGTTTCTTTGAACAGTCTTTACATGGTATCATGTAGATCCCGTCAGTTGTATCATGAATTGTTGTTTTGTCTTTATGTTTGGTGAAGCATGATTTGAGTTTTTGTGTAGGTTTGTGGGCGACGTTAATATTAAATGGTCGAAGAAGTCTGGCAGTTATTTCTGATGTTCCGTTTATGTATGGTAATGTGACGATTTTTTACTGTTTCGTCCGGTTTTTTGTTGCTTTTGTCGGTTTGTGTTTTGTTTTGTATTTTGTATATAGTTTTGTTTATGAAGTTTCTAGGGTAGTTGTTTTTAATAAATCTGGAGTATAAGTAGTTGCGTTCTGTTTTTTGCCTTCTTCCGTATTACAATGAGTGTTTATCCTGTTGAAAAGTGTTCGAATGCAGCTTATTTTGTGTTGTGTTGGATGATTGCTGTTGAAATCGAGTATTTGGTCTGTGTGGGTGGTTTTGCGGTATACTTGTGTGTTTAGTGTACCGTCATCTGTTCTGGTTAGTAGGATGTCGAGGAAGGTAAGTTGTTTGTCGTGTTCTTCGTCTTTAGTAAAGGTAATGTTCTTTGTGGTATTGTTTATGGTGTGTAGGATTTGTTCAGTTTTATCTTTCTTGACTATGGCAAAGATGTCGTCGACATATCTTTTCCGTAGTCTGATGTTTGTGTTGTTTGTGACTGATTGTGTTTCGAGGTGCTGCATGACAGCTTCTGCGAGGATGGTATATAGTGGTGATCCCATTGGTGTGCCTGAAATTTGTCTGTAGTATGTGTTTTGGAAGGTGAATTCAGTGGAGAGGCAAAGGTTGAGTAAGTCTAGGATGTCATTTTTGTCTAGTTGTGTTGTAGCTTGCAAAGTTTTGTCGTTTGTGAGTAGTTCGTTTGTAATTTGTTTGGCAATGTCTAGTGGTATGGATGTGAAGAGTGATGTCACGTCGTAGAATATCATGATTTCGTCTGGTCGTAGTTTAATGTTTTCAATACTGGTGAGGAAAGTGGTGGCATTTCTGATGGTGTGAGGTGAATTTTTGACTAATGGATACAGAATGTTATAAAAAAAATTTAAACAAAGGATTAAATTACAACTTTAAAGACGCGAACAAACTTGACTACGTTGCCGACCTGGACTCCGCTTTAAAGTACACCAACTTAACAGACCAAACGAAAGAAGAAATTCGTCACAAAATCAAAAATAACCTCTGCCACAAACCACCTGTCACCCTAAACTACGAAGAACTACGAGCAATTAAAAACCTACAAAACGACGCCCAAATAATCATATTACGAGCTGACAAAGGACGCAAAACAGTTATCATGGAAAGATCAGAATACATCGACAAAGCCAAAACCCTCCTACAAGACACCACCACCTACGAACTTCTCCACACAGACCCCAGCAAAACGACCACCAACCGCATCAACCACAAACTGAAACAACTAAAAGACAAAAAGAAACTAAACTAAAACGACTACAGAAGAATCCGACCCAATGACGCATCCACCGTCAAATTCTACGGACTACCAAAATCCATAAAGAAAACAACCCACTTCGACCTATCGTATCGCTTCCAGGATCACCTACGTATGAACTTTCAAAAGATCTTTATAACATTCTGTATCCATTAGTCAAAATTCACCTCACACCATCAGAAATGCCACCGCTTTCCTCGCCAGCATTGAAAACATTAAACTACGACCAGACGAAATCATGATATTCTACGACGTGACATCACTCCTGCACTTGGGACACAGGACGTACGGTCACACATTGTATGGATTGTATTTTAGAGTCACCACAGTGCTCAAACCTATAAAGGTGAGCTTTGCATATCGCGAACACGGTGAACGTCTCCATATGAGACTCTCTACACAATCCGACAGTGCTCAAACTACGCACGCGCAGTGAGCGTAATATATATATGTGTGTGTGTGTGTGTGTGTGTTTTTGTTTCTGGAAGTAAAGCTACCAGATATAATTTTTTGGATCAACGCAACGTTTCAAAAGTAAACGAATGTCAATTATCTAACTTAAAATTAAGTAGCATTTCGTTCTCTAGTCTGAAAAGATTTATGAATAAATGTTTAGTGCATGTCTAAAATGCGTGTACACATGAGATTGAACAACGTTCTCGTATTTTGATAATATTGTTTCCCGAACTGACAGAAAACCTTATTAAAATTATCTTTAAATAATCATAATATGCTGGTTTCAGTAACTATAGCACATTATTTAACCTAGGGAAAAATCTATAACTTGAAACAGACTTTCATACGATTTTTCGAGTCGCGAATTTCTGAAGCCATTGCCTGCAATTTTCCAAATATAGCTAGAACAACTAATATGACGTCAGTGTCCGCCCAACAAATTGTTGTGTGTAAACGTACCTTAACTCTTATTAGATATTTAGTTGTGGATTCAGCTTTTTCAGCACCCATTACTCTCTGATCAGTATCAGGTTGTTAGTAATAATCGTTTGGTCAATGAGCTCATTTTCTTGTGATGTTTGTCTGTGAGTGACTTGGTCTTAATGACAACGAACTTTGCAGTCATCTACTTGCACAGTATATTGCACTTTAACTGTTTTTCCTTACAGAGATTGAGCACAAAAAAGATTCTTGTTTTAAGAGTAAAAAACGGGCTTGCTTTGTTCTATAGATAACTCCAAACCTTACCTCTAGCCATAAACCTTTAGATTGTCCTAACTCTAATACACCTCCATTAATGTCGCAAAGCCATTTTTGATAAGCATTGCAAGAATATTATTTTTATTTATTGTTACTTCCTATAAATGTAAATATTTTTCCTATTAATAAATTGCCCTTAGTGTCTATACCTTAATATCTCTATCCTTAGGATATCAGTTTCCTTATTATTTATTATAGATTTAAACTTTCATGGATAAGTGACTTATGAGCAGTGCCAATTTACTTTGAACAGATGTTTATGCTTTAGATAAGATTTAAGGGACAAAAAATGTTGCGTAATTGCTTGGCAGACTTATTAGCACTTACTGCAGTAAGCTCTTATCAGTATGACTGCGTTTAAAGCAGATTATAACATAAATCATTCACAATCCTATTTTTTCCTTTTTCAACTTCTTAGTCAATTTGCAAATAAACTTTTGATACCGACACTATTATAAAAGTAGGCTATAATGCAAGCTAGAAGAGAGTTTACATTAGTAACATTTTATCTCTCAAGTAATTCGATTTCAAGGCTTAAATACTTCTGACAAAAATCTTTTCCAAATGCCACTTTATTTATGACTAATTTTAGTGTAATGAACCACTCTTTTGACAAAATTAGTGACGTAATTAATTTCATTTTGAAGAAAAGGGTATTTTTAAAAGAACGTCATGTTGCTGCTAACAGAAATGTGACATAAAACAAAATGTTTTACCTTCAAACCAGATCAACTACTGAATTTTGACCTTAAAATGTTCATTATTGACTTTGGATACCTTTCAATTTGTTGTATCGCACAATCGTTTTTTTCAAACACCTATTTTAAGCACTCGTATGCAATATTTGGCTTTAAATGGAAGAAGATTTACATTAATTGGTCGATTAATTAATGCTTTTCTTGTACATTATCATATTAATATCATTAGGTGTACAATGCAGTTAATAGTGGTATACATCCACGAGCACAACAATGAGTTATAATTTTATCTGAAGATAAACAGATAGTTATTTTGAAAAATACTATTCATGAATTTTCTGTTAAAGTATAAAATATTTACTTGGATGTAAAACAATGGACGGCATGACGTCCTTAAAATTGCACTGACCCATTTTTCTCCAACTCACATGATATTTAACATTATACTTCAAGATAAGTAAACCAAATCAATAAAATGACTGAGCATCCTAGTTTTGAATTACTGACTAAGTTTTATTACAAATTTATTGACAGAGTAAAATGTTTGTTAACTAACTTTAATAGAAATCTTATAAAATTTGACAGGTACTTCTTCTCAAATGAGCTCCTGTGGCAAGCGCAAGATTCTCGCTGGATCTCAGTCTCCACAGTCTCTCATTGTAGGAGGAACAGAAGCGACACCAAACTCTTGGCCATGGATAGTTAGTTTGACTCGAGGAGGCTCTATTCATTGTGCAGGATCAATTATTAACAAATATTGGATTTTGACAGCAGCTCATTGTCTTGTACAATCAACAATGCCTGCAACGTTTTACTCCGGAATTACAATAAATGTTGCAGATCATAGAACAGACACAACTAGTGTTTATGAATACTCTTTGACGTCAGTTGCCATGTATATTCATCCTAAATATTACACAAACGGACCTGTATATTTTTTGGACTATGACGTTGCTTTGTTGAAACTGCCAACACCTTTGAACTTTACCGAACGTGTGCTGCCTGTTTGTCTTCCTAGTCGAGATGATATTTTTAACGGAAATGATACATGTTTTGTGATTGGCTGGGGACGTACTGCATCTGGCTTCACTTCTCCATACTTACAACAGGTGAAACTTGATGTTATTAGTCTTCAAGAATGCAATAGTTCTAGATTTTTTAACGGGAGAGTCTCACCAAGGTCAGTCTGTGGTGGTCGTAGATCAGGTGGAGTCAGTGCATGTAATGGTGATAGTGGTGGTCCCTATCAATGTAAACGCAATAATACTTGGATACAATTAGGGATAGTCTCTTGGGGGGCAGGATCGTGTGAGCAAGCTAGACATTACAGCGTGTTTATGGATGTCAGAAAATTCTTGGAGCCATTTATTGAAACAATTCAAAGAGGTAAAAACAAACTTTATTTTATTCATTAATTCTATTCAAAAATTTTTTTCTACAATCAGCAGTAACGAAACATGATGGATTTTAATGTAGACAACAAATGAACATATCGCTAATACGATGGAAAGAATTTTACAGCTCCAAATTCTTTATTAATGTAATGAAATTTCAGTAAAAGATATAAGCACAGAGTAGATTATCGCATAATTATCAACAAAACTTCAAGTGATATCACTGATATACAGAAAAGTATTCTACAAATTGCTTTAGTGTCAAAGATTGATGACATTTTGCTAATGTTTTAACTTTGATGAAAGATAGACAGAGCTTTTACACAAGCTGTTGAATATCTCACCAAAAAATTTTTTCACTTTTGATTTTGTTTTTTTTAAGTTATTTAACACAAGAATATTTGAATTGTTTTTGTAAAGAGGAAGAAATTTACAATGTTAATTATTCAAGTAGTAATTAATTTGTAATGTAAATTCAATAAATGAGGTAATATAATTTGCAAGAATTTCTTTTGTAGGTCAGAACACTAATCTAACCATGTACTACTCAAGAGCAATTGGAGTTGTGTTTCAAAACTTATCAGAACTATATTCCTCGAATCTTTCGGTTATTTTAACGAATAATGGAGAATTTTCTGATATCGACATGGTTGGATATTTTCAAGCACTTCCTTATCAGATTGAGCTTGTGAAGCAAACAACCTTAATTGATCTTATTACTGTTTCCGGACACCAAGATTTAACTTCAAATACGACGACAATACAACATATTGCTTCTGTTTTTGTCCGGTATATATGTATCCTGTATGCTGATTTTAGATCTGGAAGATCGGGCAGACGTACTTGTAAGTATAAACATGTTAAATGATGCTTTTAAAATACTAATACGACATAATTTTTATGAATACTTATATAATTGCATTAATTTTTACCATATGCCAACGCTAATTTTTCTAGTATAAACCAGTTATAAACATGTTCAACAAACGTTAGCATTAGTTTGATTATAGTATTTGTTAGTTATTAGTTATCACTTCACAGGAAGTTATTTTATTATCCACAAGCCGATCGAGCGCTTAGGTATTACGGTGCTGGTGTTTTTTGTAACTGCGGTATATTAATGATAATGATAGTTAAAATTGGGATTTAGTTTAATGGAAAAAAAATTAATCGTCGTGAACGAAAAAAGGAAGAGATAATTTAAAATCATATAACAGTGCAGTAAGTGTTCAAAACATTAATGACATCTTTAAATTATAAGCATTTGTTGTTATGGGAAAAGCCTTATGCTTATTCCTTGCTTAACTCCTTACCGGTGTTTTTTTGTAACTGCCGTATAGAATGATAATGATAATTAAAATTGGAATTTAGTTTAATGAAAAAAAGTTTACTCGTCGTGAACGGGAAAGGAAGAGATAAGTTAAAATCATAAAACAGTGCAGCTAGCCTTCAAAAGAATAATGACATCTTTAATTGATCCGCATTTGTTGTGATGGAGCAAGCAAATGTTTCCTCCTTGCTTAAATCAGAATATAAACACTGCTAAGATTGTCGAAACGTTAGTCAACATCAACAGCAACAATCGTTCTCAGGACTCTACTATCGTGAATGATATATTTCTACTAACATATAACGACGTTTCCTGGTCTAAACAATTGACTTTATACACACCTTGCTCATATTAACTTCTCAATTAAAAACAGAATTAATTGACTTGTAAAGAGTCTCCTCTAACGCGTTTATCGTTTGTTTTCCAGTTACACCTGATTCCAATAGTACGATTGGTGGAGCTGGTAAGAATTTTACTTTTAAATTTTTTAAGATTTGTGTTTTTAATAAATAATAGCCTAAAGTTTCTTTGTTAAAAATAAAAATAGAATGATATTCGTATAAACATTAATAAAAAGTGTTCCTTTTTTTATGCAAACGTGTTTATTCATTGGGAGCTATAGTAGAAATCGTCAACATATAAATCTTTTAATAAAATTTGGAAAGTACAATAATCAAAAATCTTCTTTAACTTGGAACCCATTTATTAAATATCCAAGTTTGAACATATTTTGCTTTGTTTATAAACTGTTGTTCTTGTAATAATTATAATGAAGGATTCTGAAACATACAATTCATTAAATTGATAAATTCTAAAAGAGGAGTATGAAAAAATACTTTCCATTTGAATAGGTAGTTGTTCCTTTGAAAATGGCATTAACAATTCCAGATGCACATGGAAGAATGTTAATTATCCACTTGACAACTTTGATTGGACCATCCATTCAGGCTCAACACGAAGTTCGAGCACTGGACCTAGCTCAGACAGAAGAGGATCGATTTGTGGTAAGTCTTTTATTAAAATACATGTTTTAATGGTTATCCTTAAATAAAACGCTGGAATTAAATAAAAGACTCTAAAGTGAAGAAAGCACCTAATTTTTTTGAATTATACAAAAAACTTAGTTGCAATTCCATGTAAAATGCCATCTCAGTTGACATAGCTTTCCAAAATTTTATTCAATTTTCGCAAATATTTTAAAAAGAGTATAAATAATGTTATTATTGACGAAATTGAGTGCAGCCGGGGAAGTATTTTAGCCTAAATTAGCGATATTACTTTAAAGTGGGAAATTCCGACTATAAATAGAGTACATACAAAGAAGCAAGCATTAAGTAACTATTCCTATTAGTTTCCCAACACAGTTACATCTACATACACTTTTCATAAGTTAAGAATGATCATGGAACCACGACTGAGCAACCGTACACTATGAAAGTTTCCTAACAATCGCCGCTTTTCTTCTCAGATTGTTTTAATAGATTCTATTTTTTCTATATCTATTAAAACAAGTAATTAAGACAAGTTGAGCTACGCTCCAATAAATAAGATGAGAATTAATGGTCTACTGTGCTTTAAGAGAAGAAGATTTCCTTTTAGAAAAACACAAGATTCTATATATTCACTTAACGATGCATGATGTACAAGGCAAAAGACATTTATTTGTGCAGAAAACATTAGTAGTCTTATACAGTGTAAAAGATTACCAACAACACACCATTGAGAAGATTAGCAAACATTCTCATGGGTTAGTAACCAATGGTGGCGCAAAAAGTCAAGCATTATTTTTCACATTTGTGTATTGCTAGCTAGCAAGCAGTGTTGTTATTTAATGCATGAAGCATCACGTTTGCTGTTTATAACAAATAATTCTACGATCGACAGTATACATTGCCGATTTTTTGTTACTTTGCTAAAGCGTTTTTAATGCAATATTTCAACTAATGAAGCCTATTGTAAACATTCTTTTTAACAATATATAAATTATGTTAATGTTGAACAAGACAAAATATTAAGAGGTAGCTAAGAGACAGTAAAAAACGGGTATGCTTGGATGAAAATGAACTTTTATTTAATTATGTACAAAAGAAAAACCACTTACACTTCACGACGAAGATAAACGAAAAATAATTTAAAAATGCGCATTAGAAGATATATCAACTCTAGAGCAACCATGCTGAAGTATCGATAATTATGGAAAGTACGAACTAAGCACGTCAACATTATATTTTACTTCGTTCCAACATCCAGCCGGACCTTACCCTCTTTCGACAAATTTATCCAAAGCTTTCAAATTTGATATGTTACACATGTATTGATCCAATGAAAACCTCTTTGAAAACGTACATATGCAGTGATCAAAGAAATTAGCAGCTATATGGCGACATAAGCGGCGAAAAACGACAAAAGAACACTGTGGTTTATTTTTATAAAAATACGAATGTTAGTAAAGACCATCTGTTTTAATTTTTTGCACAAAATGTCAATGAGTATTTTACAACATTTTGCAATCAGATGGACATAACAGTTCAAAATTCAATTTTGACAAAAGTCAAGCTTTTAGGTAGCCCGACAGTGCCAATAATAGGAATCAAAAAATGAAGTATTACAAGCGGCTCAACTTATATCAGAGTTGCCTAGCAAATAATTCATAAACTAGTTGAAACAGTAAATTTAGGATAAATACAGCGCACTGGAAAGTTAGCCAGCTAAAACATGATATCTGGTGTACCAGCAAGAATGCGCTCCAAGACGTCTTACAGTGATATCTAAAAATTTCGAGAGATTTAGTATGTTCAAAGACCATGAATTTAAACTCTATGTTGGTTATAGCGCTAAACAAGTCGCTTCCTCAGTAAGATCAATGCCATGTAGATTGGAAGAAAGTGCTAGAATACACATTAAAAGATGACAGCCTAAGTGTTTGCCCAACAGTTTCAAGTGTTGAATATCGCAATGATATGCAGAGAAAAACATAAATTTTCATTCCTGTTTGGTTATTATAACTACTTACATGCAAATAAACTACACGAAATGCCAACAAAACTGATTGCTTCCTGTCAGCTTCTGAAAGGAAACATTGGCATGTTACGAAAGACCCATATTTTAATTAGGAATTACATGATTATGCAGGTAAAAAGTTTTTGCATAAATTTGAATGAAAAATTGAAATGGATCACTATGAATGATATTTATTGCAGAGAGATTACGAAATGCGTTGCTTTGGTGAGATTATCTAGACAGTTTGAGGCACAAGACGTGTTGATTAATATGTAGGACTCTTTTGTTTGCTATTTATATCATTAAAATGTATGGTTCGGTGAGTAATCGTGCGAGCATTAAAAAGCGTTTTAAAATTCAAAAAAAGAGTTTTTCCCGTCATTATACTTGATCAAATTATGAGGTAAAGCAACGAATTTGTTTAAAGCATCAGTTTGTAGCTCATGAAAAAAATCTTAACAAACGCAACAATTAAGGCAATGAATATCTTTCATGATGTATAATAGATAATCTCAGAGGATATATCACAGAAATGCCCAGAAATAATTTATCTACTTAAACATATATACTTAGAAATAATGAGAGCAACGTTTTGGTTGGTAAACCAATTACAGAATTTATGCAAATATCTCTCTTGTACTAAGGATATTTCACATGGAATAGTCTTCCCAACAATATTATCCCCTCGCTTTAATTAAAGGGAAATTTGATTGTTTTTTTTATATAATGCAGTCGAACCCATGTCTTTTCGTTTACTGTTTCCAGAAGTACAAAACAATTTCACTTCTTTACTATCGTACATACTTTTTATTTCTCTAGTAGAAATCCAACGGATTTTGTCATTGGCATTTTACAAACAGTCTTTGCATCCCTAAGATCAATATATATTGAGAAAATCACCACTCTGGTCAAATGTCAATTTTGCATAAATCAACAACTATTCTTGGAAGAGATTGAATTTTTTATTTTCAAAGAAAAAATTACGTGAAACAAAAAAGAACTCTTTAATTTACTGTAATCATGCATTATTTAAAAGTGATTGACATTGTTTTGTTGACATACAATGGACTTTATTTTACCTAGCTTCCTCCAAAACACGTTTTTAACTATATTTTGTCATTTTTGACATTAGAGCTATGTCGACACTGCCATTTCAGGCGGGTTTTGATTCGGGACTTTCTTCCCAGATTAAGGAATTTGCACATATACCTTGTTGTTTGTAATGGTTATTTTACCCCAAAACAATTGAAGTCAATTACAATAAATGAAATGTATACAAATTCTTATGCAGGTCTATGACTTAAATAAAATTTTAAAAAAAATGTAGTTTCAAAAAACGAAAGTGTTGTTAAAAAAAATTTCTTGACTTGCCTAAAAATGTCTTTTAGGAAAATACATTTACATTGAAACATCAGGTCCCCGTGTGCTGGGTGATAAAGCATGGTTGGTTAGCAACTACTTTAATACAACAATTAAATGTTTTACATTTTGGTATCATATGTATGGATCAACAATTGGTTCTCTTAACATATACCAACAATATATGGGAGGTAAATTAAAGCTGTTGTGGACATTAGTTGGCAATAGGGGACATCGATGGAACAGAGGTCAAGTTACAACCAACTTTACCGAAGCAAAAACGAGGGTGAGTATAAATATCAATGTTCTCAAACTCTGCATAACAGAGTACCAAAACACTTAGTTTCAACATTGAAAGAGTATTTGGATTCCTAAAATGGTTGGGCGGGAGATGAGAAGATAAACAGTTCCAAGAAAAATTTTCAATTGTTTGTTCACAGTTCACAAATAATTTCATCCTCTTCCATAACTCTTCAACAAGTTAAATGTTTGGCTGTAGCCTTCCCCAGAAAATCATTTTTCTATCCCTTTTAAAAGTTTTTTTTATCTTGTAACGTCTTTTAAATTTTGAATGCTAATGTAGAATTATAAAGGAGTATTAATGTCTTAGAATGTATATCTATGTCACAAATGTTACAAACTTATATCCCTGTAAGCCACGTGTCTCCAGACCAAAATTTCGTTTGTTCTCAATAAAACATTGCAAATCAACTTTTTGGCTGCCCTTTCTGGTTTCAAAAACATCGTTCTTACTTTTTTCAACACATTTTCTACCCACTTTCTATTGAAAGATCAAACAATCTTTTTTAGCAACTAAACTTGATGTTGCATGTATTTATTCACCTATGACTTCAAGACTCAGTGCACTTATAGATTCAAACTGCTCATTTGGCAATGAAAAGTGAAAAAATGCATATATCTAGCATTACATTACTAAATTGCATAATCATTTTTTAGTACACTTTGCATACTAACTTGTAAAAGTTTGAATATGCAATAAAGTAAACAATGTCTATCAGAATCACCGTGCAGCATTTTATCTTGCTGAAAACTTGCTAAAAAAATGCTTAATTGCTTTTTTTGTAGATCATCGTTGAAGGTGTTCGTGGCTCCAGCTTTACGGGTGATATTGCTCTAGATGATTTTGTTTTTCTTAATGGCTCATGTGATATCCATCCCACCTATGCCGAACCACGTTTTATCGGTAAGTTATTTTATATAATGATAAGTGTTGCTGGATTTACTATGAAATTACTTGATTTTTAAGAAGTATTTCTCGTATTTTCTATATAGAAAAAAGAACTGCAATGGTTATTGTTGATATATAAATAAAATTTTTAATAAATTTTAGTCTTTGTTAACTAGTCAAATTATCCCTAAACAACAAATGAAAGCTAGCACAAATCTAAATAAAAAAACGGTTTCAGAAAAAAAGCTTTGACTTTTACGGAAAACATTGTTTTTTAAAGAGGCATTAGATTTAATGAACCTAGTTTTGTCTTTTTTTGTTGTAGCAATTGCTACGAACATTGTAACCATGCAACATTCTTGCACACATGTTGTAACAATTCCCTATAGTTATCAAATTTGTTAGCTTTTGAATTAAAAAACTCATTTTTATCAACAATCTTATTAGATAGTCGTATAGAGATGACGCATGTTCCTTTTACTTTTAAACGATTTTCTATAAAATTTCAATTTTATAGATACTACATCAACAATTTCCCCAACTCCGATGATTTCCTACGGTAAGTATATATATAAATTTAAAAGAGCTTATTCGTTACTCTTTTCAACTCGTGTGTCAAATGAAGGACATACATCTTTTAATTTTATCATTTACCCATACTTTACCCTTATGCAATGATGTATTATGGTACGAGTTTCTTATTTATGACTCTTTTCTAAAAATTTTTAATCCTTAGAGTTTTGCTTGTTAAAAACAAAAGAGTTGTTTTCATTTTTTTGTACCAACTTCCTATTGAAGAACAGAATTAATTGACTTGTGAAGAGTTTCCTCTAACGCGTTTATTGTTTGTTTTCCAGTTACACCTGATTTCAATAGTACTATGCAGAACTGATAAGAATTTTACTTTTGAATTTTTCAACATTTTTGTTTTCAAGAAAAAATACGCTAAATTTCTTTTGTAAAAATAAAGATAGAATAATGTTTTTATAAACATGAATAAAAAGTGCTTTTTTTATGCAATCGTGTTTGTTCATTATGAGCGATAGGAAAGTCGGTAAAATTCACATTCATTCTTGTCAACATATAAATCTTTTAATAAAAGTTCGAAAGTACAATAATCAAAAATCGTATTTCTTTAACTCTGAGTCCATTTATTCAATATCCAAGTTTGAACATTCTTCTGCTTTTTTATAAACTGTACTTCTTGTGATATTTATAATCACGGATTTGAAACTTACAATTCATTAAATTGATTTATTCTAAGAGGGGATTATATAAAAAATACTTTTCACTTGAATAGGTAGTTGTACCTTTGAAAATGGCATTGACAATTCCAGATGCACATGGAAAAATGTTAATTATCCACTTGACAACTTTGATTGGACCATCCATTCAGGCTCAACACTAAGTTCGAGCACTGGACCTAGCTCAGACAGAAGAGGATCGATTACTGGTAAGTCTTTTGTTAAAGTACTTGTTTTGTAAGTTATCTTTAAATAAAACGTTGGACTTAATTAAAAGCGTCTAAAGTGACGATAGCACCTAAATTTATTTGATTTATATAAAATCTTAGTTGTAATTCCATGTAAAATTCCATTTCAGTTGACATAGCTTTCCAAAATTTTATTCAATTTCAGAAATTATTTTAAAAGGGTGTTATTATTGAGGAAATTAAGTGCAGCCGGGGAAGTATTTTAGCCAAAATGAGCGATATTACTTCATAGTGGGCAATTACGATATTAAATAGAGTACATACAAAGAAGCAAGCATTAAGTAACTATTCCTATTATTTTCCCTAACACAGCTACATCTACATACACTTTTTCATGAGTTAAGAATAATCGTGAAACCACGACTGAGCAACCGTACACTATTAAAATTTTCTAACAAACGCCGCTTTTCTTCTCAGATTGTTTTAATAGATTCTAATTTTTTCTATATGTATTAAAACAAGTAATTAAGAAAAGTTTATCTACACTCCAATAAATAAGATTAGATTTTAAGGTCTATTGTTTTTAGTAGAAGAAGATTTCCTTTTAGACGAACACAGATTCTATATAATCACATAACGATGCATGATGCATTTAAGGCAAAAGACGTCTATTTGTACAGAAAACGTTAGTAATTTTATAAAGTTTAAAACATTACCAACAACACGCCATTGAGAAGATTAGCAAACATTCTCATTGGTTAGTAACCAATTGTGGCACAAAAAGTCAAGCATAATTTTTTGCATTTATGTATTGCTAGCTAGCAAGCAGTGTTGTTATTTAATGCATGAAGCATCACGTTTGCTGTTTATAACAAATAATTCTACGATCGACAGTATACATTGCCGATTTTTTGTTACTTTGATAAAGCGTTTTTAATGCAATATTTCAACTAATGAAGCCTAATATAAAAACATTCTTCTTTTTAACAATATATATTATGTTAATGTTGAACAAGACAAAATATTAAGAGGTAGCTAAGAGACAGTAAAAAAAGGTACGCTTGGATGAAAATGAATTTTTATTTAACTATGTACAAAAGAAAAACTACTTACACTTCACGACGAACATAAACGAAAAATAATTTAAAAAATGCGCATTAGAAGATATATAAACTCTATAGCATCCATGCTGAAATATCGATAATTATGGAAAGTACGAACTAAGCACATCAACATTATATTTTACTTCGTTTCCACATCCAGCCGGACATTACCCTCTTTCGACAAATTTATCCAAAGCTTTCAAATTTGATATGTTAAACATGTATTGATCCAATGAAAACCTCTTTGGAAACGTACATATGCAATGATCAAAGAAATTAGCAGCTATATGGCGACATTAGCGACGAAGAACGGCAAATAACACTGTGGTTATTTTATAAAATACGAATGTTAGGGAACTAAAACGTTGCGGACAATGGTGAATCCAAAAAGGATACGGCGACGTGTCAAACGAAATCCTAATTTTACATACCATCTGGTTTTTTTTTGCGCTAAACGTCAATGAGTATTTTACAACATTTGGCAAATCAGATGGATATTACAGTTCAAAATTCAATTTTGACAAAAGTCAAGCTATGCGGTAGCCAAACAGTGCCAATAATAGGAATCAAAAAATGAAGTATCACAAGCGGTTCAACTTAGATCAAAGTTGACTGTCAAATAATTCATAAATTAGTTGAAACAGTAAATTTAGGAGAAAGTACAGCGCACTGGAAAGTTAACCAACTAAAACATTATATCTGGTGTACCAGCAAGAATGCGCTCCAAGACGTCTTACAGAGATATCTACAAAATTTCGAGAGATTTAGTATGTTCAAAGACCATGAATTTAAACTCTATGTTGGTTATAGCGCTAAACAAGTCGCTTCCCCAGTAAGATCAGTGCCATGTAGATTGGAAGAAAGTGCTAGAATACACATTAAAAAGAAGACAGCCTAAGTGCTTGGCCAACAGTTTCAAGTGTTGAACATCGCTATGATATGCAGAGAAAACATAAATTTTCATTCCTGTTTGGTTATTATAACTACTTATATGTACATAAACTACACGAAATACCAACAAAATTGATTGCCTCCTGTCAGCTTCTGAAAGGAAACATTGGCATGTTACGAAAGACCCATATTGTAATTAGGAATTACATGATTATTCAGGTGAAACAGTTTTTGCATAAATTTGAATGAAAAATTGAAATGGAACGGTATTAATGATATTTATTGCAGAGAGATTACGAAATGCGTTGCTCTGGTGAGATTATTTAGACAGCTTGAGGCACAAAACGTGTGGATTAATATGTGCGACTCTTTTGTTTGCTATTTATATCATTAAAATGTATGGTTCGGTGAGTAATCGTGCGAGCATTGAAAAGCGTTTTAAAATGCAAAAAGTTTCTCCCGTCATTATACATGATCAAATTATGAGGTAAAGCAAAGAATTTGTTTAAAGCATCAGTTTGTAGCCCATGAAAAAATTCTTAACAAACGCAACAATTAAGGCAATGAATATCTTTCATGATGTATAATAGATAATCTCAGAGGATGTATCACAGAAATGCCCAGGATAATTTATCTACTTAAGGATATATACCTAGAAATAATGATAGCAAAGTTTTGGTTGGTAAACCAAATACCGAATTTATGCAAATATCTGTCTCGTACTAAGGATATTTCACATGGAATAGTCTTCCCAACAATATTATCCCATCGCTATAATTAAAGGAAAATTTGATTAGTTTTTTATATAATGCAGTCGAACCCATGTCTTTTCATTTACTGTTTCCAAAAGTACAGAAAAATTAGTGAAATGGTCACTTCTTTACTATCCTACATACTTTTTATGTCTCCAGAAGAAATCCAACTGATTTTGTCATTGGCATTTTACAAACAGTTTTTGCATCCCTAAGATCAATATATATTGAGAAAATCACTACTCTGGTCAAATGTCCTCTCTCCGGGCAGTCAGTCGGTACGACTAAGACTGTTTATGGTTTGGGTTTGCTTTTGATGGCCGATCTTCAAGCCGCTCTGTTGCTTGCGGCCGTCTTCCTTGGTTTCTCTTCCCTTCGAATAGTTGTGAGAACAGCAGTTGTCTTGGGAGTCTTTCCTGATCCATCCTGTGTATGTGCCCCAGCCAACGAAGGTTTCTTTCTATCAGAGTATCTGCCATCGAGTGGAGGTTAGCACGTTTCAGGATTTCAACATTCGTGATCTTGTCCTGCCATTTGATGCTCATGATATCTCTCAGCTGTCTCATCATGAAAGCATGTAATATCTTTACCTGAGTTCTGTAGATGGTCCAGGTTTCTGCTCCATAATGGAGGGTTGATAACACCACAGCTCTGTGGATTTTGCATTTTACTCTGATTGTCACATACCTATTGTTCCACAGTCTTTTCTGGAGCTTGCCAAATGCTGTACTTGCCTTCCCTATTCTGGCCTTCAGCTCTTTCTCTATTTTTGAAAAGCTGGAAACAATGCTTCCAAGATATGTGAAGTCCGTGGCTTGGGCAAGCGGGATTTGATCGATGGTGATGTCTTGTGGCTCAGGAGAGGGATTGTAAAGTTTGATCGGCTGATACAAGCACTCTGTTTTCTTGATGTATATCTTAAGGCGGAACTGGGTATCAGCCTTTGATAATCTGTTAACAAGCAACTGTATGCCGATGCAGTGTGAGCCACCAGAGCACTGTCGTCCGCAAACAGTATCTCTCTGACAAGGTGTTTTGTTGTTCGTGATTTGGCCTTGAAGTGGGAGACATTGAAGAGATCTGCAATGTGTCTTGTCTGGATGTAAATCCCTTTGTGAATGTCTTTAAAAGCCACATGCAGCATATTTGTCAGGTAGAGCGAGAATAATGTTGGAGCAAGAACGCAGCCTTGCTTCACACCATTCGTCACGGCAAATTCTGCTGAAATATCTTTCCCTTGAATTACTTTTGCCTGCATACCATCATGAAGCTCCCTCACCAGGTTTACAACCTTGTCGGTGCAGCCAAACTTCTTCAGCACACTCCATAGTGCTTCCTTGAGACTATATCAAAGGCTTTGGTAAAGTCAATAAATACAGCATAGAGCTCCATATTCTGTTCGTTAAATTTTTCTTGAATTTGGCGGAGGCAAAAGACCATATCAATAGTACTTCGATTTCTCCGAAAACCACACTGTGTCTCAGGTAGTATCCGGGTACATATGTACTTCTCTAAACGGTTGAGGATCACACGCGCCATGATCTTTCCAGCAATCGAAAGGAGAGAGATTTACCTGTAATTGCCACATTCTTTCTTACTGCTCTTTTTAAAGATGGGAACAATGTTAGCATTCTTCCAATTTTGTGGCATAACATCCTCTCTCCAGATATGTAATATCAGTTCATGCAGCTTCTCCATTAGTCTCAAGCCTCCGTGCTTCCAGACCTCGGTAGGGACTCCACATCCACCAGGGGCTTTATTTTCCTGGGTACGGGTGATTGTCGTCAAGAGTTCATCAAAGCTCGGAGCAACATCCATGTCTGCATCAGGGCTGATATTTGGTAGTTCATCTAGAGCATCTCTGACCACAGATCCTGGCACATTCAGTAGTTGGAGAAAGTGCTGAGCAAAACGGTTCAGGGTCTCCTCCTTTCTTGCAGCACTGTCACACCATCTTGGGCTAGAAGCTGAGTTGTTCCTTTCCTGCGTGGTCCGTAGATCTCCCTTAGGCCGTTATAAAATGCCTTCATGTCGTTTAGATCCGCTGCTTGTTGTAATCTTTCAATTTCTCTTCCCATCATTTTGACTTCATGTTCCGAGTGTACTTTTGAAGTTCGCTGCGTGCTCTGGCAAGGCGACCGGTGGTCGCACGGGTTTTACGTTGTAGTTCTTGTGCTTTTGCCTCGCTCCTTTCATGAAGCAGTGCCTTTAGCTTAGCATCGTCCTCGTTAAACAAATCCTGGTGTGTCCGTTCTGCTTTCTAAGAATTCTTTCCGCAGTCTCATACACAGTTCTCTTCAGAAACTCCCACTCCTTCTCAACACCAGCATCCTCATTTACTGCGTAGTCCAGGTTCTTTTCCATCTTCTCCTCAAACTCCTGTTGGCACTTGGGGTTCCTTAGTTTTCTCACGTTCAGCTTAGATGGAGGCTTTCCTTGGGTTCTCCTTCTTAGCGGTCTCACCCTCAGCACCTCTCATCACCCTAGTGACAAGGACATCGTGCAGGTCTTTCTTTCTAGTGATCGCATAATCCAGGAGGTGCCAGTGTTTCGACCTCGGGTGCATCTAAGTAGTTTGATTATGAGGCTTGTGTTTGAAGACAGTGTTTGTGATGACAAGCCTGTACTCCGAGCAGAATTCCAGTAGGAGTTCTCCGTTGGAGTTACATTTGCCGGTGCCCTGTACCCTATCACGTCAGGCCAGTTTTCGGCTTCTGTCCCAACTCAAGCGTTAAAATCACCAGCAATTATCAGCTTATTGGTGTTTGGGACATTCTTGATTGTGTCTCTCAGGTCACTATAGAACTCCTCTTTGTTCTCATCAGGTTTTGTTAAAGTCGGTGCATATACACTCACAATGGTCATGGAACATTTCTTTAGCAGTAGCAATCTCATATTCATGATTCTAACAGAGATCGGTGTTGGATCGTGCTCAAGGCTCTAAGCTATGGCCTTTTTCATAGCAAACCCCACTCCAGATTCTCTTCTCTCATGCAGAAACTTCTTCTTTCCACTCCAGCAGAAACTTTTACCCTCTTCTACGATGCTGTCATACTCTGGCAGCCGAGTTTCACAAAGAGCAGCAATATCAATATTATATCTACTGAGCTCCTTAGCAACTAATGCTGTTTGTCGTTCCGGTCTTTTTGAGTCTTCTCTGTCCATCAAAGTTCTAACATTCCATTCAGCTAAACTCACACGCTTCCTGTTGTTACCTTGAACTCCTAGCTTACTTATCACTGGGTGCCGGAGGGAGCAACCCAGCGCGAACCTTGTTGACCCGGGTGACGTTCGAGCCGGTATTAGAGTTAGTAATCTGTGCCATTTCCATAAATCTGCTTTCGAAGATTTTTAGTGGCTCCTGGCTTTCGCGACACCGTGGACACTCTTTCGGCAGGTAGGAAAAGTGATCCAGCGGGCAAGAACAGGTCGAGACACGCTAGTATTTCCACCCTTCTGCAGCGGCTGGCCGGAAAATAAGTCTGTCTATTTCCGCCTTTAGTTTGGTGCCACGGTGCAACCTTGGATTCGCCCTCTGGGCTTTAACAGATATTGTTTTAGTTCTGTATGGATGTCCAAGTACATCCTCCCCATAAAGGGGGGTTGTCAGTTGAGTCGCCCGAACCACCAACAGGTGATACCGGATTTGTGGGTTACCGGTAGCAAGACTATTGTCCTGACCTGATTATGGTCAAATGTCAATTCTGCATAAATCAAAAATTATTATTGGCAGAGATTGAATTTTTTATTTTTAAAGAAAAAATTACGTGAAACAAAAAAGAACTCTTTAATTTACTGTAATCATGCAATATTTAAAAGTGATTGACATTGTTTCGTTGACATACAATGGACTTTTTTTTACCTAGCTTCCTCCAAAACACGTTTTTAACTATATTTTGTCATTTTTGACATTAGAGCTATGTCGACATTGCCATTTCAGGCTAGTTTCGATTGGGGACTTTCTTCCCAGATTAAGGAATTTGCACATATACCCTGTTGTTTGTAATGGTTATTTTACCACAAAACAATTGAAGTCAATTCCAATAAATGAAATGCATATAAATTCTTATGCAGGTCCATGACTTAAATATAATTTGAAAAAAATTATAGTTTCAAGAAACGAGAGTGTTGTTAAAAAGAACAAAAGAAAATTTCTTGACTTGCTTAAAAATGTCTTTTAGGAAAATACATTTACATTGAAACATCAAGTCCCCGTGTGCTGGGTGATAAAGCATGGTTGGTTAGCAACTACTTTAATACAACAATTAAATGTTTTACATTTTGGTATCATATGTATGGATCAACAATTGGTTCTCTTAACATATACCAACAATATATGGGAGGTAAATTAAAGCTGTTGTGGACATTAGTTGGCAATAGAGGAAATCGATGGAACAGAGGTCAAGTTTCAACCAACTTTACCGAAGGAAAAACGAGGGTGAGTATAAATATCAATGTTCTCAAACTCTGCATAGCAGAGTACCAAAACACTTAGTTTCAACATTGAAAGATTATTTAGATTTATAAAATGGTTGGGCGGAAGATGAGAAGATAAACAGTTCCAAGAAAAATTTTCAATTGCTTGTTCACAGTTCACAAAAAATTCCATCCTCTTCCTTAAGTCTTCAACAAGTTAAATGTTTGGCTGTAGCCTTTCCCCAGAAAATCATTTTTCTATCCCTTTTAAACGTTTTTTATCTTGTAACGTCTTTTAAATTTTGAATGCTGATGTAAAATTATAAAGGAGGTTAATGTCTTAGAATGTATATCCATGTCACAAATGTTATAAACTTATATCCCTGTAAGCCACGTGTCTCCAGACCAAAATTTCGTTTGTTCTCAATAAAACATTGAAAATCAACTTTTTGCCTGCCCTTTGTGGTTTCAAAAACATCGTTCTTACTTTTGCTCAACACATTTTCTACCCACTCTCTATTAAAAGATCAAACAATGTTTTTTAGCAACTAAACTTGATGTTGCATGTTTTTAATCACCCATGACTTCAAGACTCAGTGCACTTATAGATTCAAACTGCTTATTTGGCAATGAAAAGTGAAAAAAATGCATATGTCTAGCATTAAATTACTAAAGTGCATAATCGTTTTTGAGTACACTTTGCATACTACCTTGTAAAAGTTTGAATATGCAATAAAGTAAACAATGTCTATCAGAATCACCGCACAGCATTTTATCTTGCTAAAAACTTGCTAAAAGAAATGCTTAAAAGCTTTTTTTGTAGATCATCGTTGAAGGTGTTCGTGGCTCCAGCTTTACGGGTGATATTGCTCTAGATGATTTTGTTTTTCTTAATGGTTCATGTGATATCCATCCCACCTATGCCGAACCACGTTTTATCAGTAAGTTATTATATATAATGATGAGTGTTGTTGGATTTACGAAATTACATGATTTTTAAGAAGTATTTCTCGTATTTTCTATCAAGAAAAAAGAACTGCAATGGTTTTTTTGATGTATAAATAAAATGTTTAATAAATTTTACTCTTTGTTAACTAGTCAAATTATCCCTAAACAACAAATGAAAACTAGCGCAATTCTCAATAAAAAAACGGTTGCAGAAAAAAAAAAGAATTGACTTTTACGGAAAACATCGTTTTTTAAAGAGGCAATAGATTTAATGAGCCTGGTTTTTTTTTGTTGTAGCAATTGCTACAAACATTGTAACCATGCAACATTCTTGCGCACAGGTTTTAAAATTCCTATAGTTTTTAAATTTGTTAATTTTTGAATTAAAAAACTCATTTTTAGCAACAATCTTATTAGACAGTCGTATAGAGATGACGCACGTTCCTTTTACTTTTAACGATTTTCTATAAAATTTTAATTTTATAGGTACTACAGCAACCATTTACCCAACTCCGACGATTTCCTACGGCAAGTATATATAAAATTTTAAAAGAGCTTATTTGTTACTATTTTCAACTTGTGTTTCAAATGAAGGACATACGTCTTTTAATTTTATCACTTACCCATACCTTACCCTCATGCAATGATCTATTATGGTACGAGTTTCTTATTTGTGAATCTTTTTTAAAAATTTTTCTTCCTTAGAGTTTTGCTTGTTAAAAACAAACTAGTTGTTGTCATATTTTGTACTAACTTCCTATTTAAGAACAGAACTAATTGACTTGTGAAGAGTCTCCTCAAACGCGTTTATTGTTTGTTTTCCAGTTACATCTGATTTCAATAGTACGATTGGGAGAACTGGTAAGAATTTTACCTTTGAATTTTTTTAAGATTTGTGTTTTTAACAAATAATAGCCTAAAGTTTCTTTGGTAAAAATAAAGATAAAATGATGAATGGTTTTATTTGACGTCTTAAAAATTTTTTAATAAATTTTAATCGTTGTTAACCAGTCAAATTATCCCTAAACAATAAATAAAAACTGGCGCAAATCTCAAGAAAAGAAAGATTTTAGCAAAAAAGCTTTGACTTGTACGTAAAACACTGTTTTTCAAAGAGTTAACCATTTAATGAACCTTGTTTTGTATGTTTTCGTTGTAGCAATTGCTACGAACATTGTAACCATGCAACATTCTTGCACACAGTTCTTAACAATTCCCTGTAGTTTTTAAAGTTGTTAACTTTTGAATTAAAAAACTCATTTTTATCAACAATCTTATTAGACAGTCGTATAGAGATGACGCACGTTCCTTTTACTTTTAAACGATTTTCTATAAAATTTTAATTTTATAGGTACTACAGCAACCATTTACCCAACTCCGACGATTTCCTACGGCAAGTATATATAAAAATTTAAAAGAGCTTATTCGTTACTCTTTTCAACTCGTGTTTCAAATGAAGGACATACGTCTTTTAATTTTATCACTTACCCATACCTTACCCTCATGCAATGATCTATTATGGTACGAGTTTCTTATTTGTGAATCTTTTTTAAAAATTTTTAATCCTTAGAGTTTTGCTTGTTAAAAACAAACTAGTTGTTGTCATATTTTGTACTAACTTCCTATTTAAGAACAGAACTAATTGACTTGTGAAGAGTCTCCTCAAACGCGTTTATTGTTTGTTTTCCAGTTACATCTGATTTCAATAGTACGATTGGGGGAACTGGTAAGAATTTTACCTTTGAATTTTTTTAAGATTTGTGTTTTTAATAAATAATAGCCTAAAGTTTCTTTGGTAAAAATAAAGATAAAATGATGAATGGTTTTTTTTTGACGTCTAAATAAAGTTTTTAATAAATTTCAATCGTTGTTAACCAGTCAAATTATCCCTAAACGATAAATAAAAACTATCGCAAATCTTAATAAAAGAACGATTTTAGCAAAAAAGCATTGACTTGTACGTAAAACATTGTTTTTTAAAGAGTTAAAACATTTAATGAACCTAGTTTTGTATTTTTTCGTTGTAGCAATTGCTACGAACGTTGTAACCATGCAACATTCTTGCACACAGGTTTTAACAATTCTCTATAGTTTTTAAATTTGTTAACTTTTGAATCAAAAAACTCATTTTTAGTAACAATCTTATTAGATGGTCGTATAGAGATGACGCCTTTTCCTTTTACTTTTAAACGATTTTCTATAAAATTTCAATTTTATAGATACTACAGCAACCATTTCCCCAAATCCGATGATTTCCTACAGTAAATATATATAAAAATTTAAAAGAGCTTATTTGTTACTCTTTTTAACTCGTGTTGCAAATGAAGGACATACGTCTTTTAATTTTATCCCTTACCCATACTTTACCCTCATGCAATGATCTATTATGGTACGAGTCTCTTATTTGTGAATCTTTTTTTATAACTTTAAATCCATAGACTTTTGCTTGTTAAAAAAAATAATTGTTTTAATTTTGTTATACAAAGTACATACCAGTTTTATTTAAATGAAATGCAGAACTTGCAATATAATGACAATTGAGGGACAATATATATGTACTGTTTGTTCTACAGCCACACCTACCTCAACAAGCAGAATTGGTGCAAATGGTAAGGGTCGTACTTTTAAATTTGGTTATATAAACATTTAATTAATGTGTAAAAATAATTTAAGTGTGTGTATGTTACTTAAAGCTCTGGTCATTTTTAGAAAAATTCAATTTCGTTATTATTGTAAAAACAATTCCTCTGAAATTTATTTCTGTTTTAGAGCCGGGAATCAATATCTGTTCTGCTTTATCAATAAGTTCAATAGGACTGTTGTGTCTCCAAACTATCCTAATGGCTCAGGAAGTAGGACCTGTACTTTGACAATAAGGCAGCCCCTAAACATTGCAGTGAGGTTTAATATCTCAATTATTAACCTGGCCGTGGTGAATGTATTGATAATTCTTTTCTTTTTCCTTTGATAGGTTTTGTGAAAATTTCGCGTGAATGCTCAATACAATAAAAATTATAACACATGAAAAATAGAACATAATCTACAAATAAGTTTTAATGTAACCGAAATTCTCAAATATTTAAAATAATTATTCGTAGAAGTAATTCTATGCTAACCATAATGTTCTTTGAATGATTAACAATCGTCGCACAAAATATTAGGAAAATTCTCCGTACCAAAAAAGATGCAGTCAATTCTTTTAAAACTGTATAATAAATGTGTAAAGGAAAATAAAACATGGTTGCCATAACAACGCACAGTTCATATTTCTAAAGATCGAGTGTGTATGATCAAACTAGGGTTTTAAGTGAAGATTTCCTGAAACACTCGAATTTCCGAATAACTGTAGGGGCCTTATTACTCATTAAATGTGTTTTGTTTTTAGGATTGCATAAGCTACTGGAAACCAATGAGTCAACTCGCTTTGTTTATTTTTTTGTGAATAACTCATCAATATTGAAATGCATTTACAATGACTTCAGTAAAGTTTCACAATTTAAAGATTTTAACGTCTATTGCATTACAATGAAATATTTAGGCCAGTGATCTGTGTTTATTCCCTTTTCTTTAACAAGAGCGCGAGCAATTAGTGACGAAAGTTTTGCGAAGCAATCGTCGTTTATTTACATACATACTAGCAGATGTAATACATATGAAAACACTGTGGAGGAAATTTTTGTTTTCGAGAAAATGCTACATGATCTAGCAGTTTCAAAATAAGGTTGAAAAAACTAAAATTACTTTTGTGTTGTTAAAATCTGTGCTTTTTACATACAACTTTAGTAAAAGATTGCATGCTATTACAAGCAAGACGTTATGAGGAAAAATGCAGTACTTTACTTGTCGTTTGTAAAAGTGTTCAGTTGTAACAAATTTCCTCTTACACGCTTCGTACTTAGTTGCATTCTTTATTGACTTACACTTTAAATTATTGTTGCAAACTCTATGATTGAAAACACATCGCGAGTTTCGTGTCCATTGTTTTGGCTTGTTACTTACTAACTATGTGACTGTAATTATGTATTGTACAGCACTTTTGTATGGGACAGGTTGTCAGATGGTGTTACGTCAAATCATACCTGCGGCTTTTCGGCATTCAATAGTACCCGCTGATTTTAAAACGGAAATGTTCATGTGAAATTCTCTTCTGATAATATTGTACCTCGACCTGGTTTTCTATTGACATTCAGGGTCATCGATTGAACAAGTAAGATATGTTTTCTATGTGTATCAATAAAATATACGCCAGTATATTTATATTGCTTATTTTATATGACTGTTTGAGCATTTAACTATGAGGTGTCTTCTTTGCGTTTGGGTAAATATCACAAGCACACTTTATGTTATTGATAAAGGAATCCAACCATGGCTCAAAAAATGGTGAACTGGAAAACTAACGGCTGTTTACAAGATCCCGACTAAACGGGAGTCAGTAAGGCGTGAAATAATTGTAAGGCATTTAAAAAAGGCAAAACTTTAAGCAAAAAATTACAACTGTTGTTAAGCGCCACAAGTCATTCTTGCTGAAATCCATAAATTAAGCCAAATTGGTTATTGTAATTTTAAATGTTTTTCGTAGTTATTAACTCATAATATTGTAAAATTTTTAGGGAAAATTTATCTGAGACGAGTATTGAATTGTGTCCATTTGCCTAAATCATTTAACGCTTGGCTGAATCCCGGCTACCCGGGCTCATGAAATCAGCTCCCAATACAATTTGAACAAGTTTACTGCTCTTGCTTTTCTGAAATCATTGTGGATTTAATCAATTTTCAAATCCGATATACTATGCTCTTGGTTTTATGTTTTTTGTTGTGCTAAAATGAAATACGTCCAGATAAAATTTCTGATTAAATTTCTACAGTTTCATACAGCATTCAGTAAAACAAGTTAAACGTACGTCCATTTTTTTGTTCTTTAAGTTTACGTATTTTGTCAACTGATAGTACCAATTAGTTCCACAGTTTTATAGTTAAAACATCTGAGTAATTCGTGAAATATGTAGTGTTTAGCATATAGTATCCATTATAGAGTTATAATTGTATATTTTAATTAAATTTTTAAAAAACAGTATATATACACATTGGTAATAATAGTCATACTCAGTGACTGTGGGTGTGATTAATAGCGATGAGATTGTGTGTGTTTGACTGGACAAAATGAAGAAAATAAGTCCAAAATCGTAATGTGCTTTTCGTCAGTATTTAGCTATGATTTTTATGTAAATATTAATAGTATTTTTCATGCAACACATAAAAGGTTTGATAGATGTCTGTCATTTTACTAATATGGCCATCCACGAGAATAATCAATGCTCCATTTTTATGAAAAAGTATTTTTAATTAAATCAGAGTTTGTAGCTATGTGTGCATTAATTTTTGAAAGTATATAACTGTTTTGTTTTAAGGACCGATTTTATTTGACGATTGTGTCGAAACTCATGAGAAATCTTGTTCAACGTAAAAATATTTAAAAATAGAAAACTTAATTATATATCATCTAGTTTAATTTTTGTTGCTGATAAATTACGTTTACATCAACGCACTGCTTTTCTAGCGATCAAAAAAATACTATCTCAAATCACGAAACGATTTGGGCTATGCTGAAACGGAATGTCGTATAGGTGGTAACCCAAACCTTGGATGTACTGGTATCGGATAGATATTTCTTGGAAACATAAGTGGAAGCTCCTCATCAGCAAGTCATGATAAAGATCACGAGCATCAGTTTATTTTTCGGTCAAAACTCTTGAATATTTCAGCATCATATTTTTTAAATTCTTTTACAAAACTATGGATGCACACACAGCTGCCAAATTTTTCATCGGGATGTTACGAAAGTGGATTCATCGTTGGAGATGTATATTTCATTCAGGATCGTTTTGGTATTGTTTCTGTTAACAGACCATGCAGGTAAAATGACTTTTAAAAAATGATTGCTTGACAAACTCCATCTACATTCAAATGTTTTAAAATAAAAATATTTTGTTAATGCTGCATCCCCTTTGAGTTTATTGGTACTCAACACAAATTTAGGCGGATAAGTTGCAAGAATAATTGGAATTAATTTTGAAAGATCAGTCTTCATTTCTAAAGTAACTGCAAATTTGTGTTTTCTCTGTTTCAGGATGTAATAATACTGTTGCTCAAGCCATTGGTGTAGGAATAAAAATACCTGGAAGGAAGAATATCCGTGTAAATGGTGTGGTTACCAACAATGTGATGTCACTTAATTTTGCTTCCTACCTATACTTTAGCTTTTATGTTCGTTCCCTTCCTCCTAGAATTTAGCTCTTAATTCTAAGATTTTAATCTGCTATTATCCCGCCTGCACTTTCTTATGTGATTCCAATATAGCTAACTTAGTCTATTGCCTACGTTAAATTTTTTGTAAGTTAGATTTATAAGCACAACACCACTTGTTCATTTTAAAAAATGTTAGACTTATCTTCCACAACGAAAGACACTAAAGTAAAAAAAGCACTGAAATGAAGCGTATCAGTTTTATGTCTAGTAAATGAATATTGTGCTAGTTAATTTAGAAATAATATAATATGATGGATATACTTATAAATAATGGTTATGCCTTAATAAACATAGTCATCACAAATAATATTGTGCTTATGGTATGATTTGCGACCGTGTGAAACAGTAGCATAAAACTATAAATATGATATAATAAAACATAGATTGCTGACGTATGAATAGCGGCTGTGGCTATCTTGAATAATCTAAGAAGGCGGAACAAGAGGGCTAATGATATATAGTGTTTGCACGCACGTCACCACTACGTCAAAAAATTTGATTGTCCGCCATTATGGGGGAGTGAAGAGTGGTGCAGTAATACAAGTTACAACTATACCAAAATTTTTAATTTATTGCGTTATTGCATGATATTAAATCATTTAAACAACACGGTCTGAGCAAAAAGACCTTTCCTTTTGTCAAACGGACAAAATCACAAGGAAAAACGACAAATAAACAAAGATTTCGTAAACCAAACGTATGAAGAGACGACTTGCGAACGACTATTTAAGCTAAGATTTAAGCCTTGAGATTTATGTTTCTCAAGTCTGTGTGTAAGTATGTTGAGTTTTTTCTTGCCTTACATAACAACAATCAACACACACCCACTTGTTATACTCCAAGGTTAAACAGGATTCTCGTGGGATGCATTAGTTGTAATAGCGTTGACTTCAGAAGAAGGAAAAACTGTTCGTCTGGAGAAGATGACGTGGATATATCTAAAATGATTTATTGAAATAAATTTGAGATGATAAATTGCAGAGTCCCTTAAACTTGCATCAAGTCTAGAATTATTTTAGAATAATTTAGCATTGATTTATTGAATGTATTGATTTTATTTGGCTTAAGAGTTGAAAAATTTTATTATAATGAAAGGTTGGGTATATTATGGTTTATATTTATAGGTTAAAGGTTTGTACATTCTTTGCGAATTGAAAAGTATTTCCTTGTTGAACAGCAATTACCTCTCACTTAATGATCTTACCACACTTCTAATTTCTTTTAAACTTCTAATGCTCCTCTTCTTGCAAATATTATATCAATTCTTTGTTGCAAATCAAAATATATATCCTTAAACTCCTAAAAATAATATTATTTCAGCTTTTCAACATAAAATGATTTTAGAGGTAGACTTGATGCAAATGTAGATTAACTTGTGCAAATGAGTGGCATTGTGATTGTGTCTTTGTTGATTTTAGCTGCTTCAACAAATTTTTAGTCCAAATGTGATTACACAATGCCAAAATATTACATATAATGCGCAATATATATGAAACTTGTTGAATAAATATCTTGATTGACATTTTATATAATTTGTCTTTCATGCAGCAAGAAGCAATGACATATGTCAGAGGAACTAATACACTTCAATCATAAAAGTCATAGTTTCTAAATAGAATAATGTAGTTCTGTTCTGCAAAACAGCAGTTAATCGAGGGTTGTGCAAAATAGTTTACAATCAACTAGTAACATCTTGGCTAAAATTATTATAGATTTTTAAACAGCAATAGCATTATATAATGATATTATGAATTCTGTTTTTATAACTCAGCAAATTTAAATTGTTGTCTTATCATGTATTCAATAGATCTTCCAGAATTAATACATGACATCTGCCAGTATACAAACAATGTTTACTCAAAGTTCAATAACAGCAAATTAAAGTAGCAATTGACTTGCCCTAAGACACTTTCTCATGCCTTTAAGTCGCTTTAATCAATAAAGATAGTTGCAATAACTTGGGCACAATACATTCACTGCCCAAACTCCAACTGACGAATATCGACTTGTGCTGTGTTATTTTTGTTTGAAATTGCCGTATAAGAATAGCAAAATTTGCTCACCTGTGTATTTTCTACTTCTTTATGTATATACATTCCCTAAAACTGTGCAATTACTGAAATAAAACATTGTTTCGAAGATTACAAAATTTTTTCGTAAGAATAATACAAACACCTCTTTTACTACTTTGAAAATTTTCGCTATCCAATGGATGACGCTATCCAGGCTTCGTCCAACCGACCCCTGAATTCCAATGACGTATTTATTAGGAGTGCAATTGATTCACGCTCCAGTCGCTGACTCAAACGCCGATCAGATATTGCACATTGCGCCCGTAATGAAATATTCAAAAAGCAGTGGTTTTCTCAATTTTGATTAATCTAAGGCTTATAAGAAGCTCTCTCGTTGGTCAATAAATATTTTGACTAACGGTTACTGGCTTTTTGACTAATGTGGAGTAAAATTTCGTAAAATTCAAGACATAGACGGTGTTTATTGATAGGTTCCTAGACGGAGAAGCTTAAAGAACGGACTCACTGATTTGCTGTATGTAAACTCAACACATTATCTCAATTTATCTTGAAGAAGAACTTTAACACCAACACGATTTCTTTGCGCTGTTATTAAAGCTATAATACATTTACTCAGAGGCAACATTTGGCAGTGATGTTATATTTTCATTACAAATGAATGATTTTAGTGAAACTCGTTCTTTATTTCGAAATAATAATCGCGAGGAGATACTGTCTGGTGTACGACTACGATAAGCAGCTTGATGTGGCCAAAATTGTTCCTACCGAAAAGTTATTTGCTGTGGTTTCTGCTGAGAATCTTGACCGCAGATATAGCAGCAGAAGTTTACATTCTTTCTAGCGTATTTGAAGAAACGATGAAATGTACGGCCTTAAGGCGAAATGACATTAGTAACTTTATTTAAGCATATACTCTGGAATTTTTCGTTCATTATCATTATACAATTTATTATTCCGGATTTAAAATAGTTTCAATACAGATGATTGTGTGAGAAGTTGTTATAATAAGATTAGTCATTATGGCACTTACTTCAAACTATACATTATGGCATCTTTATTCATGAATGTAGTGTTTTGTCAAACTGCTGTCATAGTTTGTCTCTGTTTAATGTTGTCATAAATTTATGATTATGGCATGTCAGTTACATTATTTGCCGATCTGTAACTGGAAATTGCTTAATTATTGTACAATTTCCCTGTACTCTCCGTCTTTCTTCTGTATTGTGCTGCAAAATTTACACTATTAATATTGATTATTGAGAAGTAAGTCTAGCCCGAATGAAAAACCATGAATGGGCAAAGAAAACAACTGAATGGACCCGTGGGACAAGAAAAGAGGCAAGGAAGACCAAAAGGAGATGGAGAGATGACATCGAGCAGAGAGCGGGAAGCATGTGGAGCGGGCCCAGAGAGCCCAAGACGAGAAGAGTGGAGAAAGGTTTGAGGCCATCCGCCAGCAGTGGCGTGACAGGCTGATGATGATGATGATGATGATGTCAAAAAATACTGTTTAACTCCAGGATTCAGCCTTGGTTGGTAAAGGTAATTAAAAATGATCCAGTCAATATTTTATTTAGTTTTAAGGGATCTGTTGTTCGTGGCAATACCTTTAAAGTTAACCATTTTGTGCCTCTTTTATTTTATTCAATGCCATTAAAGCATTATTCTGTTGACACCGCAGTTTTTAAGAGGGTTTAAGAAGTCATTCATGTTGCTCGACAAAAAAATTAAGTATGAATTAAAAGGTATGAATTATTCAGAAACAAAAAAAACTGATTCATGATGTTTTTAAGACAGGCAAATTATATAATATCCCCATGAAAAATGGTTGGTCTTTTAAGCATAAGTGGTTGAAAAATTAATTGGCTCTGCAATTCGCCTTCACACGATGGTGCATATCGTGTATGTTGTGTTTTGCTTTATGAAAATTATACATCAAAAGCTGGAAGGATTTTTAAATTTGTTACTGAGCCACTTGTGCAATAGAATAATGCCATGTACACCTTTCAAAAATATGAAGGCAGAGGTACTGGGGGAGGAAGGAATTGATTTACATGCTTCTACCATTAACATCAACTCAAACTCAACAAGAATGCCTGAGTCCTAAGGCGTCAAAAGGGTATAATGGTGGCAATTATGAGCCTACAAGTACTTTGTAAAATTTCCTGGTTTGTTTATTGTTGAAATCATCGTTTCTTTCAAAAAATAAGGAACATCTACCAAGAAAATCAGGTGTCTTTTAGTCAATTTTTGTGCAAATTTTGCCTTTTTTGAAGCTTAAGTGTCTAGGGTTAGTATAGTGCAAGATTGCCAATTAACCTTTTACGTAAAACTGTACATGTCCAAAATCACAATATGTGTTTTTTAGGCATGCTGATGAGCCCTGACACTGGGCGAAAAAGCCATTATGTAAGTATTGTTCTCAATATCTTTTAAAAATGCTACGAAAATGCTATTTTACCACCAAATGATGCTAAAAAATATGATTAGCACTTGCATATCCGAGACCCTAGAAATCAAAAGTTTTCCGAGAAGCATGATCTTGGACCCCCATAGGTGGCGAACGCCTCCGTCGTTTTTTGGCCCAAATTTAAAAAATCCTACATCCACAAATGTTGTACAAGAACGTCGTCAATAATCTAAAATTATAAAAGTGTTTTCAATTGGTGTATGTTGTAGCTTAGTTTTTTATAATTAATAACAAATATTGTATATTGTAACTAGTCATCTCATGCATTCGTGTCTTCTCAAAGGCAGTTCTAACATTAGTTGGCTGCTTTCATTTGGCTAGATAATACAATTGTGAATTCCACAGAGTAGTCAGAAATTGTGGGTACGTAATCCTTCTGAAGGCGGAGTTTTTTCGTCCAATTTTTTCAATCCAATTATCTTGCATGCGAGTTTTTCGGGAAAGGAAAAAAAAGAAACCTTTTCCGCGTTTGGCGTTTGTTAGAAGAACCGTTTTACAGTTAAATGCGGCACAATAAAGCATAGTTTCAACGTAAAATTGAGTTGTTAATGCATGCAAAAATGTTATCACTACATTGTGAACGAAGCGTGCAAATTATTGCGTTTTGCTACTGGAAACTATTACGTTACAACGAGCTTCCTCCGACCATTAGTCGTGGTTGCTCTTCGGGCATTTTTAATGAGTTATGATTAACGCATCAAATATAAATCTCCATTTCTCCATCAACTCCATCAACTACAAATGTCCTTTAAGAGTCAAATTTTAGTGAACTATTATTTGGAGCAATACCTTTTTGTACAATACAAAAGTAAATTGAATTTTATATTGCATGTGTTCTTTAAAGAACATCTAAATTTTGAAATAAATGTCTGTCAGTGTACCTATACGTACTTTTTTGAGTTACCTAGTTTACTTGGATTTGCATTTATACTTTAGATATCTATTTAACTTGAGTAACCATTACTCATATTTTCAGTAAAATAAACTCTTCTTTTTGAGTAAATACACAATTTACTCAATTTCAGGAGTAACTATGCGTGTTCTTGACTTAAGAAAGTAGAACTATTTTTTTAGTCGCTTTAACACGTATTGTTGAGTAATTTTTGGAGTAACCATGGGTGCATTAGATTTGAGTATGTACAAGTCGTTTTTGAATACATTTTGCTTATATTTTTGCATAGTAATTTAACCCTTTACTCAAATTTTGGAATAACTATGAGTGAATTTACTTAAAGAGGATTAATAAATATGAAGCATTCCGATTGGATTGTCAGTAGCAGCGGATAGTGTAGGATTATCCTATCTCAATAAGTGATATTAAATAGCAAATACATAATATATTTGTTTTTACTTTTCTACAAAAGTTTTTCTAACTAGAAAATATCTAGGTGTTTGGACAAGTAAACCCCAAAACTTATAGACTGTATTTTTTTTGAAATTGCGTAAACTAAAAAAAATGATTTTTTTGGTCCTTGCACTAAAAACATGCCTGTGAATTTTATTATGTCTACATGTAATTTTGATCAATTTATGTAGAATTTGTTTGATAAGGGCGAGAAGATATTCAAGTAAAAACTGATGGACGATATATTTTATAGATAACATATACAGTTCAAGAAGCAAGCAAGAAAATGTAGAAAATATCCAGAAAGTCAGCAGATCTTTGCACAAGATCTTTTAATTTGGACACTAAAAGTGTTGTTTTCTAAGAACTCCAGGAAGTTAAATGAAATTAAAATTAAAATTACGTTTAATCTTCATGTAAGATACTTTCTACAAGCATAGCTACATATACATATCAATGAATTCATTTTATTGAACAAAGTTTGTCTTAATTAGAAACACCATAAAAATAGAAAAAGCTCTTGTTACACATCAAGGTTTACGTATATTATACCAATAAAATATAGGAAAGGATTTTATGAGTACTCAACTAGGTAGAATTTAAAGTATAATTATTTAGAATAGGATGTAAGAAAAGAAGGATATTTCAGTGCATGAGGACATCAGACAAATAGTTATAAATGCAAAATAGAAAGAAAAACATGTCAATCATACGTTAGAGAAATATACATAGAGAAAGCCAATACATCTTGTTTATTCCGTCCAAAGATTTGTGACTATATTTCGAATGATTATAAAATGGCGCCCAACGTGGGGCCAGTAAGTAGGTATACGACGGTTTTCTAGAACAGCTTCATTCAAGAACCAAAGAAATGTCGAAGGGTAATATTGAACGACTTCGCGCCAAACGAGACGGTTATCGTGGCGTGTGTACAAGGCTTGTAAAGAAGCAATCGAGCTTCTGGATGCCACTGAAGTAGACATCGAACGATGTAATGTCATCGCTGAACAACTCGAGAGTATAAGCGAATAAAATCTTAGATGAAATAAACGACGAAATCATTGCGATATGCGATGTAACGGATATTGAACACGAAATTGAAGAGCAGCCGCCGTCTCGGATAGAATTCTAAGCACTAGACTTAAAATTGAAGCAGCAAGAAAATCGGAGATTTGTGAAGAAACTATAAAAAGAAGACAAACTCCTACACCACAAGTCGAACAGATTCCTTTAGTTGTAGAAACAGCAAGCACGAGTAACACAACGATAAGCAACGATGAGAATAACGCGACACGAATACGGTTAATACGAACACGAATGCGATCAATACGAACACGAATGCGGTCTATACGAACACGAGTGCTATTGATACGATTGCGAATAAAGTGATTAATACGAATTCTACGACTTTGAATGCCCCTATGATAACAACAACAGCGATAATGATGCCAAAGCTTCCCAAACTTCAATTGCCAAAATTCAGTGGAAAGATCACAGAATGGAACGCCTTTCGGGACTTATACAATGCTACGATTCACAGCAACGAGAGTATGTCTAAGGTAAACAAATTCAACTACCTATTCTCATTACTTGAGGGTAGTGCAGAACGTTCGATAAGGGAATTACCTTAATATCTGCAAATTATGACGCAGAAATTGCGATTCTGCAAGATAGATTTGGTCGAACCCAACAGGTCATTGCTGCACATATGGATCAAATCCTACAAATATCTGCATGTTTAGAAAATCGTACTGGGCAATTGAGATGAGTTTTCGATCAAATAAGTGTTCCAGTCGAGGACTTGATTCGCTTATGGTATCTGCAAACCAGTACAGCAGTCTGCTAATACCAATTATTATGTTCAAACTACCGAGTGAAATAAGATTGCAGGTGGCACGAAAGGCAACTGGTGATGTTTGGCAAATTGATAAGTTGCTCAAAACCAAAGTAAACTAAAGTAAACTGAAGTTTGAAGTTGAGGCACGTGAAATGAGCGAGTCATCGCGTTCGATTGAAAAACCCCAGCACAAAGATAAGCCCAAGATGCCATCGACAGCTGGAACATTTGTAGTGAAAAAAAATGATAAAGGCGGTGCTTGTAGCTTCAAGGTTAAATGCGTATATTGTCAAGAATCATATTATTCAGCATCTTGTGAAGAGGTAAAGGAAGGGAAGCCCGAGTAAAAATTTTAAGGACTCCAACCGTTTATTTATTTGTCAGATAAGGGGACACCAAGCAAGTAGATGTATCGTCACAAGAAAATGTCGACATTGTTCCGGGAGGAATCATCAATCCATTTGCAGCAATCCTGCTACCAACAGTCAGGGTGTCCAAAATGAGAAGGCAATTGATAACACCAATACACAAAAGTACCAGTAGGTGTAACCTCTCCAACCACGACAGCTGTCACACGAACTGTCAAGGGAAGTGTTCTTGCAGACGGCCAGAGCTCTTGTATCGAATGGATCAAAATCGGTTCCAGCACGAATTCTCTTTGACACTGGAAGCCAAAGGTCTTACATTCAAAGGTCTTACATTCAAAGGCCTTACATTCAAAGGTCACATGAAGGCCGTTTAAGGTTAAATTCAATTGGTAAGGTGACACTTCAATTAAATACCTTTGGCCAAAGCAATAGTAAACGAGAATACTGCGTAGTGTTCAAGGTAAGCATTGCAAACAAGAGTGGAGGTGAGGTAGAGATTACAGCAATTGCATTTCCTACAACATGTGCACCACTTCCTACAAGGATAAATATATCCACACCTCCATGGTTTAGAAAGCAGACTTTGATCCTTCTGTTGACAATGGTAGCTGTGATTAAATCGACATCTTGAGAGGAGCTGATCATTATGGGGACGTAGTCACTGGTGATATTGTACGAGAAGAAAATGTTCCAACAGCGATGAGCAGCAAATTGGGATGGCTTTGTCTGGATGGTCATCGCAAAAATCAAACCGACATAATCTAAACAGCCTCATTTTAGCAGCCGATTGCCTTGATAATTCTACTGTCGTAACCGAAAGAGATGAGTTAACATTATCATTGAAGCGTCTTGGGTAAACTGAGAGCGTTGCCATTGACTCCTTTGACTCGGAGAACTCACCCGAGGAACAATATTTCGTGTGAAATATTCGATTCACTGGAACACGCTACGAAGTTGTACTGCCATGGAAAAATGATCATGTGCAAATTGATGACGATTACGAAATCTGTCATAATAGATAGAGATCATTGCATCGAAAACTGCTAAAGGATCCACAAAATCTTGAAGAATATAATAATTGTATTACTGAACAATTGGCAGCAGGAAAAGTAGAAAGGCTTCAATTGTGGTAAAATTCACTATCTTCACCATAATTGTGTCATACAAAATGATGAAGTTACTAGGAAGCTACTCGTTGTATATGATGGATCTGTTACGACGACCTTGCGTAACTTTTCACTAAACGATTGCTTACTGACCGGGCCGAAACTCATTCCATAAATTTTTGATTTGCTCGTCAAATTTCGACAAAACAAGATTGGGCTAGTTGCTGACATTAAGAAAGCATTCTTAATGATTGGAATTGACAAGGAAGATAGAGACGTTCTTCTTTTTTGAGGCTAAGGAATGCCAGGGATTATCATTCAGAAGAATTAAAGCTAAGGTTTTGTCGATTAGTTTTCGGTCTACGACTTCGCCAGCAATTCTAGGAGCTACTATCAACCATCATTTGAAGATACACGAGAAGCAGGAGCCCTAAACTGTTGAACACTTGAAAAATTCTCTGTATGTCGATGATTTTGTCGATGATTTTGCGGAAACACCATACACAAAATATACAAGGGAACAAATATACAAAGGAACAAAGAAGTTGATGGCCAAGGGTGGATTTAACTTGCGAAAATGGAACTTGAATTCCAGTAACGTAGTCTATCGAGGCGTTGGAAGGTAGCAAGAATTTTAGGTTGATTGGCGAGAAGTAATCTGTTACTCAAGATTATCAATCCTTTACAAGTCAGCAATTGCAAAAGAGTCACTACTCATGGAACCCACTCCAGTCAAGGTACTAGGAATTGTGGACGATATGGTGGAGGACAAATTTTTGTTCAATTAGACTGAAATAATGGGGAAAGCCAATTCATTACCTGTCACAAAGCGATCGTTGTTAAAATGGTCATCTAAAATCTTCGATCCCCTTGGATTCTTGTCTCCTTTTACGATAAGGCTCAAAATTCTGTTTCAAATCATGTGCTTGGATAGACTGGGATGGGACTGCGAACTTTATGCCAATCTACCTCAACAGTGGAACATTTTATTGTCAGAGTTTCTAAATGATGTTCGTGTACCGAGGTGCTATTATCCATCCCCAACCGAAATATTTTACTACACAAGTTCATGGATTCATTGATGTACCTTAAGATGCAATTGTTGATGTTGTCTATGTAAGAACAGTCTATGACAATGTGACGAACCATCGACGTGAAATTAATTGCTTCAAAGACAAAAGTCGCACCAGTGAAAAAGCAAACGATTCCCTGTTTATAGCTGGTGGCAACGACTGTACTATTGATGTCAGTAGAGTCTTTGTTACAGGCACTCAAGTTGAGTGTGGAAGTTTTTTATTGGGTGGACTCGATGACAGCTTTTCACTGGGTACGAAACGATCGAGCATGGAAACCATTCGTGCAGCATCGAGTGAACAAGATTCAAAATATTTCGTTGAAGGAATTTTGAAACTTTGTCCTGGATCACTTAATCCTGCAGATTTACCCTCACGAGGCATTTCTTGGCAACTACTTTTGTATTCTTCCTTATGGTACAATGGACCCAAATTCTTGGCAGGGGGCGAAGAAGAGAGGCCAAAACGTCCAGTTGGCAACCTCTCACAAAGTGCCGAAGTTCTGAGGGAAATTGTGGAAGAGCATCCAAATGTCGTGAGATCACTAGTTTTAAATGAAATCGAACAACGAGCCATGCCAGATCTTAACAAAGCAATCGACATTACTCGTTATAGCTCCATGAAGAAACTTCTTCGAATAACTGCTTATGTAATGAGATTCATGAACATGTTTAAGAAGAAGCCATGGTGCGAGCGAACAACAAACAAACTCACAACCTCAGAAGAACTAAGCTCACACGAAATAAGGAAGGCGCAGCTGCTATAGAGAGGGTCTATTCAACAACTATCCTTTGAAAAGGAAATATTATTCTTTCTGTCAACGATTGCAAATTTTTCAATACCTATTTATGTTAAGCAATTTGGGCTTTTCTCGACGGTGATCACGCGCTGCGGTGCCATAGCAGAATGAAGAATTCATTGCTGAATCTGGAGAGAAAAAATCCTGTATTGCTTCCAAAGGAGTCAAGATTTTTTGAGTTATTTATATGCGAGGCTCACCACGATGTGAAGCATAGCGGGACTCGTGATACATTAAAACCATAAGAGAGCATTTTGGATAATCCGTGGTAGAGAAGCAGTAAAGAAAATCGTCAGGAAATGTGTTGTTTATCGTAAAGCCGAAGGTTTTCCTTATGGGGGAACGTCTTCTCCAGATCTTTCTGTTAGCAGAGTGTCGGATGATCCCCCTTTCACAAACGTATGTTTGGACTTTGCCGGACCGTTGTTCGTACGAGAGAGTTTCGATAAGAATAATTTGTCGGACAATCTTACAAAGGTGTATATTGTATTGTTTGTGTGTGTGTCTACTAGAGCCATTCATTTGGAGCTCACTCCCTCCTTAAGCGTTTTAGTTTTTCTCCGCGCGTTCCGCAGATACGCTAGTCGACAGCACTTACAGCTCTTCTTATATCTGATAATGCTAAGATTTTTCGAGCTGCATGCCTAGAAATTCGCAAGTTATGTCTTTCTGAGGAAGTGTTACGCTATCTTGCAAACCATCAGATTATATGGCAATTTATCGCCAAAAGACCCCTTGGTGGGGAGGCTTCTAGGAACGTTTGATTCGAAGCGTGAAACGTCCGTTGCGAAAAGTAGTTGGTAGAACCAATCAAACCTACGACAAGTTGCATACTATTGTGGTTGAAATTGAGGGCGTAATAAATGCACGATCCCTAACCTACGTGTACGACAATGAAGAAGCTGTATCTAATTCACTAAGCACTTGGTGAATGAAAGACAAATAACGACCATGCCAAACAGTAAGCACCTATCAATCTTTGACGAAAAAGGCGAAACATCACAAAAATTTGCAACGTTTTACTCTTCAATGGAGAAACGAGTACCTTTTAGCCTTACGAAAGCAATACACTTCAAAATCCAGAGGTAATCAAAATCCCGAATTAGCAGTTGGAGATATCATCATTATTCGCAACGATCAAACAAAACGTATCTTTTGGTAGAGGGCAAAAGTTGAACAATAGTTACAAGGTGACGATGGAATCACACGAGCTGCACAAGTCAGTGTCCTTCGTGGAGACTCTAATCATTTACACTTGTTGCAGCGTTCTCTCAGGCTACTATTCCAATTGAGGTTCATCAGGAAGAAGACAGTAACGAAAGTGTAGAGAGCGATAAGAACGGCCAAGAAGAACAACTGCTACGTCCAACTGAGCGACTTCAGCCCAGCGCGAGAATAACAGGGCAGTTGCGAAGATTGCAGAATATAAACAAGTTCTAAAAAATTGTACATTCTTAGCAAAAATAGTTTTGTTTTTTGTTTTGTTTGATGACAAAATTTTATTGTGTCAACCCTGGAGAGTGTAAGAAAGATTGATAAAAAGGATAGTTCAGTGCATGAAGAGATGGGACTAATAATTATAAATGCAAAATAGAAAGAAAAACATGTCAATCATACGTTAGTGAAATATACATATCGAAAGCAAATACATCTTGTTTATTCCGTTGAAAGATTTGTGAGTATATTTCGAACGATCATAAAATACGACGTGAGCGAAAATAAACACGAAAATTGAACAAAAGAAGCAAAATTCACAATGGATCCATTGATAACAATACCATAAATGCTGACAGAATTTTTCCTGTGTAATTTAACTCCAACACCAAAGGCTTGTAGTGAAGTATTATTGCATCCTAAATATTAAAAGGTAATTAACTTTACTTAAAGAATTCGTTTTAACAATCGCATGCACATAAGAGGTTGAAATTGTCTACCCATTGATAAGGTTTATGAAGAAAAAAGCTTTTAATATCGCAAAACCTTAAAGTGAGCAATAAGCTAACTTGAGTACTTGCCCAGTTCCTCAATTAATAGCAAATTAAATATATGGCAGTAGCGTTTTATAGAATTTATCAGAAAATAACGAATAGACTATGTTATTGAAACTTTCTTAAATGACAATTATGAATTTTAAGGTGGGTTTCTTAAACTCTTATAAATTTAGTTTTTTAATTGTTTGCAAAGGCATTCATTTCAAAAGTATTTAGGTGTTGAAGAGTTTAGGTTTAACTTTGCGCATGCGGCAAAGTATTAGTGCCTGGGTTGCATTCTGATCACTTTTTGAAAACAAGCAGGTCCAGAGTTGATTGAAACAAACTAGCTATAGCTTGTAATTTTAAGTTTAAATTGCCTTTTCATTTAACCATGAAATCTAAAAGAATAAAATTGTAGCTAGTTAACTTAATTTACATAACACTGGATGCATCCAATAAATTGTTGAAACTACATGTCACATATTTTTTAAGAAAACACAATTTCTATGAAAATACATGCATTTTTTTCAAACAAAAGTCACATCTACTTTTTCCTCTGATCCACAAAACAGATCGTATTTCGTGAACAATTTTATGTTGATTAAGCTGTTTCTATGTGTTTTTAAATATCTAGTAAATGTTGTTGGATAAACTTTTTTTCAAACCCATTAAAGATGAGTGTTTTGTACTGCTTTTCTTAACTTGAGCTACATTTCCAAAATTTAGGATAAGGCCATCCTTATACTTGAAATCCATAAGGTATAACTGTTTTTTAAAAACACTACAAAGGGAGTAGTTTAGTAAGCTTTAAAGTTTTCGAGTCAAGTCATTAATATGTTAAGTCAACAGAATGATGATCGTTGTCGCAGCACTATTTACTTAAAAATCTTCTTGAATGTTGTGAGAATTTTTGCAAGAGTTATTTACTAGCTCTTTGTGTTTTTAAACAATTCAAATTTGATCAATTGATCAGATTCTTCTTGATGTCTAATTTTCTTTCATCCGCAAAGTTAAAACCCAATTTAATAGTTAGCAAAGCCTTTGTAAATGGAGCACGATTTATTTTTCCAGTAAATTTAAAACAAGGTGTTAACTGTGGGGAGAAATTCCCTAGGCTGGAACATTTTCTTAGCAAAAATAAGCGCAATTCGCTCAAATTTAAAGAATTGATGTTTTTGAAGTTTTAATTCGGCAAAAATGGGCAATGCAACGCACAGACAGTCTCCTAAGCATTAAACAGTATTTTAGACCCTGTTTATACGATACAGGATTGGTTTTATACCGGATTACTTTTATATCAGGTAGAGTTGTCCGGTACGCTTTGTTTACGCGATTCTTAAACAATTTCCTAATTCTTACGTGTCTAACGTGTCAATACATGTCTTGTGTTTATATAACGTTTGTTATACATTTAAATATGCGCTATTTGCTGAATACTATTAACAAAGAACTCGAAACAAAATTATTTGTAGTGCTTGTATATCAGTCTTTACATTAAAGTTTTATAATGTTGTTCCTTTGTTTTAGTCAAACCGGCACATTTCAGTGAAAGCATATTATTCCAACTTTGACATCATGTAAACATTTATTCAAATGCTTAATAAATCTCGTGCATTTGAGATCATATGGATATACAATAGTACTACGAAGTAACATAACAACAATTCTTAAAACATATCAGATGGTCTTTTAAACTGCTATGATGAGGAATAAATCACGGAATAGAGACAGCGACCTGGTCAGTAAAAAATATATCTATTTTTTGGAGATCCAGTACACGCCAAGCAAAAAATAAGTTGTAAAAGTATGAGCCAGTCTTACCCAAAATGAATATGAAGAAGAGCACAAAAAGGAAACTAAAAATTTAATGATCATAAAGAAAGCTGTACTCCAAAAGCTACCCACAAAAAATTGATGCAAGATTGAAACAAACAAAGAACATCGCTTACAGCGGCGGATCTACGGTACCTCAAATTAAATTATAGCTCCTTAATTTTTATTTTATTTACATTAAAAAAAAAACTACTGTTTTTTTATTTCTAAAGTATATAATTTTTCCAGTGAATTTGCCTCTAAGGTGTTTACAAATGTAAATATATGCCAAAATGTGCTGCAGTAATTTATTTTGATGTACTCTAAATCCACAACTGATAGCTTACATTGTTCGTTTGTCTAATACAAACACTGAAAAGTCAAAAAGGCTAGAGCGTATTACCCATCATCAAACAATATATATTGTGGCTTCATGGCGTTCCTATTATTGAGGAAGAATTATCTGATGTCTCCCAGAAGACTCATTTGCTAAGATTTCGTTGCATTTTTAAATGCCATGAAGGTCTATCATCCGATTCCGTAGTTAAAATATTATTCATCTGAAATCAGACAAAAGCTTTTTTAACTATTTGGCAACTTCCTAGTCTCTCATTCCACCCAAACTCATCCAGTAAGTATAAGACATTTTCCCTTTACAAAACAATAAAAAGTTAAGAAATATGTGAAATAGACTACTTCAATTGTAATATGGATTAAAGGGAATTTATATAATAACCAGAGGAATTTGAGCAATTTCATTGGTCGATACTTATGATTTATAAGAGGACAGACGCACGAATTGACGTCACAGAAAAATTCTTGTTCTTAAATGACAAACAATGTTGAGGGACAAAGTAAACAAACTGTTTGACCGTTTAATCTTGGGAATATTTGATTTTATTACATAAAACGAATAGATAACATTTAACTGTTATCTACACGGTTATATATGTTATCTATTTGTTAAATAAACGACAGCTACATTGATCCGTTTTATTTGTATGAAATGGAGTATATAGCTCACATTAAAAGGAGGGAAGAAATTAAAAAAAATTACTTCATTTTCACCAAAAACAACAAAGATGAAAAAAACGTTGCTCCAGAGTGTCTGACAACAGTCCTGATGAATTGTATCTGGACATTGAAGACAACATCAACATTGAAATTTTTACCAGTAGAGTTGAAACGTCCGCATCGGTAAGGATTTAGCAAATTAATACAGTCAAAATCATGATCTTTGAGAATACAAAAAAGTTGAAAGGGTGGAGTCATGCCAAGAGTGCTCCACTAGTGGCCAATGATATTTGTACAGCGGATATTTGTTGAATGAAAGCTCTATCGTAAAAACGGATTGACATAACGTTTGTTCTCTTTACAAAGAGAAACTACAATGTGCAAATGATGAAGGACCTCGAACCTTCGTGAATGTCTTGTTTGTGCTGATTTATAGGAAGAGGTGAGACGATTTTAAATAAACGGTCAAGTGTATCTTGCAAATGGCGTCCGTTGTGATGGCTAATAGAAATTGCAAGATAAAGATGAAAGCAATTTCGACCGAATGGACCGAAATCACCCTTAGTAACGGACATTGAATAGTTATGATTCCAATATCATTCATGCCAAGAATATGTTGGCTATCAAACACTTAACTTCTGGTGTTGGTGTTACAGATCTAATTTGGTCAAGGAAGACTTGATCAGATCTGTTCCAGAGTTAATAATTTGGCGTCCAATTTAGTTGCTGTAGCAATCTACTACCGCTCGTCTGGTGTGCGAACCAAAGAACTTAAGATATTTGTTTCAAACATAAAATCATTTCCTGCACACCAAGATGTTTGATTCGCACAACATTCAATACAGCAGTGCGAGGTAGTCCTAAACAATCTTGATGGTTGCAGTCTACATTGGAAGAAAATCGTCGATATTCCTGCTGCACTTACGATAAAAAAGAGAAAAACAAGGCAAAAGGATTTTTCTAGACTTGGCATCCTTCAAATCTTCAGCCATGGCTTACAGCTCAGATGACCCAGATACTAAAATACATTAAATTTCATTAAACAATAAATTTTTTGAAAAATTTTATCGAAAAAACATTCTGTTACATTTCGTCATCATCTTCAAACTCAGCAAGAACTTTCAATGCATTGATCTTAGACAAGTGGTTTTTCTTTCCAATCAAATTTCTAAAGGTAGTAACCAAACTGGGACAAAAAAGAATGTCCTGGTCTTCTGGGTCTTTTTTAAATCACTATTTTTAGCACATCAAGATTCTCGGCTATTTCAATTGGGATGTTGGTTTCAGTTTTTTGTCCAGTCATCACATCACGCAAAAAGAACAACTCAACGAAATATTCACAAGTTGGCAATTTCTTACTTGCCCCACTCCCTGATCGTGTTGCCAACTTTCTCTTTTTAATGCATCTTCTATAATTATCTTTCAGCCTGTCAAACTCTTTACAAACTACATTCTCTAGATTTAGAAAAAATAAAAACCTGTATATCAAACTTTGTTCAATGCATTTGTTAGAAGATGTTATGCCCTTCATAAACATAGTTGTTTAGTAGCCAATTGCAGAGCCATAGCTAAAACTATAAATGGGAGGGGGGGGGGTGTTTATTCTTATATTCAGTAGAGTCAGACTGATTTCTTCTGAAAATGAATTGGCTTTCTAAAGAAATCAGTTACGCTCAAATAAATATATATATAAAAAAACACACCGCCTCTCTTTCAATTTAGTTCTCTAGCTATGGCCCATTCTAATTGACTTAGCTTTAACCCCAATAAGAAGGAATGCACCAGTATTTTTTACAGTCTAAAACCAGACAAGACCTTCTTAGGATGGGAAGGGTTTTCACCATAGACAAAATGTAAGAAGAGTATCATAAGGAAATTGCAATATATGAATGGTTACTGGTACAATGCAGAAAAAACAGTGAGCTACTCTAAATTTAATCTGGAATGTTGCAAAATGGACATATTTATGCTTATCCATGAATATCAACTTCCATATAAAGCTCATTTAATACTATCATTTCTTAATCAACTGGCATTTTGATGATCAGTGTCATGTCACTGTGATTGCACGGATGAGTGTCACATTTGAATAATATAATGTTTTAATAAATAAAAGGTGTAATATGTACTGCTTGCTTGTTTTTACTCATAACGGCTTTGTTGTATAAGTTTTGTAAACTGAAGTATTGAATAAAATAAAGCAAAATGCACATAACTAGATATTTCTAATCAAACACATTTAAAAAGACAAAAATTTATACCCAACAAGTGGCAGTTAGTAGCAATACAATTTTCACGCTCAATAGTAAATGTAGGACACACTTCAATTGCAAAAGCTGGACCAAGAACTGTAGTGATTACATAAATGGCTACTGTATTTTATTGTAGAGTTTTACATGTTTTATGAATTAAAGATTTTGTACTTATGAAAACCAGGTATCTTATACTTTTAGGTTCCAAAATTTTAAGCAAAAATATATTGCTAAAATAATACACCAGGTACATAGAAAGCAGCAGAAATTCGTCACCATGCTTCTAATTTCCTTGGTTTGTCTTTATGCAACTTTGACGAAACGTTCCAGATGCAAGGGTATTTTCGCACTTCTTCCATTTAGTTAATCAAAATTGAGGTTCTTGTACATTTATAGCGTGAGCAGTAGATTCGCTGTTACTTCTATTGAAAGATTCCGCCATAGGTGCCTCTGCGTTTTGTTTTTCTCTGGAAAATTCATTTATATTGTCTTGCCATTCCTCAAACGACTCCATTTTAAAAAAAAACAAGCCACTTTGAGTGGAAAACTTGTTATTTCATTGGTTTAAATCAAACGTACTACGAATTCGTTTCAAAAATGTTGACAGTCGGCGAACTCTGGTTTTGATACACGTATTAATGCTTTGGACACATTCGATATCAATCGTTCGCAGTGATAGTGACACTGCGCATTCTCGTCGTTACGTTTTACTACGTTACGCCACGATACGCTGGAAGTGGAGTTCAGCCTTTAAGAGCTTAGTTTGGCAATGACAGGTATTGGGACAAAAATTTCCCAGTCAACTCAAATGTTGACAAATGCTCTACTCCACAAGCAGCTGCAGCAACCACCATTCATTTCCCCACAATACTTTCACCAAGGCCCCCAATTTCAAATTAATCCAAATCTCCCTCACGGGACCTTCTCACACATGGCAAATGACATCACAAATTCTGATGCAACAAAAATGAGTGGAAAATAATTTTCCAAATAATGGACATGTATTGAACATGTGGGGCAAAATGATATTTAAAGAGATTTGTTATTGTTGCAACCTCTGTTCTTTGATATTATTGTTAAATTATTTTAGTTATGAAATACAGTGAAAAGCTTAGCTAGTTGTTTTCTCTCTGTGTGTTTGATATTTTTTGTATTGGTATTATTGTTAAATTGCAAGTATTTTATATATTTAAATACCAGTTTATATTCACTAGTGGTGAATACTTGAAAAAGGTCTATAATTAAGATATTCTTTTATGATTTTTACAATGCTTCTTCTAACAATTTCTCCTTCTCCTTCATTAAATGAATATATAGTGTCAGGATTGTTTTGGAATTGTTCTTCATTTTGTTTAAATGAATCAATTTGCTCTTTGAGTTTGTGTTCATCAACAGTTACCTTGCTTTGCTCACGTATGTTGTGCAGAATGAAGCATGTATAAATCACTGTATGTACAGCCTCAAGTTTCAAATCAACCATCTTGCTTTTAAACGTCCAAAGGTACATTCTATTTGATTCCTAGAACCCCTTAAAATGTTGTTAAAAATCATTTGCTCATTGCATTTACACGATTTATATTCCTTAATACAATACGTCATTAAAGGGTAAGCTGGATCACCAATAAGGTAAGTAGGCACCTTGGTGCTTCCACAAGATGTTTGCCATGAGATGAGCAATTCAGCATCTCGTAGTTTTTGGTGGATCTTGAAATTTGAAAAATTCTTTGCACCGAGCACGTTTCCAGGGCACATGCACTCTAAATGAAGAAAGTACCCTCTTGCATCACAAACTGCTTGCTTGTTTAATGAGAAATACTGTTTATAGCAAAAATAATCCTGTGAATTCTCAATTGGTCTTTTTTTCACTTGAGGCCCATCTATATAGCCGAATGCTTGAGGCATTCCAAACTTTGCTTCAAATTCACCAACCTTTTCCATCATTTCAGATTTGTTTTTCGGTAAAAAATATACTAGGGCCCTAGGTTGCTACTAATAACTTTTCAGACCTGATATACGACGAAAGATGCTGTATTTGTTGCAACGCCAAAACTGTTTGCAGTCATGCTTTATGACCAGCATTCTTTAGGTAGTACAACGTCATAGCCAGTTTTTCTTCTGCATCCAACGCTCGATAGTTTAGAAAAGTCGTGCAAGGTTTTAAATGAGCTTTAACATCACTCGGTACTTTGTAAAATAAGCCCTTGTCCAATCTGAAAAATTTTTCCAGTGCTCCTCATGGGAAATTCCTGAACGAATATTTGTCCACCACGAATCTGTTCGACCAGGTTTAAACCATGTACTTCTTGGTCTGTTTCGGAGCTTTTGAAGGCGCTTCTTCAGGCGTTTAGTTTTAACCTTGCTTCTTTGCTGGCCATGACACCAATGGCAAGTGTTAACGCTCTTCTTTCGTATAACTGTGACATACATAAAGTTCCTACCATTTTCACGAATATTTCATTTAGTTTTGCAAAGTTATTTAAAAGTAACTCAACAAAACAACGTAAATATGAAGCGGCCATGTTTGTTTTTGAAATTGCAGGCGAGGTAAGTTTTTTACATATGACCAAAAGAGAATTTTCCCTTTGCCAAAAGTTTCCTCACTAGCCGGGATAATTTCTATCCATAAAACAGCCCCTAAAACTCTCCGACTGACTGCACGGCTTAGTTTAGTCGATAAATGCGCACTTGTACTTAGTCTGGTTATGCAAACTCAGATGAGTAACACTCATGCTGCATGTCAAATACAGTGCGTGCATTGTTTACCTATTGATCTGTTCACTCTGGTCATAGAAAGCAATTTTTTCGGTTTTTCTTTCGAAATTTTAACTAATAGTTAAAAATATGTTTGCTGATTTTCAAAATATTAGAATTACCACGTCATGAACATTAACTCATTGTACAATGAAATCCGAAATTTATGCTTTGGTACTTGGAATGTGCAAAGTTATCAAATGTCAAAAGCTTCAACAGTATTCGAAATCGGCACATAATTTTAATTAACATTCGTATAGGAAAAGTAGCAAGTGTCGCCTAAATGTAATCAAATACGAATCATATTTGGGTGTTGCTTTATCGGTTGAATGAGCAACATATCAAAAATCATTCATACGTGTCTGAAAATTTAAAAATTAAACAAGACTTACCTTAAGTTGAAGTTTGATTTGAATTCTACGGTCATCAGCCTGAGTGGAAGAGAGGTATGAGACAGCATACGCATGCGCAAATTAGCCACATTTCAAAGGCAGTCTGAGATCATTGTTCGAGTGGAAGAGTTGGGTGGGAGTGATTGTAAAACAATGGGTTTGAGCTTACAACTCTTTTACTCCCGGCTGATGACTTGAAGAATTCAAATTAAACTTCAACTTAAGGAAAGGTTCGTTTAATTTTTCAATTCTATCACGTCATCAGCCTAGGTCATGTCAAGTTGTATGAGATTTCTACCGTGGCCCACAAGGGACACAATACTTCCATGCAAAATATTATGTTTCCCATTGAACATTTAATATTTCCACGCAAATTACTATGTTTTCCATGGAACATTTGTTTCTTCGCCGTTCAATATTACTTGTTTTCCGTGAAACGTTCATATTTGTGCGTGCGCATATTAAGATCGAGAAATGGATCAAGGATATTGTGATCGAAACCATTGAATCGAACCCAATCGAACCAATATGGCAGCTTGTAAACATTGCTTAGTGGACTTTCTCTGTCAAGTTCACATTACGTTTTGTCCTTCATGTGGACTTACACAAACGGGTAAGATATTTCTTAAATACTAAATTCTGTTTATTATTCACATTTAGCCCTAAATGTGATATAATTTTGTCAACAATAGAGAATGAACGAGATATTATTGAAAATTATTTTCATGCTGGATATAAATGCCACTTCATTGCTTGTTTGCTGAAGACGAAACATGGTATTGAAATGACTGTTCGTACTCTCAAAAGACGTTTGACATCATATCATTTGAAAGTTTTATGGTTAGAAGTGGTAAGTCAAACAATGCTCCTGAATCAGTTTCGCAGCTCTATTTGGATGCTGTTAGAAGATACTGAGGTTGTCCACTATAAACAAGATCTGATTGTGGTTCTGAAAATGGTGTGATTGCTGCTGCTCAATATTACTTTCGAGCCAATGATAATTGGCAAATGGAAGGAGAACAAGCTCATACATTTGGAACATCTACCCATAATCAGAGAATTGAAAACTGGTGGTCACACTTTAAAAGTCATGTATAAGTTAGTGGATCCTGTTTTTTAAAGACTTTTTTCAGCAAAGGCAGCTGAACTTGTGTGATGACTACATTAAACAATGTTTATGCTTTGCCCTTTAATGGAGTTGTTCAAAATTCTCTTGACGAAGTGCAATTATATTGGAATACACATCATATAAGACCGTCGAAACATGAAACTGTCAGGGAAGTACCTAATATGTTGTTTTCCATCCCAGTGAAATATGGAGGCTTTGATTGTCTATTCCAAATCCCTGATGAAAAACTGCAGGAAGTTGAAATGAGAATCACACAGGAAGAAACAGAAAATGGGAAAATATTCCCAGACTACTTTAATTACTTAACGGACATTTAGCAACTGAAGTTTCCATATAACTATAATGATGCTGCAAATGTTTTTGATAATTTGATGAGTTATGTGTAGTTAATATGCTATACTTAAGAAGTTTGCAAAAAATTATTCTTTTGGCAGCAGAACAATATCATATGTACATAGAAGGACTTTGTTTTCAAGTTCATATAACACCAAATCCTGAATACTCCAGTAAGGGATTGTTCATCGCTAACTCAAAATCATTAGTATTATCAAAGTGAATTGGAAAGAAGATACTTGGGTCACGTGTAGCAGCAATTGGACGGCATTTACAATTCGCAGGGCAGCTATGCTTAAATTTGACAGTGATGTGCTTTTCTGCTCCCAGTGGTGTTACAGAGTGGCTTCCAGTGTTGAATCTGTACAGCGTTTTTAATGAAGTGCTAGTGTCTATAAAGGAAAAGTGTGTAAGACAGTCAAAAGCCATTAAAGTTAGTACAATTGCATTTATCTCTCATTCACCTTTTGTGTTCCAATTCTCCCTCCCAGGCACCTGCCTGTATTTTCTGATTGAATAACTCTAGACTTATTTGCTGCATCCCATTATACGCTCAATGTATACGCTTACTTTTCCCACACCGGAATAGAGACTTTATGAATGAAGCAAAATGCTTTTAAGCTTGAACATAATTCAGTTGAACTATGACTTAAAAGCATTAAATCTTGATTTACTTAGTTGGTGATTTAAATGAAAAATGAATTAATTTATTTGTTCTTGTAGTTTAAAACAAATTACAAAAATTATCTGAGCTGATTAACATTACGTCAAAATGACATTAAACATTAACACATAACACGTGTCAACAATTAGCCACATATCTTTCACTAGCATTTTGTGAATCCAATGCGTTCAAAAGTCATTAGATAAAATCACAAAAAATTATGAATAAAATTAAGCATTCGCTTCATTTTACAAGTGCTGCAACGAAGGAGAAACTTACGAGTCATACGAAAAATAAGCGACTTAAACTTACGCAGATTTTGTGATCATAGTATGCTTTATTAGGGTAATACATGGGCTGTGAAAACACTACACTGTAGTGTTTTAATATCAGAAAAAATCAGCGTGCTGTTTTGCGTGTGTGTTCAAATTGTACTAAAAACGTAGCTATGTTAAATTGCACAGGTAAAAAACCCACAAAATTTTAAGAATTAGAACTTCGCATTTCAAAGACAGTTACATATTTTAAACTAGCTACCACCATCTGCAATTGAATGTTACCATGTGTGTTTTCATTATACATCAAAATTGAAATAGATTACTAAACCCACATTCACAAAAAAAACATATAAATTTTTTTGAAAAGCTAATAACACTTTAGCTAACTATGCAAGATCACTCGTCTGTAAGCATGAAAATTCAAAAGGCCCTTACAACTTTAGCTACGATAAAGATGCACTCCCTTGAAATTTTGTACCCCCTGTCAAATGAGCATTTTTCTGCCCCTTGTAGAGTCACATTTTTAGCAATGTAGCTAACGACTCAAATTAAAAAAAAATTCGCGTTGGCTTTATTTTACCAACCAATTGCTGTGATAAGAATGAACCGAGCAACAGATAAAGACAGAGAGAGATGCTGCCCGTCGAATCGACGATGGCTGTCTGCAACTGTCATCCGTATTGATGGAATTTTGATTCCAGACTGCATGCACAGTGAGAAGAGCATGGTTGTGCAGGCAATGTTCGATTGGCTTGGCCACGCGGTTCCATCTTCAGTGGCACAAATGATCGCGACGACTGTGAAACTACGCGGTTGCAGGGAGAGGCCGTCGACACTGTTAATCCGTGAGCGCCCTTTGCTGGCGTTTTTCCCGTTACGCCGAACACCATTTACCCATGGCTGGGGACTATTTAATCCATAGCTGGGCAAACCTTGTCAGACAGCTGGGCGTGTTGACTATGTTTTTATCGAGAAAAAGGTAGCAATGACGTCTAAATTGTGCAACGCAATTAAGAATAACATAAAGTTTTACACTAAGACTAAAAATCATATAGTTACCCACGCAATTTGACGTAACAATATTTAGTTACCAGCTTTCTTGCTGCTTATTATCTGACAAATAAAATGGCGTTTATATGAACATGGCAGATCATTATGTATGCCACCTGCATAAAAACCATGATAGGCAATAATTTCGCCACAATCTTCATTGCCATTGTTGTTACTAGGTTGGCCGTCCCCCCAGTTTGTGAAAACCGGAAGACGGCCATTGGTAGTGTAGAATTTCAAGCCGAGGCCTGGAACCGTCTTGAAGAAACCAATAAAAGCCATATTTATCCCTTTTTTACTCATTTCTGAATAAAGATAGTCATTGTTTGTCTTTGAGAAGGGAACTACAAGGTCAGCACCTTTATCTTGACAGTACTTTCTTGCATTAAGCCAGGTGGTTGTGTGATTACTGAAATAGTAAAAATTTCCATGTACACACTCCCAACATTTATGAGAATTTTAACTGTTTTCAAAAATTCTCAGTTAAACTAGTTTTTTAGTCTAAGACAATGTTAGTGCTAAACTCTTAGGTGCACTTACCATTCACCTGACTCGAAGCACTTGCCAACACAAACAGCAGTAACAGTACTTTCATGTTGCTGTTCATTTTCTCAATGATGTTATTTTTTTAAAAATGGAAAGTGTAACTTAGTACTTTTGTACTCGATATATTTTAGTGATTCCTATTTGTGAGTATTTTATTGTATCCTGTATTTTTTGTGTTTCCCGAGGTGTATCCTTCTATATCTTATTCGTTTAGTTTTTCCTGTTCGAATAATGTAGCGGTAAGACAAAACTTGTGAATATTACGACCCGAGTGATACATAAGATAAAGTATCAGAAAAAATTTGTCATCAAATCAGGCAGGGACAGAGGAGGATTATTCCCCTCCCCCGCTCCTTATTAATTTTGCCGACGTTTTACTTTTTGAAATCAGCCCCCGCACGCTTACTTTTTAACCATCTTCAGTGCTAAGAAATTCTCTATAAGAGTGGCAGAAGAATAATAAAAGAATACTTGGTACGCTAATAGTGTGTGAATTACATGATAGTTTATATGCATTGAACAAAAGCAAGGCAAGATAGAATTGAGACCAATTAAAGGATGGCGTTTTGGATTGATCAACTTGCCAAGCTAAACCCAGAGCGACTGCAGTGTGTGTGTGATTGGCGACGAATTCAAGTACGTCAAAGTATATAGTTGCAGCTCTTGATAGTAACGCTGTGTACATTTGGAAGAGTGGCAAGGACACAATGAAAAATGCAGTAGAAATGCTGAGCTTTTAATTCGGAGTTGCAAGAACTTATGGCGCCGAGATAGGCTCGGTCATCCTACTCTTAGGCAAATTTTTTTAATTCACAATTTTTTGACCAGACTGAAATGTTAAAGATCTGTGAGAATAGTTTGTACACATCGCACTCTCGTTCTTTACAAAAACACTTCTGTCCGATATTTCTCCGAAAGGAAAAAAAAACCTCGCGCTTGGTCAACAAGTAATAATGGTTGATTACCACTGATATTTTATGATAAAAATAGCTACTCAATGTTTGAAATACTCTCACTAAACTGAGTAAAGTACTAGTTTTAAGGACGTAAACATTCACAGAAATGGCGTAAAACGAATTTAAACTTCTGTTTTGAATTTGAAGACCATCTCATGAATTACCATAACACCTAGCGTATGTAGCAAAAGAAACAGGTTATCTAATTTTCTTAACAGATATTTTCTGATGGCCTCGAAGAAATCTTAACTCATTTCCTAAACCTTTTTTTTTTGAGACATTGTCCATCACAACATTTGTGTTTTGCGTTACGCAAGTCATTATATATGAAATGGTTATGAAGTACTCACGTCTTACCTTTGAGTACGAAGACAACGTTTACAAGATTTGGTTGACAGTACGGAAAGCAAAAACGTCTTCAGCAAAGTATCTTATCAAAGCGCCGTCTTGGAACCACTCAGCTCGTCGAATTGACGGATTTGACATACGTATGCAAAAATTCCTTTAAGAGCGCATATGGTAATTGGGTCACATGAAACAGCATTTAATATTAATAACAATTGATGAAATATTATAAAGTTTTGAAGAATGTAAAAATGTCAATGTTGGGTAATGCTTCACGTAAAAAGGAAACCAAAAAACACAAATACATTCAGATGACGTTTATTTGTTTCTTTCTATAACCATGTACACTTTGACGAATTTAGTATTGGAATTTTTTTGCAAACATGTTGGAGTTTTGAAAACAAGCATTACACACAATGTTTATGGTGCATGAGACGAAAGAGTTAATGAAACGTGCGTTGTAATTGTTGATGGGGGAATTTTAATAAAGTATATGGTTTAAGGCCGGGACTATCGCTACATATTTGTAGATGTAGATCATCGAGGTTAGTAGAATCATGAGAAGGACTGTTGATGCTGTCTATAAACATGTAACACCAAATTATTTCATAAAATCAATTCCTTTTCCTGTGACTTTTTGACAGAAGTTAATTTTCATTTCCCCTTCAGTCTTCTCTTGCATCTAGTATTCATTTCAAGGAATTGAGTGTTGCTTAATTACTAAAAATTTACTATTGACCATAAGGTGTTCGTTCTTACAAATCAATCTCTTCCAATAACTCTTAGGCAATAATAAAGTCTTCCAAACCTATAACGTTTTCTGAGGAAATCCGGCAAATCCAACTTTCGCTACATGTTAAGATCTGGAAAAATGATCTTCACTACAAGATAACTTAAGTCATATATATTTCATTAAGGTATACGAAAAGATTTTTTATAAGCATCGTGCATAAGCCCTTCCCTGTATAATCTAAACAGATAAAAACCGCATTTTAAGCATTTCTAGAAATTGTGTCAGTCAGCATGAGCATTTTATAACTTACATGCATGTCAAATGTCATTTCGTGAACAATTTCCATGTACTGCGCGTTATCAGTTGTCATTTGGGTAGGGATAACCTTCCAGCATCCCAGCATTCAGTGCGTGCATTAACAGCGTCTTTCAGCAATTTTGAGACTCTCGAAAACTGGGAATTTTCGTCGATTTTTGGCGAATGTCAAACTTCTAATGCTTAAAATGTTTCTCACACGAAAATGTCAACTGCTTTACTTAAAATTATGCAATCTGGGAATCGAGGGCATTTCCCTAAGCTGTCTACAAACGTCCAAGAATCATTTGTAAATCTTGGGAAAATCATTATATGACAGTAGAAAGCTTCCCCCTCCAAAACCTAGCAGTGGCTCTTCCGCTCAAAAGTCAGACTCGCGGAAGAAAAATAGCCGCGTTTAAAACACTCATGAAAACGGGAAGTTTCAGAAGATGATATAACGAAAATTGTAAATGAACTCATCAGTCATCAATATGTCAGAAAACAAACATCAAATCCACCCCCCAATTCGTCACTTTCGAAAGCCTTGGCCGAGGTTGCTTATTAGGTTAAATGATGAGAAAAGAAGGCCAGAAGTAACTGAGAGCCTTGCAAAGGTTGTTGATAAACTTCATAGCACGTAGCTCACTGAAGAAAGATAAAAAGAGAAACAAGGTTTTCCTTCAGTTAAAAAAATGTAAGGCCATGGAACCCACCAAAGTAAACTCGGAAAATTAGCAACAGCTGCTACCCAAAAAGTGCAGAGCTCCTTACTAAATGGACTAATCAGTTGAGCAAAACTCTCCTCTAGCTTGCAGAAAGCTTCTCTAAGGCGAAAGCAAAGAATTACTTGTAAAACAAGCTCTTGATACTTTATCCTTAATTGCACAAGCGAATAGAGAGTTAAAACAGAGACAACGAGAATCAACTGACTAAACCTAAACTCAACAACAAAAATCTCACGTGTTTGACTTGTAGTGCAAAAAAATAAAATTCAAAATTTAAAAGAGACAAACCTGTATGTTGATTTTCGATGTGATTCTTGTGAATTCGACCACTTATGATGCACTAAAAAGGTGATCTACTCTCAAAAGTCCACCCTTGACACTTACCATTATTTGGCCAGTATGCTTTAGAAATGGAATACTGGGTGCTTGCTATGCAATCTCATGTGATCTTATTGTTCTTTCATTTCAAGTCATAGAATTTATATCAAACATCCGCATAAAACTATGCATTTTTTCATGTTTGAATTATAAATGATATAACTGTTTGGAACATAGGCTAACTCTTAATTAATTGACGAACGTCACTTTTGGTGAAATAACACGCGATTTGACTGGCATAAAAATATTTTTGGTGGTCTGTTAATTTTTATATGAACGGGCGTAATTAAACGTAATTTCACAAAAACATAAATTAATTTCCTGAAGCAAACAGAAAAAGATTTGTACAACGCAAAATTATAAAAAAACTATGTGCGTGTGTGCGACTCGGAGAAGGAACACTGGTCAAGTGAGTTAAAAAGTTTTATTTCTTAATGTTGTTCCATCCAGATAAAAAAATTTTAAATGATTTATTTTCCAAAGACGAGAACCAAAGGAGAGGTAGAATTAGAATTTGAGGTACTAAAGACTTAAATGTTTCTTAAACAATAATGTAACTCAGCCTTTGGGTTGCGAAGTAATGTTAATATAATGATTAAAATCTATCAATGTCATATATTAGTAACGATCGGTTAAATCGGTCCGTCTGCTTGTGAATGAACACCCACAGAGTTCATGCAAGCTTTTAACCATTATCTATCAAAAAGACTGTAACAATTTACAGCCCATAGATGAAAAATAAAATTAAGATATGAGTTAAAAAACGACAATTACCATTCCTATGACAAGGCAAGGAATCGTCTATATAAAGAAGGGATAAAACCAAAGAGAAATTAAAACAGCAAAATCGTATTATTATACTCATGAAATTGCAGCATAACGTCAGAACAAAACAAGTAAACATAAATTATTAAGTTGGCTCCTTAGTTTACGGCATTTAAGCCTTCGCGGGTGGTATCTGTCCCACATCACTATACTTGTTTCAAAGAATCACACTTTTTTTGCCTTATTCTTTTTACACATTTCTGACACACTTTTGCAAAATTTCTAGATTATATTTATTGTGAATATTCCCATCTCCACACCAAGGTGAAGAATTTTTTGACTTTTTAAGAATGTTAAACCAGCTAGGCCAAGCCGAAACCTAGACAACAGACATGTAAGTACAGCCATGTGCACATTGCACAAGGGAGTAAGAAAACCATTTAGTTTTCCTAACTAGATGGCTCTCCGATGAAATTTCTGTTCAAATTACATAGATTTTTGAGGTTGATATAAAAAATCTTTATGTTCTTGCTGAGGCCTAGCTTAATGTGAATACGACATAATATTTGAAAATGTGATAACTTTAGACAAATCTAATTGCAATTTACTCCTAAACCGTATACAAGTGTGTATAAAGTAATTATAAAAAGAACACGTGCATGACTAAAAGTTTAACCATATATGTGTGCATGTGCATGTTCGTATATAAACTACAGTTCATACATTTCCTACTAGTATTATGATCCTCGACATTTTCCAAGCAATATATTAGGTTTGACGTGGTGGTAGCTGTGACGCTTGCACCATTGTTTGGTCCTGGAAAAAACTTCACAGTTACCATTATCAAAGATGGTTGAGTGGTTCATTATTAATACGTACACCACCTATCCTTGTAGGTGGGGCATCTTGAAAATCAAAAACTGAAGAAGATGAAGGTGGAGGTTGAAGAGGATATGGAATGGTAACAAGGTGTATATCCATGTAATTGCCATGGGACTAAAAAAACAAGGATGCTATAAATAAATGAATATGCGCACTTTATAGATTTTTCAATGAGCATACTTGATTGTCCTTGCCATCTTGAAGATGGAGTGATTTGAGCAGTTGAAGATGGCTAGCCAGAGCTCAGTAGTCCATGAAGAGAAGATAGAAGACTGGATTGTCCTCGAGGGGCTAAATTTAAGTGAAGGAGGTATACAATATATATTTGAAACAAGTTAACTATATATAATACATAAACCTTGATTATTACCAAGCTTACCATGCATTCCAAATTGTTGAGAGTCATCAAACAATGTTTGGTTACAACGAGGTGTGTTCGATGAGTAAGAAGCACGTGGGATGGCTGAATTCCACTTGAAAAAGTTTTCCACTGGCTGTATTTGAAAATTGCATTATACTTAACAAAAATTATTCAAACATTATTCACGAGTTATCTTATACTTCATGCCCTGTGTAAGGACTCTTTCTTCATAGGCGCAAGTCTAATGATTCTACTCTCAATGTTTCCTGAACATTGTGTGCGCAAGGGTCTGGAAACAGGTTGTAGTGGTGAACATACAACTTGTATGAGTTGTTGATGGCATTGCATTGGAGGCTATGCACATCCTTCTAATGCTTCTCTTAATACTGCGTTCCGTGAAAAATGCGGCAGCGTAAAGTTGCAATTAAACAACACTAATTACAATTTTTTATTCATTTGAGTTTTTTAATGCCATTTTGCTCACTCGAAGTTTAAATTATGAAATGAATTTGTTTTGCAGACAGTCGCTCTGCACTTAGAACTAAAAAAGAAACAATGAACTTCAAACTTTTATTATAAATGTAAGTCACCGTTGCCGCGTCACTATTCACCTCAGTCAACCAATTGACCTACGGGTAAACAAAGACTATTGCAGAAAATACTAACGCAAGTAATGTTGAACTTCTGACAAATTTCCAAAATAAAATATTCTTTATAAAAAGACCGAATACCTGAGCTATATCCAACTGCGTGGATTTGCTGTTAGTTCCATCATGTGTGTTTGGTATTTCATCAAGGTTTCAGCACTGAAAAATAGAACATTTTAAGTTCCAAAGTTCCCTGATATTAAGGCATGGTGACATTCTGCTAACTAAAGTTGTGTTGAGGTGTTCTTCAATAGTGAGAGTATCGTAGAAATGCTAATCACACTTCATCGCTCAAATAATTTGAAAATGTAAGCAGAAAGTGCTCCGTAATTGTTTAATCTTTAGATCAACAGTTTCTCTCGAGTTGCGTCAGTTGTTTCTAAATTTTGAACTGTGAAGAATGCATTAGAAAACACACAGTTTGTACCGTAGACAGATATACCGCTCTTCTCCCAATTCTTTATTAATCAAACCTTAATTTCAACATACCAAAGCGGTGTTTCCCCCACATGACTCTTGAGCAGAGGATTCACATACTCGCTCATTTCCGATGGTGTCTACAAAATAAATTATTGAATCTTTAGTTTTATCTAAGGTCAAGCTCTTCAGCTTAAAATTTTTTTACCTTTTGCCTTGTTTCTTCTTCACTTGTTTCTTTAAGTTTTTCATCACCAATTATATTTTAGTCATAAGCGTTAGTATGTTCTTTTATGCAAAATATCGAAGAGCAATCGGACCATGTTTCAGCGATTTCAAATTTATTGTCTTTGCCTTTGGCCAAAGCAACGACCTGCATATCACGAGCATTCTCAAACTTTATCAAGTCATCTTTTCCGGTAGTCGCGTCGTAAATTCTAATCTTACCATTTTCATCCAAGATAAGATTTTCTCAATGATGATTTTGTCAGTGTGATAAAAGTAAAATGCCTACTTTGTTTTTAAAATGTTTAAAAGCTTCTTCTGCAGTTTCAAGTGAAAGCTGTTTATTCATTTCCGGTTTTAGGTATATTATATCTAAACATTTTTCCTTTTTTTAGCAAAGAAAGCACCTTAGTACATGACAACAAAACAACTTCTTTTTTTAACATATCTGCCAATTCACTTGTTACTTTAGAGAGCAAATCCTCTGTCTGCTTCCATTCAGAGTTTCCATGCTATCTCCACCAATCGCATGTCGAACAAATAATTAATAATTTTATGGGGCACCCTTGCCGGGCATAAACCGGTTTTTTCCTATTTTAGCGCCACGAGTACAGCATTTATTCCACATGATGAGTGCTTGCACGTAAGCACTTCTTCAGGATCTACGCCTAAAACCTATAAAAAGATGTACTGTATTTTAGGTACAAAACAACCGAATTAACTGCGAGATGTTCCGTTTTATAACGCAAATATTTTGAAGTTCAGCTATATAACGGTACTTTAAAAATTGACAATGAGAAAAAAATTCTGAACAACACGCCTTGAATGCATCTTACCAATTCAACGGCACCGATACTTGGGTAACGTTTACAAATGCAAAAAGAGCCTCTGCATGGGTTACGTTTAAAGTCACAGCTCACCGCATGCTTAGGAGCATGAATAATTTAATTTCATATTATTTTGGCAGGATAGCCATTAGAATTTATGCCATCTGGTTTAGGCCGTAGAGACTAACCTCCGCACCTCTACTCTAGGAGTTCAGTTAGAAATAAGTGACCATTTGGCATATTTTATGAATGTGAAATAGCTTAGGTTTTGCAACATCTCAGTCAGCTCTATTTATTTCATTTGCTCCACCCCCCTTGCTGTTAGCAACATGGAAAAGGGGACAAAAAAGTCGTCGCTAAAATTTAAACTGAAGGAGGTGGGTTTGTTTATTCTTATACTAAGGTCTGTGCTGCGATAAAGTCTTGAAATGAAAAAACTGATAAGTCAGCCTGATGGCAAAAAACTGACGTTTTCAAGTCAGTTAACACTTACAATCATTAAAACTATTCGCTACTTCCGTGCGCGTCGAATTTTCCCCTAGAGTATACCTTTGGTGAAAGTACAATATTTTTGCAAAGAGAGCAACACAAATAACAAATGCCAACAAAGCACTGGTCCTCAAATCATCTAAAACTATTATTTCGATTGCATAAAAGATACTATTAAAGAAATTATAGTCTTTTCAGATCGTCTATAAATCCCTAGTATGAGTTGCACCGCCGGCGTGACATGGGCAGGAGTTAGTATTTTTTCTGGCTACGTCAATGACTACGAGTTAAATGTAGTAAGCCTTATGGTAGTTTGATTTTTGCCAACCATTTTCATTGCTATTAACTATCGCTGTCTATACGTAATCAGGTTAAATACCTTTATGATCAGGGTTTATATCGAAGAACAATGTATTGCAACGCACAAATTTAATGATAATTTTATAAGATTAAGACGATTAAGTCCTTCTAAGGTTGACTCTGAAGATGACTACCGCTAAGGTTGTTGAAACGTCCGTCAACAACAACAAAAACAGTCCTTCTCAGGACTCTACTGATCTAAACGATGTACATCTACAAACATGTAACGATACTCCTGGGTTCAAACCATTTACTTTATTACGATGATTGGTTTCCGTTGTAAAGGAATCACACAACTTGTTACTGCTTGTCTTGTATCTTCACGTCTGTAGTATTACTTTTTGTACTATTCGTGTATAAATGCAATTGTTGCTTCCTATGAAATACATCCAATTGCCTGAAAGGTTTGTACAGTAATTTTCTGGAAAAAATAATTTTTACCTAATTGGTGGTGCACTTCTATGTTATAGAGGACTAGAATTTTTTTAGACAACTTCTCGAAAGAAAATATGTAGAAATTTCTTTACTGCTATGGGCAACGCATGTAAGCGATGTTCCAACTGTGGAAAGCTCATTCCAAAGAGGCCCTCTTCCGTCTCAATACCTCAATATTCGACCACGACAAGACAGAAAATTCTGCTGATGAAAAGGGTTAGATATGTGTTCTTTAATGTATCTTACGGTATTGGAGCAGATGTTAAAATCTATCAATGTATAATTTGATTGGTTTCGGAATTGGACTTTTTTGTAGGCTCAGACTCTTCATCAGAACCACGGTTATCATGTGGTGGTAATGTATTATCACCCATCAACTACTGGAGGTCCAACCGTCTGGGATTATGCTGCAACTACAGGTTTGGCGTCAGATTTTATTAGCAGCAGTGGTGTAATTGGAAAATCAGCCGGAAACTTGTTTCAAACTGGGATGAAGAAGTTATGGCAAGATAGAAATAAAGGTAGTCAATTTACAGATCTTTCATCTACAAATACTATCCCTGCCTCTACCTCCCCTTCCTTGTCGTTTTCTGTTTCCCTTCTGTTTTAAAATCTTCATCTGTTACTCTTTGTAGCTCTGTTACAGCCTCTCTTCCAGTTAGTAGCGCTGTTTCGACATTCATTCCTATACGCAAAGATTTTCATCTTAATACGATTTCTGTGACTTTCGAGTCCCCCTTCCTCCCTGCTGCTACCAATACCAATACAAATGTCGTCACTGATTCTTTTAGCACTAACACCACTCTGGCCTCTTCCAGTGGATGTACCTCCATCGGCATTTCTTCATCTGTTTCAACCTCTTCTTCCTTGTCTTCAAGCTCCTTCGCCGCTGCAACATCTGTGTCAACCATATCTAAAACGATGGCTCCTTCTGTCCCTACAGCAACTTTTAGCACTGGTCAGAAAGAGTGTACATAGGTGTTAGCATTAGAATGGTTGATTTTTTAGGTTCTTAGAAGTTATCAGGTTGTCGCAAAACAAGTTCGATCTTTTGTTGATTAATTTTATCATCAACATTGAACACATTTGACAACAATAGACATGACCAAACACATATCACCACTTTCAGCTTTAAAATGTTAAAACTTGATTTGGTTCTTTGGCAGCTACGTACATGCCGATGATGCGTAGCAATATTTCTTCTGTCATAAATAGTGATTAACGAAGCAAATGGCCATGTCTTGAATTTAAATTGTTTCATGTATACTTAGGAACTGTTGTAGCTTGGCCAACGAGAATGGTGTAGTGTGTGGTTTTGGATGTGTCTCAGGAATGTCGAAGGTGCATAATCGACTCGTGACTCCCGGCTACTTATCTGTCTTTTTTCTAGTGTGGTACCGGGCAAAACATTTGCTCCACCATTGCATGGTCCATTCGACGAAGATGTCGTAAGAACTGACGAGTCTTACATTTGGCCAGTTGACAGAATGTTTGTTGCTGGACCAAATGATTTTACTCACAATATATAACTACGTAAATCTTCCGCATTTTTTTTCTTTATGGATTTTATTGTTTTCGTAAAGAAACTTCCTTGTATATGTATATTGTAGTAAATTTTCTATTTTTGTGCCTGATCTTCGAGTGGAAATATTTTTGTTTGATATCATTGTATTATAAAAAGAACAGATTTTATATTATGCGCGTCATATCACGTAAGAAGTCCAAATAAAAAAATTCCGAGTCGTGAAATAAGACACTTATAACTACTTTGAACTACATCAAAGGACTTTTTCTGCATCATACCTTGACGTCATACCTTGACGTTCTATAAAGCAATTGGTGACGTTTTACTTGCCATTCATCTAAGAAAAAATGGAAAGCCTGCTATAATAGAGTGAAGGACCAATTGCACAATTTACTAACCAAATTAAAAACAGAAATGTCTACAATCTTTATGAAACATGTTTTCAATCACTTTTGTTAACAAACAACTTATAACAGCTGCAAAAGGTGAATGGCTTCATTACATCCACGGTGTCTGAGATATAGATATGTACGTAGTAACCACTTTCTTGAGAGCTATGTACTGGAATTGAACCAGTATACCAGCTAGTGGCTGGTAGCCATTCATAGCTTTTTTGGTTACGTGAGTGAGAATGAGCGACTGTTAAATCAATAGCTTGAGAGGCAATTTAACTCTTCTACGGTGGATGTTATTTTGGACTTCTCTTCAGCGCATTTCCTTCTCATGGAAGATCTTCGTTTGCTAGAATCTACAGAACGTGCATGTCGCAATTTTACAGTAATTTGGAAAAATGCTTTGAAATATAAGTCTACATATTTCTACGAGGATGGCATAGATAGTATTTACCCGTTTACTTTTAGATAAAGCACAATTTTGCATTTTGTGTCGCCTACATCTAAAATCTAACTCACTTTGATTTTGCTACGAACTTTAAAATAATGCTTACAGTTACTCATAAAAAAACCTCCAACAAAACTCACCAGCAAGAGAAGTTATTTCTTTTGTGCGTCTAGTGACTGAAAAATACAACATTTCTAATATCTTCTGCAGCTTTGCTACTGTGATTTTTGCCAGCTGCGACTTTCCTTGCTCAAGAAGCTGCTCCTCTGTCACATGTCCATCTAAAAGCTGTCTTTTCAATTCCAGCAATCTTGTTGCATTTTGTTCAAGTTGTTTCACTTTGTTTTGAGCGTCATGAACGAAACGCCTATCACCCAATAATGTCCGCGTTTGATCATCGTTGGCTCTTACAAAATTCTCCAAATGTTTAGCATTATCAACAGTTTGATGCAAAAGGAAGAACTCTTCGGCGGCACCTTTCAACGAAGAAACTCCAATTTGTTGTTCTATACAAACAATAAAAAATATTAATTTATCTACGTAATTACTAAGCACTCCATGAGCCAGGCAAAGAATTATTTAATATAGTTTCGTTTTAAATGATGTTTGAACAAAAATCAACCATTAGTACAGAACTGTACAATACTAAACCATGTTTCTAAAAAATATTTGAAAGTAAACAATGTTACCTCTCGCAAATCGTTGAACTTCTTCTTTCCACTGCATTATCGAGTCTTCCAAGTCTGAATCCTGGACATTAAGTTCGCTTCTTAACTTTTCATAATCGTCTCTGGCAGATGAAAGTTGCCTTTCGGTCTTCGAAATTGCCTTGCCTTGCCTTGCGTCATCCAATGCCAGATGGCTCACGTGAAACATGAACGTATTCCAAGTGCCAGCGATGGCGATCTGCCATTGCAGTCGACAGGTCTTGTCCAGACAAGCCAGTTTCTTCCTCAATGATGTTCTTGAGGGTGACAAACGGGCGCCCAATTCTTCTTTTTGCTGAGGGTGTCCATAGCAGAAGCCTACCAGCGGGCTCTTGATGACGACTAACATGGCCCGCAAGAGTCAAACGCGGCTGACGAACCGTTTCAGACACACGATGAAGCGTACCGTACAGAGATTTGTTGGTAGGATGGCTTTTCCAAGAGATATCATAGGCGTGTCTAAGCATTCTTGTGTATGTGCCGTCGAGACGCTTTTACGTTTCACATTTAGCGTCCATGAATCTGACCCGTAGAGAAGTATGATTTCAATGCAAGCCTTGAACACTTTACTCTTTGTTGACTTCTTGATTGGAGACTTCCAAACTGCCGGAAGAGAATGCAGCGCACTCCATGCCAACGCTATTCTGACAGAAATATCGTGCTCAGTATCTGAATAACCGCCAAGGTACTTGGAGTCTTCAACACAGTCGATTTTCGAGCCGTCCGATGCAAACAGGGGAAACATTATGAAAAACAGTGAAAAGACACATTATGAAAAACAGTGAAAGGACACATTATGAAAAGCAGTGAAAGGACACATTATGAAAAACAGTGAAAAAGAATTATATTATCGCAGTAAACGTATTGGGTTCAAACAAGACCTATACACAACTATGAACTGTAAATTCACTTCATATTATACACGTACGTAGCACACATTAGAATCATGGACTCACACTAGTATAATTTTGACAATTAACTGAAGACATATACAACGTGTAACCTTTTTCATTCAAATAACAAGTGATTTTGCCAAGTTTAAAATTTTTCGCTTGTTCCAACTCAGAAGATGTTCAGTAATGCATTCTTCTTGTCCTTAATACGTACAATCATTAATGTGCACATTAGTTCGTGGACTTAATCGACCAAAAAACCTGAGCGGATATGCAGATCAGAAAATAATACTCACCGAAGGCCGTCATAATTTTAGTAGTCGAGCCAAGTCTTGACAAATACGTATTTATTTGCTCAACTTCTTCGCCAGCAGTTGCTGCCGCACCACTTTGCCATCTTCCGCTCCAAATAACCTAAAAAGTGTGAAAAGAATCATCCATTCAAGACAACCCATTTCAAATTTACGTAACCACGGTTTAGTTACGTGAAATACAGTATTATTACAGTTTGACAAAGCACGCTTCGTCTCATAACATCTTTAATAGAGCGTTATCGTGGGCGTATGTGGTATTTAGTTTACGAGTTATTGGGTAAACAATCATAACCTACGTATGTAACGTACCTGACATGACCAACTGTGTGATTTCCCATGCATTATAGACAGTGCTGGTGCAATATTTCTTAAAGCATTTTGATTTTCTTCCTATGTAACACGTAGAGCCCACATCCAATATTTGCATATATCTTCCCACATATGTTTAACTTTATGTGGTTGTAAAAATTCATATGCAAGTAGTGAGCATAGCCATAAATTTCTCCTCTGAACATGTTCAAAGTAGCTTGAGCAATCGAGTGCCTGCATCCAGCTACTTCAAGTCCATTTGGAGACCATTTTTGCAGCTTTCAAATGGTTGTCAACGCAAGAATTATCTTCATTCTATAAAAAATAACCTAATAATAGATTACTACCTTTCAATCCCACTTCATAACACATTACCTGAATTGACTTTGAATGAAGACTTTTTAAATGAGAGTCCACAAAACTGTTATTTGCAGTCAGTACATCACGACAATAACACTGGACTGGAACCCTGTGGTAAAAGTAAGTTATCAATTTAGAACACAAGCCCTTACAAGCTCAAAAATGCAGGTAAAGAATGAAACATGAGCAGTAGGTCCTTTTCTTGGATTTGTTAAAATTGGTTCAATTTATTAAAACATAAAAATATCTGAACTGTTTACAATGGGTAATTCCATTTTTGCAAGTTTGAGAATTTGCCATTGAATATCACAAACCTTGCTACTTTGCTGAATCTGTACACTTTTTGATTTCCATCAACATGACATGAATGTTGATCAATGCTACAGGGAGGACAATTTTTCCATGTCTGCTCATGAAGAAGGTCAATTTCATGTTGGCAATAGCTCCATTCAGCAAACGATTTACTGAATGTGACTGGATTGATAACATTTTCCTAGTGAAACCAGTTCCACATTAAAACATAGCACAATTATATACTATTTGTTGATTATGCAAAACCCAACTGTACCATAATATAGTTCTCATACTTCAAACATACATATTATATGAAGCCTACAAAAATTGACATGTGCTTGTTACAAATTTTAAACTAATTTTCCTTGACTGTCCAGAATTTACCAAAATTCACAAAAAAAAATGATCATAAAGCATTATTTTGAAACCAAGATTTACATCTTGTAGCTTTTGGTTTGCTGGACAAAAAATAAACACAAAATAAAAAGCACACTAACAAAGACATGTAGATAGCATAAAAAATAATCACCCTTCCTCTAGAGCTGGAAATATCTTCCAAACTTCTTACAAAAGCAGATTGTGATGACCTAGGCATCCTCTTTCTAAATGCATCCCACAAATTTAAGACATCTTGACTAAATATGTAATGAACATTTTCAGGCTACCATGCCACCAGCCACTCTAAATTATACTGTCAACAGAAATTGGTGACCACTTCCATTGACAAGATGAGCGATGTACAGTGAGCCGATTAAGACCAAATCGTCATGTTAAAGACAAAATATAATCAAAGATAACCAGTACAGCGCTGAAAATATGCACTTCGAAGAAATCAAATCCTGGGGTTTCATAAGAAGCCAGCAACTTCATTGATGATTTGAAGTTTTTAGTTTCAATTTAAAGTTTATGAATTAGCGTTCCAACCTGCTGCCTATGTTTTTTTCTCAATAATCAGCCCCTAACATGCCTAACAATATCAGCCCCTAACAAATCATATTTTAATAAGATGCATCAAATGTACATCCATATAACAAAAATTGCTATTTGGACTCAGTAAAAAAATTGCATAAGGACACTTTCACCTTCACAAGTGATCATAATCATAAGAGAACTGTTGGTAATTTTCATAATAGATTCATTACACAACTGACATGATGATGGGTAAAGGATGGGACATGATCAATCTACAAAGATAACAGCATCATGACAGAAAAACATTTCTCTCACATAGGGCACAACAAAAGAAAACAAATATATAATATTTATATAAAATTCAATAGTATGTACATTATACTTACCAATGCTGCAAATCTTTCCATCTGATGAAATGGATTGTGTTGGCTTGATATAATGAAAATAACCATCCATCCACACTTCTCGATCATGGACAGGATTCTTCTCATGAACATCATCATCGCATTCTCTACAAATATATCTCAACACACCACATTGTCTGCATCTCAGTACAGCTTCATTTTCATTGCATCTACAACACTTCATAGCAGATAAAGGAGGAGCAAATGATTACACAGTGACATTAAATAATTTTTCCCTCATACTTCCCAATATTCTTCTTGATTTTCCATTCTTTTTTGCCAAGCAGATGGCCCAGTATTCACTTCTCCAATAACCAACTGACAGCTTTCAAGAATAGCTTCAAGATCTAAATTGAAAATGAAATGATTTTATGACATAAAGCTGTTTCCTTTTCTATTTTTTTTTCTAAAATATGACACAATTATAAAAAGAGTACATTGAAGTGTTAAAAGCACAGTCACATGTGTATAAAAATATAAAAAACTATGTATAGATGCAGTGGCCTGGACAGCACAAAAGTTTTGCTTCTGTTATGTAAAGTTGAGATGTAAAAAGTATTATCAACAACCTCTTTTAGTCACACTGTCATCACATAACATTTCCTGTGGAACATCATGTAAATCTGACGATGTTGTAGGCATTTCCTTATCTATGATGATAACAACAACAAGTAACATAAAAACGTAACATACAAGTTTAACAAAAATCTAAAATGCTGCTATTTCTTTGATAAAAGTATTATTTCTACAGCACACACCTCTTTGTGTATTTCTATTTCTCGAAGTGCTTTGCTTGGCTTATGAATAATCCGTTTGCCACCTTCGCTTCTTTGAAGAAGTGAACTATATCTCTTCTGGCATTTTTCTTCTTAATAGTTTTATTTCTACCACGAACAACTTGATTTGTAATAGCATTAACATTGCTTATTGCAGACAGCAGCTGCTCATCAATCGTTGGTTTACTCGGCCTACTGCGTTTATGAGACATGTGTTTGCATAAATAAGAGGTGAAACCCCGATGTGTTTAATATTTCATACAAAATACTAATACAGCCATACAGGGTAATGTAGAATATCTTCGCTCCTATAACAAAACAAAATAGCGCGCGCTAAGTTTTTTTTATTTTTAATTTCGGCAACTGGCAAAGGAGCCACTCAAGTCAACAGGCCTCTTGTTTGAATGGACGTTTCTCAAATTGACTTATAGAGTCAATTTGAGGGTATTTTCACAATTAGCGCATAGAGTTAATTTAAGGAAGAGACTGGGTTGTGTATGTCTGTCGTATGTACTTGTATGTACTCGTATGTACTAGTATGTACTCTTGTGGCGTTTTAGTCACGATCATCTCCCACTAATTTATCACGACATTGAGTTTTGTTTGAAATCATACACACATTTTTTTATAACGTAAACAGGACCATTGCACATAAGTTAATTGGAAGTTAAGTAATCTGGAGCAAAATGTAAGCAAATTTCAGTTGAGCTGCAATGTAGATTATAATTATCTGTTTCTATTCAATGTTAGCTACATTGCCACGACATCTATATTATAGGTATATGAATGAGACATGCAAGGCGTTCAGAAAATTTAACATGCATTTTCTGCACGATTAGTATGAACAATTTCAAAAATGTTCATCCTTAACATAATATTTCTGAATTGATGAAAAGAATAATTTTAAGATGCATTTTAAGTTGCAAACTTTCTTGTGTTTTGCATGGTTCGGCACACAAAAATTTCATATAAAATATATGAACTTATATATCAAGAAAATGGCATTAGCTACAAATAGACAATCAGGTCAAAAACTAATCACATATTGACCATTCCTAAATTTACTATTAAATTCTAGAGGCAGTTTCATGTTGCTTATTGCTATATAATAGTAACCATAAACAAATACATCGAAATCTACATAAATCTTTGTGAAGGTTTACTTATAATAAAGAGTTAATTCCTATTGTGCAGCATGCATATAATAATCTTACATAATAGACATGTTTTCTTTATTTTGGTAATGTTAAACTATTTACTAGATGATAATGATGCTGGATTTGTGGCCATTCACTTTTGCTCACAAAAATGAATTGCGTTAAAGCGATTCTACACAAGAAGTCGAGTTGTCAGAAGTCTTTTTTTCTGCAACTGACTTGCACATATTACCAAGGAAACTATCTATCACATAGTCTTAAAATTATGTCTTGCTGTATTCGTTACGGGGGCGTATGACTCAAAACAATTTCTCTTATATTTCTCGCACGCAATAAATATATTTCTCTACTCTTTATACTCTCGAGTGGTAATTTCAAAAAGTTTGGTGAATTAATTCAGTTTGTCATAACTTGTCGCTTGCTGAGAATTTTGCTGGCTAAATGAGAGCTTTGAAATGTTTTTATCAATATGAATTTCTATTTTGAAGGATGTTTTATAATGTTTTAGAAAGCAATTTTAATTTGGTCTAGAAATGGGAATATAGTTATGAACTTTTGCGATCTCGAAAGGACGAAGGTGCTGTTTCGTTTGTCGTTTGAGGGACTGCTTGAGAGCATTTACGAGTTCATGTGTGTTCTTTTATTAGTATAGAATAATGTTTGATCTGATTTTAAAAAGCATGGAACTATTATACTCTCTTTGGCCATTAAATAGCAAAATCAAATCGTTTTTGTGCTATTTTTGCCTGAAAATGGCATCTGCATTCATGAAATTCATAAACTCATTGTAGCAAAACATTCAGACATATATTACATATTATATATTACAAACGAATTGTTTGAAATATATAAGTTATATCGAAAATGTGTAAACACAATCTTTTCTATTTTAACTTGTTATACATAGTTATACTACCATTTCTGGGGCTGGCAAATACTAACAGTGGAGGATCTAGGGTAAGTCAGAACACATTATAGCACCTCATTTTGAATCCAAAATCCCATTACATTAATTCTGCTGGTTAAAAAATTCAAAAGAATATTTTGAAGGCGAAATCTTACCAATATGATCTTTTATAAAGTATTTTGAACCGTAAAAAAAACCATGACCAGACGACAATTTAAATAAAAAAATATAAAGCCAATTCCAAAAAACAAGACATCTTGAGATTCTAAAATATGCATCAAAACAAGAGGAGAAGTGAACTGTAAATTTTCGACTTTATTTCAAAGTCATCCTCAGACAGAATGATATTTAAAACCATACATACACATATATATTTACAACGCATGAAATAAGTAAACGGAAGTAAGCAATAAATTGTCGGCTGCTCATGGTTATTGGTCTAAACTCGGAAACACCGACTCTGATTTACACAATCAATGTATACGCTATCAAAGATCACAACGACGATATGAGAAGGCTTTACATGATTTGAAATTCTTAATCAATTGTAAGAATAATCAAGTCTACCCTAAATTTGTAAGATGGAAGAACATCATACAAATCCCCAGAAAAAATAATACGCATCAATATAGCTACTTTTTTTTAAAAGCATTAGGCGTAGGATGTCCATCTTCCAAAAAAGCCTGTTACGATACAAGCGACATATACAAATTTTCTATTCTGAAACCATTGCGCGAGAACAATTCAAGAATGTTAAAATTTCAGTTGGCGTAATTGGTAACCTGATTCATTTTCCCCTCTCTATTTTAGAACATGCGAGAATTTGTCAAAACACATTACTTTACCACTGACTGCGCCATTTTCTTTCATTTAAGACGACGCACAACCTGGAAATGTATAGCTTGTATTGTTTTATGGAATATGTATTGTTTTAGCTTGTTATTATCTAACAAATTATTGTAATTTGCATAATTGTCTCAAACAAAATGAAGACAATAACCCAGAAATAGATGAAAGGTGATAGCCGAACATGAAGATCTATAATTAAAGAAAATTGCACAGTAGATTGTAGTACACCGCCATTCCATAAATTCCATCTCAGTAAAACTTGACTAATATATGTTATCTCCCACTAATTTATCACGACATTGAGTTTTGTTCGAGAAAATACACACGAATTTGTGTAATCTTCACAAGTTCCTCTTGTAGAATCAAGAAAATGATTAAAACTGAACATTTTTTTATCACGTATACAAGATTATTGCACATAAGTTAATTGGAAATTATGTAATCTGGAGCAAAATGTAAGCAAATTTCAGTTGAGCTGCAATGTAGATTATAATTATCTGTTTCTATTCAATGTTAGCTACAATGCCACGACATCTATATTATAGGTATATGAATGAGACATGATTAATTTTTTTTTTTTGTGATTAAAGGTTTTTATTATTCATCTTCAGATTAAAAAGTACGATGAATTTACATTGATTTTCTATATATTAATCATAGTATACTAAGAATTACATGTTAACTTTATTATATATATATTTACAAGATCTAGCAATAAAAGATTGTTTATGACGTTTGGTCCGAGATAAAATACTATAAGTTTTGCTTTTACGCAACTCGTGCGAATTTTCTTTAGGATAAGGTACTAAAAAATTGGCATGGATGATCAGGTTCCTCTATAATCCTTTTGATCTCTTGGGTAGTTGCTAGTTCACGTCTGCTTTTCAAGGAGGGCAAGTAGTTTTTATCTAGTTGTAAAATTTTTAAACTTCTTCTTTGTACACGTTCAATTTCTTGCTGTAAAAAAATGTGGAAGTCCTGCCCAGACTGCCGATGCATACTCTAATACTGGTCTTATTTTTGATGTATATGTTAATAATCCAACATCTGAAGGTAATTGAGACTTCCTACAAAGTCGAAGATGATATAGTCTTTTATTTGCCTTGCTTGTAATTTGGTGTACATGTTCATTCCATTTAAGATCATTTTGACATGTTACGCCAAGAAGTTTGAAATTAGTAACTCTTTCTATTTCTTCTCCAATAAATAGGGAGGGTGGTTCTTGTATTGAGTTCGTAAAGCATATCCACATATCCTTTGTTTTTTTCGGATTCAGAGCCATTCTGTTATTATCAGCCCATTTCCGTAATTCGTCGATTACTTTTTGCATGGAACTGCATTCACCTCTTTCGACAATCTGGTTCTGAGTGCAATCATCCGCATATTTACATGTATTAGCATCTATTTCTTTAGGAATATTGTCCTCTAAATCATTTATATATACATTAAAGAGCACTGGTGATATGACAGCGCCTTGTGGCACGCCCAAAGGGCAAGGTTGGATGGATGACATGGCTCCTTGTAGGTTGACTTGTTGCGTTCTTCCTGTCAAAAAACTTCGAATCCATTGCCAGAAAGACTTATTAATTTCCATAGATGCTAATTTTTGTAGTAATATATTGTGATTCACCATGTCAAACGCCTTTCGAAAATCTATAAATAATACGTGAACTCCCTTTCTACCTAATTGAGAATTATCTGTTGCATTACACCAATTTTGTGTCATAGATATTAGAGCAGATACAGTAGATCGGCCATGAGTAAAGGCATGTTGGTTAGTCTTTATTTTGAAATCTGATTTATTCAAATGGAGTTGAAGTTTGTCTATTACTTTAGCCATTTGAGGAAGGACAGATATAGGTCTGAAGTCATTTAGGCGTTCAAAAAATTCAACATGCATTTCTGCACGATTGGTATGAATAATTTAAAAAATGTTCATCCCTAACATAATATTTCTGAATTGATGAAAAGAATATTCTTAAGAAGCATTTTGAGATGCAAACTTTTTTGTGTTTTGCATGCTTCCGCACACGAGAATTTCACATAAATTATATGAACTTATACATCAATAAAATGGCATTAGCTACAAATAGACAATCAGGTCGAAAGCTAATCGCATATTGACCATTCCTAAATTTACTATTAAATTCTAGAGGCAGTTTGATTTTGCTTATTGCTATATAATAGTAACTATAAACAAATACATCGAAATCTACATAAATCTTTGTGAAGGTTTACTTATAATGAAGAGTTAATTCCTAGTGTGCAGCATGCATATAATAATCTTATATAATAGACATGTTTTCTTTTTTTAAGTAATGTTAAACTATTTACCAGATGATCAAGATGCTGGATTTGTGGCCATTCACTTTTGCTCACGCAAATGAATTGCGTTAAAGCGACTCTACACACGAAGTCGAGTTGTCAGAAGTCTTTTTTTCTGCAACTGATTTGCACATATTACCAAGGAAACTATCTATCACATAGTTTTAAAATTATGTCTTGCTGTATTCGCTACGGGGCGTATGACTCAAAACAATTTCTCTTATATTTATCGCACGCAATAAATATATTTCTCTACTCTATATACTCTTGAGTGGTAATTTCACAAAGTTTGATGAATTAGTTCAATTTGTCATAACTTGTCGCTTGCTGAGTATTTTGCTGGATAAATAAGAGCTTTGAAATGTTTTTATCTATCTGAATTTTTCGATTTTAATGGAGGTTTTATAATGTTTTAGAAAGCAATTTTAAGTTGGTCTAGAAAGGGGAATATAACTATGGACTTTTACGATCTCGAAAGGACAAAGGTGCTGTTTCGTTTGTCGTTTAAGGACTGCTTGAGACCATTTGACGAGTTCACGTGTGTTCTTTTATTGCTATAGAATAATATTTGATCTGTTTTTAATAAGCATCGTATTATTTTATTCTTTTTGCCATATTTAGTTTTTTTATTAATCTCCGCATGCGTCGGCCAATAAATAGCAAAAGTAAATCGTTTTTGTACTATTGTTGCCTGAAAATTGCATTTACATGCATGAAATTCATAGACTCATTGTAGCAACACATTCAGACTATAAACAACAGTTAGAAATGATGAGTTTTAACGAAAATGTTCAAACACAATCTTTTCTATGTTAACTTGATATATATAGTTATACTACCATTTCTTGGGCTGGTAAATAGGAGCAGTGGCGGATCTAGGGTAAGTCAGAACACATTATAGCCCCTCATTTTGAATTCAAAATAGCATTACATTAAATCTGCTGGTTAAAAAAATTCAAAAGAATATTTTGAAGGCAAAATCTTACCAATATGATCGTTTATAAAGTATTTTAAATTGTAAAAAAACCCATGACCAGCCGACAATTTAAATAAATATAGTATAAAGCAAAATCCGAAAAAACAAGACATCTTGAGATCGCAAAATATGCATCAAAGCAAGACATCTTGAGATTGCAAAATATGCATCAAAACAAGACGAGAAGTGAACCGTAAATTTTCGACTTTATTTCAAAGTCATCCTCAGACAGAATGATATTTAAAACCATACATACACATATATATATTTACAAGGCATGACATAAGTAAACGGAAGTAAGCAATAGACTTTATGCGTGTGATGTTCTTCCATCTTAAAAATTTAGGATAGACTTGATTATTCTTACAATTGATTAAGAATTTCATAGCAAGTTGAGCTTTCTCATAACGTCGTTGTGATCTTTCATAGCGTATGCATAGTTTGTGTAAATCAGAGTCGGTGTTTCCGAGTTTATACCAAAAACCATGACCAGCCGACAATTTAAAGCCGACAATTTAAAGCCGACAATTTATTGCTTACTTCCGTTTACTTATTTCATGCGTTGTAAATATATATGTGTATGTATGGTTTTAAATATCATTCTGTCTGAGGATGATTTTGAAATAAAGTCGAAAATTTACAGTTCACTTCTCGTCTTGTTTTAAATTGTAAATATATGTGTATTTCTAATTTATTCTGACTTAAACCAGATCCGCTCTTGAATGGGAAAAATTCTCGAGTTGGAAAAAGCGTCCAAGTTAAGTGATCTGAGCGCAAGACGTTAACAAGCACAGAGAATTTTTAGCCAACTCTATATGCCTCTATGACGAAAGCAGATTTAAACATTCAAACTTTCTGATTATTTTAAGTTGGTAACTATGGACTTGATTGCTAATGGAGATGATAAATGACAAATCAAAAAGCTCTACTAGCAACCTTAATTATCACCAAGCTGCGTACTCCACAAATAACTTGGCAATATTTGTGTCATTTTAAGTGAAGTGCTGTAAAATGACTGTTATATAACAATTAATTTCTTAAGAGAAAAATAGTGCCAAATTTCGACTCAAGCAGGCAAAATAAGCTAACTGACGACAGCTTGAACCTCTCAAAATGAACACTTTCTGCACTCTATAGGATGTATAAGCACAATAGCTACAAAATTTTCAAAATAATCCCCAGCAAAAATAATGCGCATCAATATAGCTACTTTTTTTAAAAGCATTTGGCGCAGGATGTCTATCTTTCAAAAAAGCCTGTTACGTTACATACGACATATACAAATTTTCTATTCTGAAACCATCGCGCGAGAACAATTCAAGAATGTTAAAATTTCAGTTGGCGTAATTGGTAACCTGATTCATTTTCCCCTCTCTATTTTAGAACATGCGAGAATTTGTCAAAACACATTAATTTACCACTGACTGCGCCATTTTCTTTCATTCAAGACGACGCAAAACTTAGAAATGTATAGCTTGTATTGTTTTAGCTTGTTATTATCCAACAAAGTATTGTAATTTGCATAATTGTCTCAAACAAAATGAAGACAATAACCCAGAAATAGATGAAAGGTGAAAGCCGAACATGAAGATCTATAATTAAAGAAACTTGCACAGTAGATTGTAATACACCGCCATTCCATAAATTCCATCTCAGTAAAACTTGACTAATATATGTTATCTCCCACTAATTTATCACGACATTGAGTTTTGTTCGAGACCATACACACGAATTTGTGTAATCTTCAAAAGTTCCTCTTGTAGAATCAAGAAAATGATTAAAACTGAACATTTTTTTATCACGTATACAAGACCATTGCACATAAGTTAATTGGAAATTAAGTAATCTGGAGCAAAATGTAAGTGAATTTCAGTTGAGCTGCAATGTAGATTATAATTATCTGTTTCTTTTCAATGTTAGCTACATTTTTTATGTTTCCTGTTTGGTTAGTTGAATAAGTTGTTTTTTTTTGTACTCAAGATTTCGAAAGATGGCAAACCCTTTAAACGAAAGAATAATTGAAAAGCCTGTGGTGAATATAATTGCAAACAATTTTATTAATTTTTATAATCAATCTAAAAACTAAATATGTTGGAATTTGCATAAATTTTTCATGTAGCTATTATTTTCATTGTCTCACTCACTATTGTGAATTCATAAAGGAGTTATGTATACCCTGCACCCTAAACTAAATTTTCATTTTTTGGCTAACTGCCTTTAGGAAAACATTGTCGTTGATGGTAACTTTCATGGTGCTTACTTAAAGGTATGAATTTGAACATACAAAGCCTAAATATAGCTTTCAAATAAAAGCATTTTAAAAAAGTGCTTGGGTATCATTTTACAATCGGTGTTAAAATTCTTGAAAAAAAACGCACATTTTCGCTGTTCTATAGTTGTTGTGGATTAAAAATATTGCCAATTATTGAAAAATTTTACTGATATTAATGCTTTATTTTGCTGTTGCTACACTCCTTTCACAATTATACGACCTTTGTAGTTTTTGTTCACAATTTTCTCACAAAGCCGTATGTATATATATATATATATATATATATAAAAGATAAACGTTTCTCCGTTATATATTCAATGTGATAAACGTTATATATTCAATGCCTGGATTACAAGTACAGTCCGTAAGTACAGTGCTCGATGCTTAAGAGCAGAGCGTAAATATTGATGAGAAGAAGAAAATACACAAAAACTACAATTTCATCCCGACAAGCCTGTTTCGTGATTTCTCACTCTTCAGGGGATAATATTAAATGAATACAAAGCATGTGCTAGATTATATATACAAGAGGAAGTTAGGTTAAAAATTGAGATAGAATTACATAATATATTGAGTGTACGATTACAAATTACATAAAAGTGCTTTGTGTCTATGGCGACAAGAGGAGATAAGTTCGTTACGTTTGTTGAGTGATGATAGTTGTGGTTGGTAGGTGATGAAGAATTTTTCTTTCAGGCATAGGTTGCATCTTTTGTTGGCGCTGTTGTACGGTTTGCTGTGAGTAATGATGTTCCATGAGATATTGTGAGCGATGTTGTTGTCTTTTAGTGTCCATATGTGTTTGCTGAGTTCGGTGGAGTTTCTTAGTTTTTTGTGGCGAAAAGAGGCAGTGTGGTTCCTGTGTCGAGTCTTAAATTCGTTTTCTGTAAGTCCGATGTAGGTCTCAGTTGTGTTATTGTCTAAACGTTTAACAGTTGCTTGGTAGATGACAGATGATTGTAGGCAGTTTCCGTTAAGTGGGCAGTTTTGTTTTTGACGGCAGTTGCATGTTTTAGTTTGTGTATTTTTGTCATTGATGGTGTCATTAGTATTGTCAGGTTCTCTCAATATGCGTTTGTTATGGTTATTAATAATATGTTCCATATTGTTCATGCAGCTGTAACTTAATTTAATTGTGTTGCGGTTAAATAGTTTTCTGAGTTTGTGGTCTATGGGAAAGTGCTTGTCAATTAGTGAAATGAATTTGTAGCCGATGTTTGTGCTGACGTTCTTGCTGTATGGTGGGTTGTACCAGAGTATGTTATTTCTAAGTCTGTTTTTCCGTTTCGTAGTAGCGTTTGGGTCATATTTCAGCGTGTAATGATATCCATTTTCGTCAAGTGCTTTTTGGTATGGAGGGATTGCTTGGTCGAATGATGCTCCGTCGGATGATAAGGATGAAAGGCGTTTGTTAATGGTATCGGGTATGTTCTTTGTAATGCTTGGAGGATGGTTGCTTTCATGGTGGATGTATTGCAAAGAGGTGTTGGGCTTAGTGTAAGGTCGATGGGAAGAATTCTTTAGATCGAACGTAATGTCGAGGAAGTTAATGACTTTTTTGTTAGCTTCGATAGTGATACGCAATCCGTTGTTGTTAAATACGCGGCATATCTCTTTTTTAATTTTTTCTGTTTCTTTAGGTGTTGCTTTAGTAATGGCTAGTCCGTCGTCGCGATAGAGTCCTATGTTAGTAATGATGTGTTGCAGTTGAGAGAGTAGATAGCTTCCTACAAGTTCGCATGTTTCGGCGCCGTCGAAGCTGCCCATTGTCACGTCGAATGTGGAGTTGTATTTCTTTTGCCATGGTTGTTGGTTGTGAATGAGGTATGAATTCTTGGCATGTATGATAATGTTTCTCTCTTGGTTTGTGATGTTGTCGTGGGTTGAGGCGAATTCAAGTGCTTTGTTTAAGAGGTCTTGGTTGATAGACGGGTAGAAGTCTACAATGTCGAAAGATATGAAATTGTGATTTTGTTTGCGTTTGATGGAGTTGAACCACTTGATGACAGATGACGAGTTTTTCCATTGGTTCAGCGAAGTGGCTTTTATGATATTGTTGTTTATTCTGTCAAGTATTTTTTTGCTAATTTTTCCAATTTCAGATTTCGTCGGGTTGATTAGTCGGCACGTGGGTTTATTTGCGAAGTTCGGTTTGTGATCTTTGAGTGTTATGAATGCGTCTTTGTTAGCGGTGGAGTCTACTCTGTCAGATATACCCAGTTGTGATGTGATATTTTTGTCTTCGGCGTGGATGGCTTGTATTGCGTCGACGTTTATTTTCTTGTATGATTTAGTGATATTTTGTTGTAGGAGGTCGTTGTATGCTGGCTTGTCTAGTTTGTAGAAGTTTGTTGTTTTGTCGGCTGCGATAAGTAGCTTTTCTTCGTGTTTGATGGCTGTGGTGTTGTCTTTTATTTCAGTGAGAAATGCGTTGTGTACTTTTTTAAATTTTACTGATTGGATCATCTTCATCATGTCGTTTTCGAATTGTTTTAAGTCGTCAATCGGTGGATTGACGACTTAAAACAATTCAGTCGACTTAAAACAATTAAGTCGTCATTGATTGGATTAAAACAATTAAGTCGTCATTGATTGGATTGACGACTTAAAACAATTAAGTCGTCAATCGGTGGTTTTAAGTCGTCAATCGGTGGATATATATATACAAAGTGTATTATAATGTGCCCTCCCGGCTATCACCATAGTAAGATGGTGACTCCTGCACTTGGGACACAGGACGTACGGTTAAAAATTGGATAAAAGGGCCTTGTTGAGTGTAACCATACACTCAACATATTATGTAATTCTATCTTAATTTTTACTCTAACTTCCTTTAGCATATATAATCTAGCACATGCTTTTGTATTCATTTAATATTATCCCCTGAAGAGTGAGAAATCACGAAACAGGCTTGTCGGGATGAAATTGTAGTTTTTGTGCATTTTCTTCTTCGTCTCATCAATATTTACGCTCTGCTCTTAAGCATCGAGCACCGTACTTACGGAGATTCAAATAAACAAAACTTGCTGGATGCCCGAGAGCAGAGCGTAAACATATGTAGCGATGTTGAAAAAAATCACGAAAACTACAGATTTATCCCGACAAGCCTGTTTCGTGATTTCTCACTCTTCAGGGGACACTAGTGCTGTTGTATGGTTTCTGTGTGTGATGATGTTCCATGAGATTTCGTGGTCAATGTTGCCATCTTCAGGGGCGGATCCAGCTTCTGGGCTGACCGTGGCCTTGTGACGTAGCGAGCGCCTTCGGCGCGAGCCAACGCTAGGGGAATCTGGGGGCATGCTCCCCCAGAAAATTTTTAAATCTAGACTCTCGGAAAAGCGAATTCCGGCATTTTTAATGTAGAATATAACAATATTTTAGTTATAATCTCATCTAAAAAAATTTCTAATATCGCCATTTTTTTAATTCTGTTCGGATAGAAGAATAAAAATTTGTGGTGTCTGATGTAAAATCAACGCAGTTTCCGTACTTTCCTGTAATCACAGGATTGTTGCCAAAGGAGTGAGAGAAAGATGAAGCATGTTATTTTTGCAGTGAATAACCAAAAGACAGTTCACTACAAAAAAATAATTCCCCATCTTTGTAGCCCCATCAAATGGTCTTTTTCGAAAAACAGCAAGGATGCCTTTTGTAACAGCCATAAAGATGGCAAGACTAATAAAAGCAATGTTCAAAGGTGGTCTTCTTCCAACAACAGCAAAGATGTTTATCCAACAATTGTAAAGATTGCAAGATTAATAAAAGCAATGTTCAAAGGCGGTCTTCTTCCAACAGCAGCAAAGATGTTTATCCAACAACCGTAAAGATGGCAAGATTAATAAAAGCAATGTTCAAAGGTGATCTTCTTCCAACAGCAGCAAAGATGTTTATCCAACAATGGTAAAGATGGCCAGATTAATAAAAGCAATGTTCAGAGGTGGTCCTCTAAAAACAAAGTAACAAAATGATTTTTGGTGGATGGGATTTTTTGATCTACCAAATAAGAAGGTGGCATCGCAGCACAACGAAAGATATGGACATAGTCAATTGCACTCCCATCAACAAAATCTCTTGGATATATTGTACAATTGAGCATTTTAGCCAACGAATCCCAATTTCCTTTCACTTCAGCATCATTAGTAATTGGGTAGTATGACTGAATAGCACACTGGATTACTGTGGACAAAGCAAACATACACATCAAGGGTGAAAAGGTGTAATTATTTGCTGTTTCTACTGCTTCTTGTAAAACTGCTGCAATTTCATTCGCATTTTCTAAAGAGGTTAGAGCTGCATCGGATATACACATGGCAAAGGCATTTTTAAGTGAAGTGAATGCACCATTTTTATGCTGGGACTCGATGAGAGGATGGGTAGAATAGTATTTTGCATTCTCAAACATTTCAACACTAGTTAGGAATCTCAAGTAAATAGAGAGAGTCTCATTCCCAACTAATGCAATAGAACATGCATTGAACAGACAATTCCCATTGGCTAAAGTACTAAAAAAAAATTAGTATTTAAGTATCAATGGCTGCTTTGTTATACCAAGTTATACCTGGAAACAAATCTGCTAGACTGACTCTGACATTAGAATAAATAAGGGTAACCAATACTGTTAAAGATAGACTAATAATATTGAAATTGAGAAAGTTATTTTCTCTTTGTGTTAATTTGGTAACATCATGATAAAGTCAAAGTCACAGGCAGGTAGTCTAAGATTTGGAACTAGTCTAGGCATGTCAAACAGGATTCAGACGACTTATTGATTCCATCTACTATAGCATCAATATTCTATATAAATCGCGAAAGAAAGTAACAGTTATTCAAAATGATATGTTAGTTTCTTTAACCAGGGGATAACATAAAATGCCAGGAATACAAGGATAATACATTATTGATTGGGTTAAATTTTAAAAAGGACTAGCTTTGACTAATATTGAAGTAAAACATTTTTTTAACAGACAGTAACAATTAAAATTATTTAGGCCGTACATTAGACAGACTGAGTATGCAAAATAATGACAGCTTTAGACATATATTTTACATGATACACTAAATATGAATAGCTGAAAATTAACGGATTGATCATATATTTCAGGCCAAGATGTCAAACGCAAATAAAAAAATAAATTAATACCCCAATACATGTAAATTCTTACCTAACAGGGACATTGGGTCCTGATCTTTCAATTTGGCTTTCAGGGAACTGCAGTTTTGAAAATGAACAAGTTCGTAGAATAATATCGCCAGTAAAATTTATACGACGAAGCCTTTCCTCGTTGATTATTTTACCACAGTATTGTCTCAAGTTAGACAATTCACCAGAAATAATTTCGCAAGCGTTCTCTTGCTGAAAGATTTGGACGAGCTTTTCAAGAACATCGATCTTTTTAGAAGTTTCCATTGATCCTAATCGCTGAGTACAACTAGAAGTAGCGTTTTCAAGTCGACAAGAATCGAGCTATTACATATGACTTGTATTTATTGCGCAATCAAAATACATTCACCGTGGCTCACCGTGGCGCACATGACCAAAACGTTCCCTGTGATTGGCTTGCAACGCTGCACCGTGGCTGAAGGTTACTATATTTAGCAACTATTGCGAAATTTTTTGAACGCTGACCGTGGCTCTTCATTCTGAGATTGCAGGCGCGAATTTACGAACATATTCCGAGCATATTCATGGTGTATTCGGCAAGATTCGAGACGCTTTCGGTGATTTTACAGTTCAGAGTTTAACTGGTTGATAATACTATTTTAACAAGACATTTAATTTGAAGTTTTTGTTCTGTTAACACAATTTTTGACAAAAAATTACAAAATTCATTCAATTTTTGCTTTTGATCGAATTTTGCTGTATTTGAGCAAAACTTTTAATCATGAAAAAGTCAACCCTGGAAAAACTTAAGTGGCAGAATTCTGACCGTGGCTCAAGCCACTTTCGCCATGGCCTAGATCCGCCCCTGGTCTTTAAGGGTCCAAGTGTGCTTACTGAGTTCGGTCGAGTTTCGTAGTTTTTTGTGGCGGAAAGAGGCAGTGTGATTTCTATGTCTAGTTTTAAATTCGTTTTCAGTAAGTCCAAGGTACGTCTCAGTTGTGTTATTGTCCTTGCGTTTCACAGTAGCTTAGTAGACGACGGATGATTGTAGGCAGTTTCCTTTATGTGGGCAGTTTTGTTTTTAAATTAAATGGTTTGAACCCGGGAGTAACGTTACATGTTTGTAAATGTAGATCGTCCAAGTTGGTATAGTCCTGAGAAGGACTGTTTTTGCTGTTGTTAACTGACGTTTTGACAACCTTAGCGGTAGTCATCTTCAGGGTCATTTTGACAGTCTTTCTCAGGACTACACCAACCTGGACGATCTACATTTACAAACATGTAACAATACTCCCGGGTTCAAACCATTTACTTTACTACGATTATTTGGACGACAGAGGGAAAATACATTCATATTGCATTATTTTTTTGTCTTTTCTTGTGAAGCCGCTTCAGATATTTATTTCAATGCTATGTTAAGTTACCATATTTTAGCTGTTACAAACATCTTAATGATTTATAGCAACTCGTAATCTTCGTCACGAAATGCTTGACTACTTGTAGATTTTCACTCAATAGACCATAAGCCTTATTCATATGCACGCTGTGCATTCTGGTCATTCTGTGCATTCTGGTCTGAAAATGCGCGCTGTGCATTCTGGTCTTAGTAGTCACGCTACTACGGTAAACATCAACATGGCCACTGCGGATAGTGAGTGTGTAGCTGTTCTTTGTCGTCTTTCAGAGGTAACTCAAACAAATGAAAACCCTAGTTCTTTTCAGAAATCTTGCACAGGTATTCAGGAGTTTGTTACATCTGAAGCTTATGGCAAGGAAATCCCAGAAACGTCGACGAAGGCAAAGATAGTTGGTGTAAATTCTAATACCGTTGCAAGTCCAGATGAAGAACTCGCGACATTTGGTCGCTTAGATTGGACAAAGCCTTTGGCTAATCTTCCATCTTTTACGCACGAGAAGCTTGAGCATAAGCTAGTTGAAAGTAGAAGAGGAAAATCCGATAATTATGCGCCTAACGCTTTTAGAAATATGAAGAAAGGTTACGGTCTCTGGCGAGAACGATATGTAAAGAATACAATGGTAAAAGCAAATGTTCCTACTTCAAATGGGGAGGTTGTATTTGTTGTAAAGGCGCGTGTTGGTGCATCTATGAAAAGTGTGAGCTACTCTGTATTTGTTCATTTAAATCAGAGAACTGCTGAAGTGGAGTATAGTATTTGTAACTGTAAAGCAGGACAAGGTGGATGCTGCAAACATGTCGCAGAGTTACTTTACACAGTGTTAGACTTTGTGAACCTTAAGCTTTCTGCTATTCCTGCCGAACTTAAGTGTGCTCAGCTACCTCAAAAATGGAATGTACCATCTGGCAATTCTAAAACTCTTGAGAAAGCTGTAAAATTTGAACACTTGCTTTTTGAAAAGGCTGATGTAAATAAAACCAATGAACAACATTCTGTAAGAGGTGTTAGAGAGAACTACTGCTTGACACCACCATATGCACAAGAACTTACCAAAGAAGACATCAAAATAATGGCAGATGCCTTTCAAAAAGTTAATAGGGCATCATTGTTATGCGAAGCATTTAAATCAAATGAATATCAGCCCAGTAATACTTTTGAGACTTCTTGCAATCAAATGATAAAGGAAAAGTTATAAATCAAAGAAAAACTATACACCCAACATTACATCCAATTGTTGTTTAGAATAGCCCAAAGGAGGACTATAATCTGTAGCCACATTCTTAACAACCTTGTTTATAATACACGAAGATGGATCTTCAGGCAAAGACTCCACCAGCTTTCTCCTCTTTATCATTCGATTAGGTAAAAGCGTTAGGCGCATAATTATCGGATTTTCCTCTTCTACTTTCAACTAGCTTATGCTCAAGCTTCTCGTGCGTAAAAGATGGAAGATTAGCCAAAGGCTTTGTCCAATCTAAGCGACCAAATGTCGCGAGTTCTTCATCTGGACTTGCAACGGTATTAGAATTTACACCAACTATCTTTGCCTTCGTCGACGTTTCTGGGATTTCCTTGCCATAAGCTTCAGATGTAACAAACTCCTGAATACCTGTGCAAGATTTCTGAAAAGAACTAGGGTTTTCATTTGTTTGAGTTACCTCTGAAAGACGACAAAGAACAGCTACACACTCACTATCCGCAGTGGCCATGTTGATGTTTACCGTAGTAGCGTGACTACTAAGACCAGAATGCACAGCGCGCATTTTCATTAAATATGAATAAGGCATATGGTCTATAGCATTATGCTTTGATGCTTTTCTTCAATTCTAACAAAAATTTGCTTCTGTATTTTTAGTTATAACAACACAAGAGGATCAGACACTATTTTTCAGGTAAAGTTTACAACTATACTTGAAACGGCTTCTATTTTAACTCATCATTAAAAGCTTTATAGATTGAAACATTGTTAATTCTTGAACACGGAACATCACGTCTCTTATTGATCGTACTCGAAATTTTTTATGTGGTTTGTAGAATGCGGCTGGAACCATTCACAAAAGGGATTTTTTTCGTTATTTTCTTTATCTTATGTGGTAAGTGGTTCTTTTATATTTCATTTTCAAGAAGTTGTAAGAAATTTTATGTGTCCAGATAGCGAGTTTTTCATAGACAAGGAAATTTAGCGAATCTAAGCAAAGAAAAATTTATGTCACAAACTTTGATATTTTTTCTTCACTTTAGTAAATTCAAATAATAAACAAAAGTTATCTTTAAATGATTATTTCTGTAGAGATAATTTCCTTGTTCAATCCTAGTAAAATATTCTGGTAATGCAAAGAATTGTCTTTGGAGACATGACATAAACAGACATTTCATTTTTTCGTGCAAACTATGAAAACGAATTGAATCAGGAACAATTTATGTATTGATGTCATCATTGCATTGCAAAAATAAAAAAATGGCATTTATAATAACTATAATTAACATCTGAAATAATTATTGCTTTATAAAAAAATAATACAATGTTGTAAAATTGAATGTTTGTAGTGCATCTTTGTACTGTTTATCCATGTCCTACATATTTTCAATTTTGATATCAGTAGTGAATTAATTGTAAGTGAATCTGCAAAATTGGCCTAAGGAATTGAATCTGAAACTGAAAAAGTTGTCCAGTCTGGGTTTTTTTAATAAGGTAAAAATGCGCAAAGCCTTTTTTAGAAATTAGCTTGCAAGCGAGTCTCGTTGCTTCTTTAAATTTAATTTTATTCAATTTTATTCACACTCCTCATATTGGCCATTTAAAATTGAGAAATGAATATATTTTTGAGTAACGCAATAAATTTTAATGCAAAAGCTTACCAAGATGGAATGTAACGGGTCAAGTTGTTTTCGACGTTGCATAGAGCTATAAATAATACACCTAATATAATTTTCGCTGGAACAGATGTTCATATATCTATATACATGTGTTTTTTTTGTGTTTCTGGAAGTAAAGCTACCAGATATAAAATTTTTTTTTGGGATCAACACAACGTTTCAAAAGTAAACGAATGTCAATTATCTAACTTAAAAATTAAGTAGCAGTTCGTTCTCTAGTCTGAAAAGCTTTATGAAAGTACGTAAATGTCTAGTGCATGTCTAAAAGTGCGTTTACACATGAGATGCAACAACGCTCTCGTATTTTGGTACTTTCCTTTCCCGAACTGATAGAAAACATTATTAAAATTATTTTTAAATAATCATAATATGCTTGTTTCAGTAGCCAAAACACCTTATTTAACATCGAGAAAAAATCTTTAACTTGCCACAGATTTTCATACGATTTTTGAGTTACAAATTTCTGAAGCTATTGCATGCGATTTTCCAAATATAGCAAGAACGACTCATATGGCGTTAGTGTCCGCCCGACAAATTGTTGTGTGTAAACGTACTTTAACTGTTATTAGATATTTAGTTGTGGATTCAGCTTTTCAGAACCCATTACTCTCTGATCAGTATCGGGTTGTTAGTTATAATCTTTTGGCTAAGTTCATTTCCTTGTTGTGTTTGTATGTGAATGACTTTGTCTTAATGACAACAAATTTTGCAGTCATCTACTTCCATAGTATATTGAACTGGTCCATTCTGTGTCTGATGACACCAGGCTCCTCTTCAGTAGTTTACCAATTTGTTTTTGGAATACTGGATTACAGGGTCGTAAACGCCGATACACTGCATGTTGGGCTTGAAATTCTTTCTGTTTTCTCTGGGTTTTTTTTTCTGCACTCTTTCATTCGTATCTGGATGTAACATGTCTAAACGAGATTGTGGTTTTCTGCTTATGAATATTTCTGCTGTCGAAATTCATCGGTGGCAAAAGTGAAGCGTTGTTTCTCATTCTCCGCTCTCGACAATGCCTTGTTTGTTGGAAGCAGCTCAAGCAACTTTGAATAAGCATCTACAATAAATAGGAAAATTTTTCCCTAACATGGACCAGCCTGTATTATGTGAATCCTTTTAAAAGGTCTGCTGGGCCATATCCACAAGAGGAGTTTTTTTGTTTATGTAACAGTTGTTATATATACATACTTTACTTTTCGATACTTTATCCATTTGTGGCCACCACACATACATAGATTATTGCTAAACGTTTTCTGTTGCACATTCTATTGTGAGTTTTATGCAACTCTTCTATTTCCGGACTTCTCTTTTTACGTGGAATCATTACTTTATCCTCCCAATAAGGTAAAATAACCTTGTACGCTTCCTGTCTTCCTTTAAAGTATAGTTGCATGTTATCATCTAAACACACTTAAGGCCTCCCATGCTTGACAAATTTAAGACTTTTGCAAGAATAATTTCCTTTTTAAAACAAAGAAAAAACAAAACAAAGAAAGTCTTTGCTAAAGTATTTAGCTATAGGATGCTGGAGGGCAGTCAGATATCGTAAAATTCCATCCGCTGCCAGATTTCCACTCGCTCCTTTGCCATCAATTACAATCATGACTTTAAAAATTTTTTAACGAGATGCAAATAGAAAAATTTAATTTCCTAATTTAGTCCTCCTAATTCATTATGTTGATGCTTACGATTCTCTTTTCTTATTTTTTTATTTTTTTATATGTTTGTAGCTAAGTAGACAATAAATTTTCATTAAAGCATTTATAAGCATTGTGTACTCTACAGCAGTGCAATTAAGTTATTCATAACAAAAACTAACACTGCTAGCTTTAAAAAATTTTGTATTTTAGGTGTTACCGTCATTTCATCAACGATTAATCCAACTCCTACGATTTCCTACGGTGAGGATTGTTCACATATTTTGGAATGCTCATTAGTTATAGCTTCTTTCTTTACATCTCCAAAACACACGGGACTTACGATATTGAAGTAATTTAAATGCAAATGAATAAATATATAAAATGGGCAAATTAACGACTGACAATTCTTCAAATTTTCTGAATTTATAGGGTACTCGTCAACAATTTCAGTGAATTCTTCTACACCTTCGAGCTTTTATCGTAAGTTCTTACTTTTTTATTTTTATTCTGAACTGTTTTAATGGTTTTATACTAACAATTTATTAGGTAATGAACGTTGGATCTGATATTCACATAATTATGTAGGATGTAATATAAGAATATTTGAGTATTTGAATATTTGCATGAAGTTATAAATTTCCTTTTGCTGGTCTTTAAAGTATTTTTATGTATAGCTCACTCGAAAATAATTTTATCATAGAAAATTGTAATAATTATCATTTTTAATAAACATTTAATCTTTAAAAACAGTTTCTTAGAAATAAATTTCTCTTAAGAGCGGGGCATCAACATCTGTTCTATTTCAACAATCAACTCAACGACAGGATCTATTATATCTCCTAACTATCCAAATGGCTTTGGAAGCAGGACCTGTATCTTAAGAATCAGGCAACCCTTAAACTTCGCAGTGAAGTTCAATGTTTCGTATATAAATTTAAAACATATAAAAAATGGTAAGTATGTTTGACTATTGTTCACTGATGAAGTATGAATAAACTGCTAATTAAATAGATCTGTTAATTAATTGACTAAAAGTTTTCAAAGTAGCCAAAAACTCATTCACTTTTTATATTAATCTTTGCATTACTACATTGTCAGACTTTACTGGAAATTAATTACTATCATTTATGTTTGGTCCTTTTGGTATCAAATTAATCAAAATTAGACTTTCATTGATATAACAAGATAAATAAATTTAACAGGTAACCAAATAATATGTTTGGATTCCATTACAATATCTGGTGGAACATCAAAACAATTCTGTGGCAACGAAACCTCTTTAACATTTACACCATATACCAATGTTGTAACATTGACAT